>NC_070635.1:26287479-26655317 GCF_947347685.1 Pleuronectes platessa | reverse complement strand
CTTGCGGAGCTTTGCCGTAAATTTTAGAAAAGGGGGTCGACACCCGTCAGCACGTAAGGAGGGATACATAAGCACGTAAGGGACCCGGAAGGGCTCTTGCGCTTACGGGCCCGTGAAAACGCAGAAGCATGTTTCAGGCTTCAGTAACGCGGTTACGTCAATCTCACGTCGCCTCCTCCAACTAAACTCTACTGTGGGAACTTCTAGTGATCCCTTTTTTTTTAAATTCATCTATATGTGCTTATTTATGACCCCAGACCCCAAGGCAAAAGTAAGAGAGCACACACTGAGTCTCTCTCTCTCTCTCTCTATCAGCTCAACTTACCCAGCTTAACATGATTCGCTACAGTTTGAAGTTGATTTGTTTGTCACGACAATATCAACACTGACCTTCACGTAATGATTGGTACTTTTATAATGCGTTTAATCTTTCTTCAGAGTAGCACATTCATTCGCCGCTCTCTTGCTCTTTGTAAACTCGGAAACATTTGTAAAATCAGCCTGACTAGAAACAATTTAGTTGTAACAATTGTATAATCTTAGTAAATGTATGTAGAGCTGGAGGAGATGGCTGCGTGCTCAGCTTGGTTTGACGATGTTGGTGCAGCACACAGAGTGAATGACACACAAGGATGTAAATTACAGACAGCCACTAAAATCTGTTAAAGAAAATATATTTTTTACTATCCAAACGTATATGAAAACACCCCATATTAACTCTGTAGGTGGATATAGTGGAGCTATGCATGACTCCCTGATGTCTGCCCGACTTGGTGGCCCTGCGGCCCGGCCGCGGAGCTGTCTGTGGTCTCCGCATCAATAGCAAGGGACTGTTTGTTAATTTATTGCAAATCATATCGTCATCGCAATATCAAACAACGTTATCGGATATCGCATGTTTTCCTAATATCATGCAGTCCTAGTACATGTGTACATTATATGAATCATAAATGGTCTTAGGGGAATTGGGAAAATAAAGATTATGGTCCATGTCAGTAAAATGCCATACAATGATGAATCTTTGCTTCCAACCTTGCAGGCCCAGAACCGTGCTGCTTACTACTCTGCCAACCAACTGGCACAGCTCCGCCCAAGTCCCCGTTGGGCCACTCAGGGAGTGCGTCCCCAGCGTAAGTAACCACAGTTGAATGGGTCTTAAAATACTCCAATTATAGCAAGAATGAAGTTTACACTGGAATCTACTTGCTCCATATGTTAAGTCAAAGAATGACAAAAGGTTTAGCCTACTTCTGGCTATTATTCTTTATTATTTTGCTGAACTAACTCAGGGTTCCCACGGTACCTGGAAACCATGGAAAACATGGAATTTATTTTTTCATTTTCCAGGTTTGGAAAAGTCATGGAAACTGAGCAAAAGTGAACACTTACATGGAAATTTAAACAGTTATCCTGGAAAATTGTATTGGATGATGTGTAAAATAGTAATAAAATGAAACTATTGAGCACAGAATTAAGATAAGTTTATAAAAACCCTTTACATGTGAACAGCTCTTACTGTAGATAGAAATGGATGATCCCATGTTGTAGAACATGCTCTTGGCATCCTATCTGGTGTATTGGATGTTGGAATTTGATGAGGCAACCTGGTGATATGGACTTTAAAAGTATAGTTTCAGATTGGTGGACTTCGGGAATAATAACCGAGAAACATTACTCGCGAGCTCAATAGAAGGGTCAAATGCATGCATTTCCAGCCAACACGGGAGCCTTGACATCTACAGTGAAACTTCTTATGCAAGTTTATCCTCAAATGTAAGAAGCTGTGTTTTAACTGTGGGGTAAACCTGGGTTTATCAACGTTAGTTAGTAACCTGTGCAATCTTGCTAGCTAGCAAGCTGCAACTTGCTAGCTAGCAGCTTACACTAGAATTGTTGACGTAATTTTTACCTTGCTTTTAAAATACTAGAACTATGTTCGATCCCCATATGTATTTCACTCACTGACTTTTCCTAAAACCGTGTTATTCACCACATTTAGGGGAGTTTGTTTTGAATTTGGATTCATTAATGATGGTTAGCAAGCACATGCAGTGCAATCTTGCTAGCCAACATTCAGCTTGCTAACTAACTAGCTAGTGTTGGCTAGCTTGCGTTGCTAGCTAACTACCAATACATTTTCACATTAGGCTGTGACATTACTTCTATACTAGTTGACATGACCAGTCTAGTCTTGATCAATTTTGTAACATTCATTCTTATATCTACTTTTAGCTATTTTGTGATTTTTCGTTTTTTCTTTAAAAAAATTATACTACTAAATAGGAACATTTGGGGTGAGACATTTTTGAGGTTGCTGTACTGAGGAACCACAGGGGAACCAGCCTTATGTTTTTCCTTTTAGGTTCATTAGTTTGATTTACAAAAGCTTTTACAGAGTAAGGGTAGGCATATTACCTCTTCTACGTAAGACTCATAATCTCAAATGTGTGATGCATTACAGGAGTGAGTGACAATGACACGCTGTAGATTCAGGATGAGGAAGAGAAGAGGGGAGAAGATGAAAGAGGAGGATACAAGAGTAGAGGATGACAGAGGAAAAGGGAGAAGAGTGGAGAGGAGTTGAGAAGACAGGAGCGGACACGAGAGGGGAGGTGTGGAGAGAAGAGGACAGGATGAGATAGGAGAGGAGTGGAAGAGAGAACAAATATCAATCCCAGTGCTCATGTGTCTCAAAGTTCCCGTTCAATAAATTGTTGTTCATCTACAGATTGTTGCATTATTTCATGCATTGATATATCAATAAGACATAATCTCTAAGCATTTACAATGTAGACTTGACTGGCACATCTTTTAAATCAAGTTAGTAGTCAGGTGTCCTAGGGGGTTGTGTTTGTGAGGGGAGGGGGGCGCGGAAAGCTTCAGGGGCCTATAGATCATTACTTAATATGGTACCTGGAAAATCAGGAGGTAGCATGGAATTTTTTTTCAAGGCAAGCGTGGGAACCCTGTAACTGTTTGCCATCTAAATGAATAAGTACAGTATTGCATAGTGTTATGAACCCACTTGAGAACATTAACCCTAAAATAATGCATGCAGCACTATCACTTTAAGTTAAGAAAAAGGTCTCTAGCCTAGAGCTGCATTTATTTACAGGATAATCAACTTTGGAAAATTAAACTTGATAGGTCAGCATCCACTATGATTCAACCTCGATGCACGTGTTAATGATAACTATAGTTAACAAGCCACCTCTTAACACCTAAAGAACAATACTAACTACATTGCGGTTCTATTCTGTTTTCTGTTCCTTCAGACTTCCAAAATATGCCAGGTGCCATGCGCCCATCAGCTCCCAGGCCACAGACTTTTAACACCATCCGTCCCACCTCTACCACCAACACCCAGGTGCCACGCATGATGGCTTCTCAGCGCATGCGTAAGTATTTCAGTTTAAGGAACACAAGAATCTGCTATATTTTGTTCCTCTGCCCCTTTGTTTTTGTCACTAGATGGAGTTAATTGCCTCTTTTCCTCCTCTCTTACCTCAGCCACCCAGGCCCTCAGCCAGCGCCCTGCCGGTGCTTCAGCCACTGCTGCCCCAGTGCGTGCCATGCCCCAGTACAAATATGCTGCTGGTGTGCGCAACCCCCAGCAGCACATGGCGTCCCAGCCACAGGTCCCCATGCAGCAGGTAAAAATCTCTGACTTTCATTGCCTCAATATGAGGAATCGGAAGGGGGAAAAAAGGCAGTTTAATTTCCAAACAAGGTGATAACACAGGTTTCATGTTTTCCAAATGCATCTGGTGACTGAATACTAAATAAACTTGACTATACTTGGTGATTTAATGACAGCAAAATTTAAACCACTTTTTCTGTTTGAGGTGCTGGCTAAGCATCGTCTGTATTTAGTGTGGCAGATCAGAACTGGCTTACTCAGGGCTGAATAGACATAAAAAGCTGAAATTCAGTTGCTTTCATATTTGATGGCGTAGGATGCATTACTTAATTGTATATGGTCGTTTTACTCTAGAACCGGCCTTAGTTATAGCCAACTAAATTTAAGAACTGAAACTGACAATTTGCCTTGTGTATTGCAATGGCATATTTTGACTTAATTTACATAAAAAAATGAATTAATTTATAAATTTGCAATTCTGAATCTGCTGATAAGAATCTAGTATGCCATGGATATGACAACAAACAGTGCCAGCTAGATGAACATTCGTACCTCCACCCAAGCCCACTAGTTCCCATAAATTAAATGAAGTTGCACCAAATTTCACCCATTCATAGATATTAGTCCCCTCAATATGCTTCTTTTTCCCCATCATCAAAATACATGTTCAAGAAAGTGAAGAGAAAAAAACCCCTCATCCTGGATTTGCCCCTTTGCCCAGATCTGCCAATTAATTTAATGGGTTATTTTTTCTTTTTCTTTGTTTTGGGAACTATTAAGTAGCTTTTATGTAAATCTGCTGACAAATGGTCGGGCGAAAACATGAGCTCCTTGTCAGAGGTAATAAACATAATTTAAATTTACAAAGGAATCAGAACAATTCAAACAATACTCTACACTACTCATGCATTCATTTATAGAGTCTAGAACTAAATTGTAATAACTGCTCAGTTTTCTTTTACTTTTTCTGGAATTTTTTTTTTCTGTCTATAGCCTGCTGTCCATGTCCAAGGACAGGAGCCCCTGACTGCCTCTATGCTGGCTGCTGCCCCTCCACAGGAACAGAAGCAGATGCTTGGTTAGTACTTTACCTGCTCTGACTTCAATAGATTTTCGGGGGTTATACTAATATAAATAAATTATTAGTCCCCAAGATATTTGACATCTTGTGTCTGGTTGCTTACATTGACCTAAATAGTATTCATAATAGTTGTTAACTGTTCTTTCAGGTGAGCGTCTGTTCCCCATGATCCAGAACATGCACCCCAGTCTGGCGGGCAAGATCACTGGTATGCTGCTGGAAATCGACAACTCAGAGCTTCTTCACATGCTCGAGTCACCAGAGTCGCTGCGCTCAAAGGTCAGTTAATGGCTCATATGTCAGATTTATCTCCTGAAGCTGGCTGGCTGCGATTGTCATTAGAATTTGATAATCTTTAAAATATTTTTCTTTGAATTACCATTAGCCTGTTTGCTATTAAGCATCTACATAAAGCAATTCTCATGAATGGACAGCAAATAGTTTGAGCTTATTATTTAACTTGAAAGAGTTAAATGTGAAATGCTCCATATGCAGTATTTGTATATATATACTTGTTTCAGGTGGATGAGGCGGTTGCTGTGCTTCAGGCCCACCAGGCCAAGGAGGCTGCTCAGAAGTCCACCACCCCTGCTGGTGTTCCCAGTGTCTAAGGTGTGTGCAAGGAAGAATGCTGTTTTTCTAAATTCACAGATTAATTAAATTGTTAACTTCATTATCAATATTCTTTCTTACAGAGAGCATTTTGAAACCTGCTTCACCGATGGAAAAAGAGAAAAAAATATTAAACATTGAAAAACCTAAAACTCTGAAAACATCCGCAAAATGATAAATTATTTCTTATAAAAAAATAAAACAATTGACTTTGCCAGGTCTAGGGATGTTTTTACTAGACCTTGATCATAAATAAAAATTTGTTGAAGAAAAAAAGCAAAATGGAGAAAATTGAATCTATGAATTTGAATGCATTCCTCTGTTTTATGTCATTTTACTGTCAGTGCAAAGAATATGAGCCATGTTCACGAAAGTGGTAGCTGAGGGATTTTGAAAGGTGATTTGTATCGTAAACTACAGGCTGTAATAAATTCTCATTCAAAAGATGTGCCTGTTTTATGATATCCATTATTATGCTCCGTAAAAGTAATGCACACATTTACACCAGTTAATAGAATTCATGTGTTGGTCATATTTGCCATATCTGAAAGCATGATGGTCTGGTTTACTAAGTTGATTCTCACCGACACCTGGTGGAAGACTTCACAGAGAGGAAGGGCTGTCTTCCATTAGGTGTCGCTCATTCGGTGCTGGTAAATCCGTCCAACCAGAGCACAGGGTTTTCTTATTACAACCCACTGATTATGAATGTTTCAAAGGGCTAAAGTTAGGGCAACATCCAGGAATACAGTAAACCACTGTTATATTATTTTTTTGGACCTTATAACATGGTGTCACTTAACCGCCTCTTGTATACACAGGATCTATAAATGTTGATGCCAGATCCCAGCGGTATCCTGTCCTTAATCCTGAGGGCATTGCAGTGAAAGCTAACTAATCTTATCTTATGCCAGTCATTTATAAAAGGGAAGTTTTGGAAAGTTATTTCTCAGAAATCCACCTTTGACTAAGGTTGTGTAATTAGACATTTTAAGTTGAACTGCATTGTATTAATAAATGCAGTAACATCAATAAATCTTGATGTTTTCCTACACGTGGCATCTATTGCACCTCTGTCTGTCCTGGGAGAGGGATCCCTCACATGTGACTCTAAGGTTTCTATGTATTTTTATCCTGTAAAAGGGTTTTTAGTAGTTTTTCCTTACTCTTGCTGAGGGTTAAGGACAGAGGATGACACACCATGTTAAAGCCCTATGAGACGAATTGTGATTTGTGAATATGGGCTATACAAATAAAATTTGATTGATATTACTGGGGGGGCGGGGGGACATGGTTTGGACAGGGAACCCCAGCCCCCTCAACAGACAACTAGTTTGTTAGAAGGAAAACTAATTAAGTGCTTAAATGTTTTGACCGTGATATAGCTGAGGACTAAAGACCCCGATCAAAAAATGTATTACAAGCATATTTTGAATATTGTGCTTTGTGGTAAATACAGCTACTATGTATTTACTCGTGTACTATTTCTACAGTATTGCAACACTGAAACTAAGACTTGAATTATGAACTTGAAACATCTTGTTACTCATCTGTCCCTTGACTAGGCCAATCACCGGAATGAATCAGCAACATGTGACACCTGAGAAGTCAATTGTGATGCGGCAGTTGTATATCATGACACATTCACAAAAAATACCATCACAAAACTTCTAATCAAATTTTGTGATCAACTATAATTCCTCCCAAAATGTCAAGCACAAACATCACCTTTTGTGATAATATCTTCTTTTTTAATTACAACCATATTTTGGATCATGCTTGCCCATTTACAATATAAATATGTGAATTAGATGAGGATAATAGCATCATTCTATTTGTTGATTTAAAAAATGATTGGTTGTGATTTAACTTCGCTTAATGATCATTAAGGCATTTAATTTTAGGCATGATTCATAAAATTCATGGGAGACTATTTTAGAACCTTACAAGCTATGATTCATTATATCATGGTACCTCACTTCATTTTGATGATCAGAAAGATTTTACTGAAGATATGTTGACAATGATGATTAAAAAAAGGGAGAACTTCATGAATCTTGTTTTGTACAGATGAACATCTGATTCTGGCTGCGATATAGAATATCAGTATTTTCACAGGCCTTTGGACTCTAAATTATATATAGGTTAAAACTTAGACGAATTGCATTTATCTATGTAAACAAAAGATCTGACTTAACATGACCTGCTTTATTAAACAAAGTGGATGAACGTAAAGGTAGGCCTTATGTTTAAAAAAAGAAGAAGAAGGTTAAAAAGAAGATCTTTCCATTTTCAGTAAAACAAATCTCACCATTATAGAGAGCATCTGTTCACTCAACATCTTCATGAGCATTAGACTTTGTTGACTCAATAATCCAACTCTAAAAGCTACCACTTTTTCTCAGGGATCACAGGTAAGTTGTGCTGATTTGTAATGGAATTATTATATGCAAAGAGTTAATGGTGAATGGTCTGTATTTATATAAATTATGTAATATTCCTCTGTTTTTCAATTGTGAATTTGACCCGATTCTAATCCTAAATAATTAAATCTCTTATCAATGCCATATCCAATACATTCTTTATATTATCAATGTACTCTCATAGCCCATCTCACCTACCCTTACATTTTCTAAATTTAATTCATTTTATAGTCAAATGTTGTTTGAATATGTTCACAAGGTCTATTCTAATAAACAATTTATACCCTGCTCAGTCTTAAAGTTGTAGAAATTTACAATATTTTTCAACTTACGAACATTATACTGACATGAGAAGGAAGTACTGTGTTCCAGTTCCACCCAAAAATATAAATAAAGCTGAAACTGTGACAGAACCATTGCCTGCTAAAAAATCTGTTAATTTTTTATATTTTTGAAAACCTAATCAATGATTTGTTCATTTGAACAAGATTCATTATTCATTCAAGGATACATTTACAAAGAACTAGCTATCGTCAAATACTTCTATTATGAAATCTTACTTTACACTTATTTTATATTATAATTTTATAATTTATGCTAACTATAATATAAATAGAATACAAATGTCTGAAAGATATACGTATTATTTAGGTATATTCGCCAATACCAGATATTTCGTGAATGTCACGATTCAGCAGGGGTCTTGAATCGGCTGTGGAAAATTGAGGTTATTCCAATAGCGTTTGAATCACAGGACTACTTTCAGTTTCCAGTAAGTGGAGCTGTTGAGCCATTCTGCCTGAGCTGCCAAATATTGTCCTTGTGTTAACATTGTGACTGTCATTGTACATGCCCATTTTGAGGGAGATTGGAACCTGTGCAATGACATTAAAACCACTCCGTTTGTTGGCGTTCCATCGAAATGCACGCCGTTGCAGTTCAATGTTCAATAAATACATTCTGATGTTACATGGCGTGACCAGCTTCTCAAGGCTTCCCTGACCTATTTTGAAGTGGATCAATTGAAAAATGTAGGCGGAGCATGTCAACGTATAAAACAGGGTACTTCCTTTCCCAGATAGGGGACAATGTGACTATTAAAGTATATTTGCAAAAATAACACTCCAGAGCGGGTTCCTTATCACACATATACAGTTTGACACTAATTGGAGCAAAAACATGGAAGTTCAAGCTACTTGAAGGCACTTGGCGAGTCATCGAGATTCACTGGTAATTTGGCAGATTGGACTATATACATAGAAGTTATAAGTGCTTATTGTTTTATGGCGAATCATATAAATTCGCTGCCATGCCACGGCCAGGCCCCCTGACATATCCTTATAGTTTACAACTAAATCCTAAAAAAAAAAATTAAAAATAAAAATCCTAGCAGTAGGTCATTGATTGTGACCTAATAATATTAGTATTTATGCTTTGTAGGTGACATGCAAGCTCCAAAGAAATCTGCCAGACCTTCAGGCCCATGCAGCTATGATGTAAATCTCGCGATACCATTTGAATTTGTGAGCGACAACGAGAACAGTGAACAACAGAGCAAGCTTCAGAGATGTTGTAGCTCGGAACGGAACAGATA
This sequence comes from Pleuronectes platessa, assembly GCF_947347685.1. Taxonomy (NCBI): domain Eukaryota; kingdom Metazoa; phylum Chordata; class Actinopteri; order Pleuronectiformes; family Pleuronectidae; genus Pleuronectes; species Pleuronectes platessa. Next base: position 26,645,967 of record NC_070635.1, on the reverse strand, counting down.
GGTGGGACCTAAGACTGAGGAAAAGAAGTGTTACTGGCAGAGAGGACATAATTCACGGCATTGCAGCGGAACAAGTCACTACTGAAGTTAAACTCGCCTTTGGAAGCAGAACGAGTCCTTTCATCTTTGTTGCTATCTTCGGAACAAGTGTCACTAGCAACAGACGGTACGTTCTCATCGTTTGGAGCTAACCGTGCTAGCCAGCCGCTAACACTCGATCTTTGTTAGTTAGCTTGTAGGCATTCTAGATACCTTTTAACCAGCCAAGCCTAGACCAATGCAACGTCATTACATTTTTCTAATGTCATGTGTTTCTGATTCTGGTAAATTATCAGGTAACGTTAAGTGGCATTTAACACAATTAACTATGAAGCTAACCTAGCTATCGGTTTAACGCTATTATGAAGTCAAATCGCAATATAAAACGGCACGTGGGGTACTATCATCAACTTATGAATCATATATAATGCTTAGTAGTTATTTGACTTGGTATACTTTTAGAATGTAGACAATTATATACGCTGAGTTTTGAACTAGCGTCAAACCAACTAAGTATTTCATCAGTGTGTCCAACTTGGGCAGCAGGGCTGGTTTGCTAATGACTGCCATGACACCATAAAACAGCAAGCATCCAGATGAATAAAGCTGTGATTTTACAGGGTTTTGTTACGTTGTGTACATACACTGTCAACTTACATGTAAAACAGCGCTATGTGTCAGTGATAGACTTGATACATGTCTCAGATTTGTCTGAGTGCTTAATGTTTCTCATTGTTGTTATTATGAATAATTATAATTGTATTTAAGAAAGTCAGAGGTGGTATGAGTTTACGTCTTGTGAAAGCTTCCAGACTGAGATTTAAATGGACCCCACTGCTCAATTTCAACAATTAAAAACACACATGGATATGTGAATTTGACTAGACATCACCATTTGCTTTGAATTCGCAACTGATAACTTAGAGCAGTAGAAAACTGCCATGATCCTTTGGTCAACATGATCAGCCCTATGGTATATCTTAGATATTTGTATGCCAGGGACTCATGTGTACTAATGAAGCTGCCACTCTGCTGCTTTTTATCAGCACCATGCCTAAATCTTGGTCTTGGAGTCTAAGTTAGGGCATTCAGTATGCAGATTAACTAATCAAGACAAAATATAAGCTCATTTACCTTTCCTAACTATGTTATATACTATACCAGCCACGTCTGTCATTATACAGCACTGAGTATGTTTACACTAGATCCGTTTTCAGACATGACCTAAAAGCCAGGGAATTGGCTACGGAGTTCACCCGTAGTCTGCCTTTCACACATGCACAACACCGGTAGGTTTTCTGCACAGGCATGATCACAACAGCATCAAATCCTCTGTGTTATTCAGGCAAGTGGCAGCCGGGTGCAGCGGACAAAGGCAGGAAGTGACATATTAACTCTGCTAGCGAGATCACGTGTGTTCAGCAGCCAGACACCGTCGTCAGCTCTTAAAACCAAAAACTCTCCTGACATCTTTGTTTTCAAGATTCAAGACTTTATCATTATCTTTATCATGTGCACAACAATTACATACAGCAGACTAGGGTTGGGTACCGAGAACCTGTTCCAATATGGCACCGGTTCCAATACAACTGGTACCTACCCAGACCGAAATGCAACGTATATTTTGGTGCTTCATTTCGGTGCCTGAGCCAATTGAAGACTGAGGTCTTCGTTCCTCCCACCTCCTCACACTTCCACTCCTTCCTTCACTGGAAGGGGCGCCTCCCATCGGGCCCCCGCATGAGTCGGGCAAGGCAGCTGGTGGACAAACTCTTGTCTCTGCGCTGCCCGCGTTACGCGTGCGTCAGGGCTTCCGTGCAGGTGTGGGAGGATCTCCTTGCGAGACCTCTCCCTGGTGCTGGCTGGCCCCGCCGGCCGCATTTCCTCCGTGGCGGTGCGCCGCAACCGGCTCTGGGTCGGCTTGGAAAGGCTGGGGGCGGGATGAAGGAAGACCACGGCGAGAAAGGTTTCACAAAAGCGTCTGCATTTTGGGGGGACGAAGGCGGGCCTTGCCTTGCCTGCGACAGCCCCAGCAGCGGAGACACGGGGGTCTCCGACTGATGGAAAAGCGACCCTCAGTCTTCAATTGGCTCTGGCACCGAAGTCAGAGTCACGAGTCAGAGTGTGTGTGTTTTGTTTATTTTTTATTTATTTAAGTATAGTGTAAACTTTTGTTCACAGTTCATATATTATTCATAGATTTAAGTTAAAAGTGTTTTGTATTTATTTATATTTATAATCTACTCTAAACCGTTCATATATTTGGCAATAAAAAAAAGCCTTTCTTAAATGTCAAGCGTCGGTTCAGGCACGGTTTAGGCACCAGTATCGGACAAAAACCAAACGATACCCATCCCTACAGCAGACGCTAGCAATTACCTTCTTGTGTCACTGGCTCCCTTCCAGCTACGCTAACAAATAAAAAAACAGAATACATCAAATAAAATAAATCTAAAGTATTAAAATGTAATACATAAAACACACCTAAATATGTAAATTATAAATTAAAATAAATATCGTGTTGAGTACAATGAATGAATGTAACCCTAACCCTTATACTGATAGGGTTATGCAAATATTACAAGGTGCAAAGTTCACAGGAGTGACAGTCTTATGGCAGATTGGAGGAGAATGGCCTGGGGGATAAAGATGTCTCTGAGCCTGCTGGTGCCTGTATGCTGCAGTACCATAGACCAGATAGAACAGTTTATGGCTGGGGTGATGGGTGTCATTAATAATCCTGTTGGCCTTCTTCCAACACTGCTGGGTGTAGAGGTCCTCCACGTATGGCAGCTCCATCCTGGTGATGTGCTGACCAGACTGATGTGATGGAATTGGTTCGATGCTCTAAATAAATAAATACTGCCTTGACAGTGGTGCGGGGATCTGCGTGATGTGTGCACGCGAATGGAAGGACATCTCACACATTGTGTTATTCACAGCAGCGGCAGAGTGTCAGTGTATTTTCTTTATTAGTGACATCACTGCTGTCCCATAGAGTTGCTCTTTTTACATTACATTACATTACATTTAGCTGACGCTTTTATCCAAAGCGACTTGCAATAAGTGCATTCAACCCCGAGGGTACAGACCCAGGACAACAAGAATCAAGAAAGTACACTTTCTTCAAAATAAAGTAAGTGCCATTTAAGTGCTACTAAATTGCTAGTTTACATTTTTTTTAGTTTTTTTTTTATTCCAGGTAAAGTTGCAAGAGGTATGTTTTTAGTTTGCGGCGGAAGATGTGTAAGCTTTTTTGATGTCCGGATGTTGATTGGGAGCTGGTTCCACCATTTAGGAGCCAGGACAGCAAACAGTCGTGATTTTGATGAGTGTTTAGCTCGTAGTGAGGGAGCAACGAGCCGATTGGCCGAAGCAGAGCGGAGTGAACGTGCTGGGGTTTAACGTTTGACCATGTTCTGGATGTAGACTGGACCTGATCCATTCACAGCATGGTAGGCAAGTACTAATGTTTTAAACCCGGATGCGGGCATAAATCGGAACTTTCTTTTGATTACGCCATTTCCGGCTTTTGTACGCACATACGTACGTACTCTTTTTTTAGTATGAATCCTACGCACTCTTTTTATAAATGAGACCCCAGGGCAGTGCAGCTGCCATACCAGGCGGTGTTGCACCTGAAGAAGTTGCAGAGAATCCTGGATTCCATGTTGAGCCTTCGCAGCCTGCGGAGGAAGAAGAGCCGCTGTCAGGCTGTCTTTGTGATGGAGTCTGTGTGGTGAGACCAGGTCATGTCCTTACTGATTAGGGGTATCACGATACCAAAATTCAGTAGTCGGTGCCAATACCAGTAAAATAACACGATTCTCGATGCCAATTTCGATACCAAGGTAAAAAAAAAGGATTTTCTCAGATACCATGTACTTGAACTTGAAACATAAACTTCTTAATTAAAACATTTGATAAATCGAAAAATGTCATAAGACATACAAATCATGTGCAATAGAGCATAGCACAACATAATAAAGTGCAATTAATGGTCAAAGTGCAACAACTAGTGTCCCGAAACACCTTCCAGACTTCCAGGCATCTTTTCAAAAGGTACTGTGCAAAACAAAAGAGTGGATATAACAGTGCAGCCATTCATATGCTGCACGTGGCATCTATTGCACTTCTGTCCGTCCTGGGAGAGGGATCCCTCACATGTGGCTCTCTCTGAGGTTTGTACGTATTTTTACCCTGTTAAAAGGGATTTTAGTAGTTTTTCCTTACTCTTGCTGAGGGTTAAGGATAGATGATGTCACACCCTGTTAAAGCCCTATGAGATGAATTGTAATTTGTGAATATGGGCTATACAAATAAAATTTGATTGATTGATTGATATGTTGAACTTGAGTGCAAGTCAGGTTCACGTTCATTTTTTTAATCATTATCGTATCAGGCCATCATGAAATACCAGGAGTGTGCGTGAGTGCGTGCGTGCGTACGCTCCCAGATTGTGGACACACACACAGGCCCCGGGGCTCCGCCCCCCACCCCTCTCACATGCTCAGAAACTCACAGATGTCAGGGCTCTGACCTCCTCTCTGTAGGCCATCTCATCGTCGCCTGATATCAGGCCTATGACGTAGTGTCATCAGCAAATTTGATGATATTGGAGCTGTGGGTGGCCACCTAGTAATGCGTGAACAGGAAGTACAGGAGAGGACTAAGCACGCGGCCCTGGGGGGGCGCCAATGTTTAGAGACAGAGTGGAGGATGTGGTGTTGCCTATCCGAACAGCCTGGGCTCTCCCCATCAGGAAGTTCAGGATCCATCATAGAGGGTGGTGTTAAGCCCAGGGTCTCTAAACTTGGTGAAAAGATTCAAGATGGCCTTAAATGCTGAATTTTAGTCAATGAACAGCATTCTCACATATGTGTTCTTCTGGTCCAGGTGGGAGAGGGCATTTGCAGTGGACCTATTTGGCCTGTAGGCAAACTGAAGTTGGTCAAGTGAGTCAGGGGGTGATTAAGGATTTGATTAACTGCGCAAATCACTTCATGATGGTGGAGGTGACTGCTACCAGGCGGTAGTCTTCAGTCAGAGGGTTTGGGGTTTATTCTTATACAGCGAGCATAAAAGGTGTTCAGTTCATCTGGAAGAGATGCAGACACCACCTCAGCACTAGGATGGGTATCGTTTTTTTTCTTTTTTTCCGATACCGGTCCTGAACCTATACTGTAAAAAAAAAAAGGTGCACAAAACGACGCTTGACGACATTTAAGAAAGGCTTTTTTTATTTATTATATATAAATAAATACAAAACACTTTTTAACATAAAACTTTGAATAATATATGAACTGTTATCAAAAGTTGACACTCTACTTAAATAAATACAAAACACACACACACTCTACCCAACCCTACTCAGCACTGCTGGCCTTCATTTGTAGTCTGTGATAGTTTTTAGTCCAGCACACGTTTGTCGTGTTGGAGCCCTGGTAGTGGGACTCCGCTTTGTCCCTGTACTGTCTCTTACCACTGCTAATAGCCCATGCCTGGACTTCCTTTACTCCTCCAGATCACCTGAGTTGTAGGCGTCGTTCTGTGCTTTAAGCTTGGCATGGATGTTACCATTAATCCAGGGTTTCTGGTTTGGGAATGTCCATACAGTAATCCTCAGAATCAGAATCAGAATTATTTTTATTGCCATGTATATTTGCACATACAGGAAATTGCCTTGGTGTGGTTGGTGCACTCTACAAACAACAATATACAAACAACAATTTAAAAACAACAACAATATTGAACAACAATATATACAGGAAGAGAGTTTCGTGCGGTTCTAAGGTGCAAAGATTGGTGATAATGCCAATAATATAGAGATATACATTTTGTGCGGGGGGGGGTCAGCAGAGTCTGTGTGATGCAGGGGGCTTGTTTGTGAGCCCCACTGCCATGGGGAAAAAACTGTTCAGGTGACGCAAGGTTTTAGTCCTGATAGCCCGGAACCTTTTTCTGGACGGGAGTCTCTGGAACAGGTTGTGAGGTCATTGATGCATTTGTTTATGTAAAAGATGTCTGTGTGTGTGTTAATGTTGTTGCTTTGGAACACACACTACTCTGTAGTGCTGAAGCAGTCACGTAGAGCCAGTCTGATTGGTCGAACCACCGCTGAATGGTACAAGTCACCGGTCTTTCATGTTTGAGTTTTTTCCTATAGGAAGGCAGCAGCAGAACAGAGACATGATCTGATTTGTCAAAAGGGGCTGGAGGGAGGGCCTTGTATTCATCCGGGAAAGGAGTTAAAACATAATCGATTGTGTTCTCAACATGCGTAGGACAGCTGATGTGGTGATAGTAGGGGAAAAAAATTCAGTAGAATGTTAACACTTATTTCTTGAGTTTTGTTTAGTAGACTGAATCTCAAATTTTAATTCAATGAATTATTAACCATAGATCAATATATTTTACATAAGATTTTGTTCTATATCTGAAAATTTCTCTAAATAATAACCTTTTTATCTCAATATAACAAAAACAAATAAATATGTCACAAAGATAGTGGTATTTTAGTTTGGTCACTAAAATGTGCTTAACTAATGTTTTTTAAAAACTTTTACAGGCACCTTAGTGAGTCTTATTAATTTCAAGTTAAACACTAGCTCAGCACTACATATTTCTAATGTCAAATTCTAATGAGAGTCCCCAAATTCAATTATTCTAGCACTTGTATTATGATACGAGTGCTAGGGGTTAGCCTCCAGGGTCATCAATGTTTGGGAAGAGGCCCATCTAGGTTTAGCAACATGTTTTCCAGACCTGTGTGTTCTTCCAAAGAGAGGTCATCAGGCCAGAATTGCAACGTGTGTGTGTGTGTGTGTGTGTGTGTGTGTGTGTGTGTGTGTGTGTGTGTGTGTGTGTGTGTGTGTGTGTGTGTGTGTGTGTGTGTGTGTGTGTGTGTGTGTGTGTGTGTGTGTGTGTGTGTGTGTGTGTGTGTGTGTGTGTGTGTGTGTGTGTGTGTGTGTGTGTGTGTCAGGACCTGTGTGTGACCTCCCTTTCTTGCTTTATGTTAAACATAGCTATTAAGCTAGGTGGTGGTGGCCTAGCTAATACAGGTTGCTGTCATTGATTAGGACATGCATTTATGCATCGTGGATGTTTAGGCACCAATCTCATAGTTTGGGATGACATGATGAGCAGGTTTTAAACTTCTAAAAAAAACACAAACAATTACATCAGACATTTTACAAGAGAAGACATGTGTCGGGTCAGTATGCGTAAAGCATGCAGTCTCACTCTTGAGGTGCACTTGAAGGTGTGTGTTTAGATTGGAAGCGGTACCGCCAGATGCTGAAACTTTCATCAGACAGTTTGCATATTGCCTCATTAAAATTGCCATGTTCCCTTTTGGCTTTCAGTTCGAATCCAAAATGGTGCCAAATATGCACCTCTCCTTTTCACTAAGACACCAGGGACAACCAGATACTGTTAAAGCTATAAAGACAGAGTTTTTCCCACTCAAGGCTTAGTGCATTTGTTTGGAGAGCGTCAGAATACTCAAAATAGAATCAGCACTATTGATGTTGTTGTTCTATTTATTTATTTTCTTTTTGAGGGGTGGGGTTAAGATTACGATCTAGGGGTGGGGGGTACTTCAGTACAACCCTCGGATTGCCACTGTGTATTTCGCACAATCCCTGTTGCCATCTGTAATCGGATGTCACTTCTCTTCACTCTATATGCAACTTAACATGCATGTTAATTTCTGTTTTGTGAAGACCACATTTTTTAAATGTCCGGTGTCAGAATCTTTGTCTGTCGGAAACAAGCTGAGTCATGAGGAACTGAATATAGAAGAAAGAATTTGCACAATTATAAACACAAATATAATCATTAAGTGGTGGTCAGTTTGGATATTGTGATGAATGCTACAAACAAATCAATATATGTACGTTAGATTTATCATGTAACTGTATCTGGTCAGAGACATCTGCTGACTTTCCGGGTCCTTCCTATGTGGCCCAGCTTGCGATTTTTTGATCTCGATTCGGGATCGCGATAAAATTTTGATCGATTTCGATTATCTCCTTGTGACATGTATTCGATCTCACGTGGCAAAAGTAAGCGCAACAACAGTGTCGGAGTCTGCCGGCTGCCGTCTGCAGGTAGGACACGACACGCCCACTTCCCATCGTGAGAGTAGCTGCAGTTGCGAGAGAGAGAGAACGAAGTTGGAAAAAGGAGAAAAAAGGAGTGAAACTGAAGTCGGGGACAGCGAAAATAATGCCGAATGTGAAAGCGACATCACTACATCACCCGAAACCGAAGACATTGTCGAAAAAAAGGGTAACGCGACGTCAGGTGTGTGGACGTGGTTTGGATACGGCAAAAATGGCGAGGAGCAGACGAAGCCGGTCTGCAAAATATGCCGGGGGTCGGTACCAGCCAGGACGGGAAACACCACAAACCTTTTCAATCACCTGAGACGGCACTATCCCAGTGATTACACAGAGAGTTTGACTCTGCAGGCTCAAGTTTGCACGACACCAAACAAAGAGACAGGCAAGACCACTACGTCTCCCGTTAGCATCGCTAAGCATCGCTAACGGGAGCGATTCTGTTCTGTTAGCAAAACAACAGTCCATCCAGTCGTGTTTTGCAGCCATTGCCCCATATTAAAAACAATCGAAGCGGGGCAAAAATATAACGAGCGCTAATACTTATTGCTTAGCTAAAGATATGATGCCCCTGAGCACAGTGGAGAGGGACGGCTTCAGGAAACTGATCAAAGTGTTAGACCCCAGGTACGAGCTCACAGTTTAGCACTTGAATGTGTCAGAGGGTCTGACCAACATGTTTACTTGTTTTTTTTAAGTTGTTTACAAAATCAAAAAATGCTATATATAGTGAAAAGGGACCAGTCACTTAGTTTGCACTAAGCTAGGGTGACCATACGTCCGTATTTCCCGGGACATGTCCGTATTTCACGACCTGTCCCGGGTGTCCCGGGTTATTTTTAGAAAGTGAGGAAATGTCCTGGTTTTTAAAATTACCTTCTTTGGACCATTACATTTACATGCACTAGGGCACTGCCCACGGCGCTGCGTGCGACGTAGCCTAATCCCCGCCCCTATGCTGTCAGCCCTATTAATCAGAACGTAGACAACGTGACTGTCAGTCATACGCAAGCAACATGCCGAAGCGCAAGTGCTCGTTTACCGACGAATTACTAAAGAGTTTCCCGGCTTTCAGACCGGGTCGAGACAAATGGGAAGCCTTGTGCACAGTGTGCAAAGCAGGCACATATGTCTCGGTGTCCAATGGAGGTGCAAGAGATCTGAAAATCCACCTGGACACCGAGAAGCACAAAACAGCTGTCCGAGGCGAGGGTAGTGCTAGCTCGATCACACAGTACTTTCTCAGACCAGGGAACGAGGATGCAGTGAATGCAGCGGAGGCTGCATGGTCATTTCACACAGTGAAACACCACAACAGTTACAGATCCATGGACTGCACTAGTGCATTGCTCAAAAAGACCCTCCCCGATTCAGTCATTATTGGAGTTATTGTTATTGACTTTTACTGAAAAGCTATTTTAATAAACCAACTGTAAATATCTTGTTCTATCTATATAATATAATATACCGGTATAATTGAATAATAATAAAATACTATTAAAGCAGCAGCATCCTCCACATGACCGCCCACCCCCCAGCCCCCCCCCCCCCCGCCCCACCTTCAACCCACCTTCAACCCCCCCCCCCCCCCCCCCCGACAAGGTGTCCTGGTTTTCCCAAATGAAAATATGGTCACCCTAACTAAGCATATAAGACTGTATGAGCTAAGAGCGCTGCTCTGAATTTTCTTTTGCTACTTATGGGCCCTGATGCTCTCTTGATCATTGGAAGCATGAAGACCTTCACAAATACATTTTGTGCTCATTATTGGAAGGCATATTCATTTTTTTTAATGTTAATAAACTTTATTGTAAAGTTTCAGTGAATCTCTTGTTTCTTCAAGCTTCAGGATGCCCCTCACACTGGCAGCATCTGCAAAAACTACATATCGTGATAAGAATTGAGATCGATCAATATGGAAAAACATATCGTTTCCATATCGCCCAGCCCTACCTACAACCAATCAGAGCAACGTAGTATGTGACGTATGCTAAGCAACGCATTGTGAGTTATTTACTAACGCTGGGTTCACACCGGACGCTTCAGCGCAGCGCCAAGCCTTAAATAACAGCTGGCTCCCATCCACTCCCATGTTAAAACTTTGTGCCGGTCACACCGGAGGCTGAAGCACTGCGAGGCAGCCTTGGGCCAGTCACACCGGTGCTTCAGCCTCCGGTGTGACTGGCACAAAGCCGTGCAGCGATCTACTGGAACAACGGGTGATATTATTAGCGCTGCCCGGCGGTTCAGCGTCGCTTAAGTGTCCGTTGTGAACAGCCAAGCGCCGGGGCGATAGGGATTAGCGCGGTGCTTTGGCGTCGCCTCCACGTTCTGTGTTCCTCTTTCAAAATGAATGCGCTGTCGATGTCTTCTAAAACAGACTCAATGGCAGCATCTACACATCTCAGCTCGCCAGCGGCAGGCATGTTTGTTGAAAACGAATTCAACCCAAGGGCACTTTGATGACGTGGCTGATTACGTTACCGTTGATCATCTGTCAATCATCATATAAAGCCCGCCCTGACAATCTGATTGGCCCGGTCAGGCATATTTTTTTCCCAACGGAGCGACTCCAGACCGAACCGCCCGACCTAAAAATGTTGTGGGCGGGGCTAAGTTCGTCTGGCATCCAGGCTACTGATGACGAGGACTTCTCGTAGAAAAAGGTTTATGTTTAGCGACCCTCTGAGGAAGGACAATTTCTTAAGGTGTTTCTAAGTTGTATTAAAGGGGACATATTATGAAAATTACACTTTTGTAGTGCTTCTACACGTTAATTTGGGTATCTGGCATGTCTACAGTCCCAAAAACTCTGGAAATAAACAACTCCCGCGATTTGTTGTGGTTCCTCTATGCCAAAAACGATACGCTAGAGTGGGTCGAATGGGATTACGACCGAAATAAACATCATAGTCACACCATGCCCATGTAGGGAGCTAACGCTAGCCCGGCTCCTCCCGGCTAGCGTTAGCTCGCGAGCTAACTGGGCCGGTGGAGCCCGGTTAGCTCTAGCTCGCTGCTGCTACCCGTCAGACATTTAAAGGGGACATATTATGAAAATTCCACTTTTGTAGTGCTTCTACATGTTAATTTGGGTATCTGGCATGTCTACCGTCCCAAAAAGTCATCTCCCGCGATTTGTTGTGGTTCCTCTATGTCAGAAACTATACGCTAGAGTGAGTCGAATGGGATTACGACCAGAATTGACTTCACAGTCAGTCTACTCTACAGTCTGTTTACGAGTAGCAGCAGCGAGCTAACGCCCCGGTAGAAGCTGCAGGTATAAATAGAAAACAGCTGTTTGTGGGGAGCTAACGCTAGCTTGCTGCTAGTTTGTGTTTAAAGTTGCAGCACTTTCTGGAATGGTTCTTTGTGCACGTATTTACAGCAGTATTGCAGGGATATGTGGCACCCCACCCGGGAAGCATCGGACTGGGAGGTGGGGGGGAGATCCCATTTCGGGTCCGGTGTGGAGAAACAATGCTCTCGGAGGCTAACCCGAATCGTTGCTTCTGTGAGTGTGTGTCGCCCGGTAGAAGCTGCAGGTATAAATAGAAAACAGCAGTTTTTGTGGAGCTTTGTTAGAAAATAGCGATTTGAAATTATTATTTCAAAAAATTGCATGCGCAATTCAGTCCTTCGCCGAAAGCATTCAACGCGGCCCAGCTGACTGGCCCTCACTCTCAAGCAGCCGTGAAGTAAAGGAGGCGAGTTGTGTGTGTGGTGATCGGCGGTATTTACAAAATAGCGCGAGTGGAAAAGGGCAGAGGGAGGGCAGCCCCGTCTGATCGACAAAAAGGGTAGAAAGGTTATCTTGAATGGGAACACTTCGGATTTGAAGAATCTGACGGGCAGCAGCACCACACAATGTAGTGGCCCTGCCGCGTCCATTCTCCAGCGCGCAGCCGCCTGGCTGTTCACACCGGGCCGCGATTCTCCGCTTGTTGTTGTATGTAACCCGTTCAATGTAGGGGTTCGGGGGTAAATGATGATGGTCCTCATAGCCATCCCCCACCCTTCTCTGTCTGTGTGCTTGTAGTGGGGGGGCAGATGGGGACATTTACATTTACCGGAACCGGAAGTGACTGATTCTTCCGGTCCAGTCATTTAAGGAATAAAGCATAGACTTCAGAATAAGGGCACATATTAATAATCGTTTGAATAATCGTGATTTCGATATTGTCCAAAATAATCGTGATTATGATTTTTTTTCAATAATCGAGCAGCCCTACTTGCAGTGCATACAATTTTTTTTTTTTTAAAATTTGTAGTAATCTGTTATATATTTTCAATATTTTATAATTATGGTCAGCACATACATACCAAGGCAAATTCCTTGTATGTGTAAACCTAATGGGCAATAAAACCTTATTCTTATAAGCATGGAATCATCCGATGAAAGTGGTTAACTGCAGGTATAATTTGCCACCACTACTAACTTGTCGTCTAACTGCTCAACACAGGCTTACATGAATCGAATGGCCATACATATTTTACCCATTTAATTACAGAGGTGTTGAATTATTGATACAAATATATTAATTAATATTTAGAACAATAACAAATATTGTATTTTATGGGAATTCTACACCCTTTAAATGAATAGGTACCATGTAGAAGTTCTTAATGCTAAAAACAAATCTTTACTCACCATACCACATTGTATGTACTCTTGTGTTGTAACAAATATGTTTATGCCTCAGTTGTATCAAATATTTACTGTTAATAAATGATATTGGTCACTATCTTTGCGATAATATTTTTTGACATACCCCCTAACCTACCAAATACAGTGTGGTCACAGCTCGGATTACACTATTCAAGTGACAGATGCTTGTGTTTTAGCGTAGCACAGTTAAGTTGGTCTTTTGAAAAGAGCCAATAATACAACATTTCTACTGGTTAACAATGCTCATGTGCTCATTTTCATTTTATCACCGAACCTTCTGTTACATACTTAAATGATTTATTTGTCTCTTTTTTTCAGTGTCACCGGGGGAAATTTATCAGTTCCTTTCATTAGTTTTCACACCCTTTTCCTGAGCTGTTGGCTCTCTCTGCTGAGCAGAAATGCTAGGAAACTTACCTCATTTCCTCCCTTCTTGATTGAAGCGAGGGAGGAAAGAGGGGAAGTCTGGGAGGAGGGGGCATTTGGAGACTGTACTGGCATTGTTGGGGTTGGAAACTTTTCCTTTTCTTCCCACTATTGGCCTGCCGTGTCTCTCTTTGTACAGCATTGTTTCCCTGCTAGCACTGATGTTTTCACTGTTTTTAATTCTTAGCATTTTTAAGGATCAGATGCAAAACATACTGCATGGCCAAGTTTTTGATTGTTTGAAATATAGATTTTATATATTTTTCTTCTACTTTGAATACTGACATTTTTTTCCATGAAAAAGAGGACATATTAATTTAATAATACTGATACGTTTTGAAAGTCTTCACTGACCACACTAGCACAAAGGTTTCTGCTTGCTTCACACTTTGGTGAGCAGGACGGGAGTGTTTCACCCAATAAAAGTCATTAGCTGATCAGTTTCCCTGCCAGACAGATGTCCTCTGTCTGCACATGATGCAGTGGCTGTCCCCAGCCCCATAGAGGCCCAGGAATGTGCATAGAGGCAACATTACACAGGAGACAGGCAGGTCAGGAATTCAGCTGAAGTGATACTGACTGACTGACTACACTGGCTGAGCTGCTGCATGTTTCACTGGTCACAGTTGTCTGTGTGCCTTTCATCACTGTTGTCTCCCTGTCTGTATATCTTTTCATCTATCAGTCCGTCTTTCGGTCTATTGTGTCTTGTTTATTCCTAGTTGCATCTATATCACCTTCTGTATCAATTTCCTTTATTTGCACTACTTGTGTACAGCCGTGGCCAATAGATTTGAGAATGACACAAGTATTGGTTTTCAGAAAGTGTGTTGCTTCAGTGTTTTTATATCTTTTTGTAGGATGTTACTATGGTATACTGAAGTATAATTACAGGCATTTCATAAGTGTCAAAATATTGTATTGACAATTACATTGAGTTCATGCAAAGAGTCAATATTTGCAGTATTGACTTGGGATGCACCGATATTGGAAATTCTTGGCCGATACCGATATTTAAAATAACAATCTGGCCGATAGCCGATACCGATATTTGTTTATTTTCTTTTTGTTGTTATTCATTCACCCTTTTGTGCCAGAAAAAGAATTAAATCATTATTTAAAAAGCACTATTTAAAAAATGTTCAGCCCTTCATCACTCTTGTCTTTTAATGAGCACAAATTGAATCAGATTTATGAAACAATCTTTGATTTAACTAAACTTTATTTAACAGAGACATATTATACCCATTTTACCGCAAGTTGAAATGGTTCCTTGGGATCTTATTGAAATGACTGTAACATATTTTGGTCAAAATACCACAAGGATAATTTAAAACGGCACCTTTTTACCCTGTCTAAAACAGCCCTGTTAAAGTATCATTATAGAGAACGCTGTTCTCATTGATTTACGGTAGGAGTATTGCCCGTTTATTAGATGTGTTACGGCTTCTGTGTGTATGACGTATGTTGTCAATTCCCTTGTTACCTGTGCATGAGACGGATGAATAAAGCCGATGCACATGAGAATAAAGTACTTAAACAGACGCTACGCTCATACTTTTTACGCCAAGTTACACTGCGTGAGTCAAGATAACTTAACAAGCCCTCCTCAGTTTTACCTGTTTTTAGTGTCGGGCAGAAATCACATCGTGTCAACACCCACCGTGGGCCTTCGCGATGCTTGTTTTAATCAAACAGTCGGATTCCCCTGGTCCGCACCAGTTCTCAGTCAGCTGCTAGGCGCCAGCCGAAGCGCACCGCAGGGTGCCCCCCCGCGCGAACAGAGGGTTCCCCCAGCGGTCGCCGTAGCTAAGGTGATCCGCGAGAAGGGCCCGACACGCGTCCAGAGTGGCCGCGGCTGACCGCGTACCCAGTCCCCTCCAACGGCCCGCCTTCCGCGCCGGCGATGGACTAGGCCCGCGGTCCAAGAGAAAGAAAGCCCCCGCACCAGCGACGCCGTGAGGCGCCACCGGATGAGTACCTCCCGGTGCCGCACACTGAGCCTCCGGCGGCGCGGAGAGGAGGGCGATGGAGCGACTGCTCCCCCAGCCGCGGCACGTGCCCAGCGGTTTTACCACAAATATGAACATCGGCCAATGATATCGGTGAAAGTCAAGTTTATTACCGATAAGCCGATATCAGTAAACTAGGCGAATATCGGCCGCTACCGATGTTCGGCCGATAAATCGGTGCATCACTAGTGTTGACCCTTCTTTTTCAAGACCTCTGCAATTCAACCTGGCATACTGTCAATTAACGTCTGGGCCGCATCCTGACTCATTCTTGCATAATCAATGCTTGGAGTTTGTCAGAATTTGTGGGTATTTTTTTGTCCACCCGCCTCTTGAGTATTGACCACAAGTTCTCAGTGGGATTAAGGTCTGGGGCGTTTCCTGGCCATGGACCCAAAATGTTGATGTTTTGTTCCCTGAGCCACTTAGTTATCACTTTTGCCTTATGGCAAGGTTAGGGTTAGGGTTCACAACATTGGAACCGCTCTCCTTGAAGTTCGTGATGATCCGATAAATGGTAGATTTAGGTGCAATCTTACTAGCAGCAATATCCTTGCCTGAGAAGCCCTTTTTGTGCAAAACAATGAAGACTGCACATGTTTCCTTGCAGGTAACCATGGTTAACAGAGGAAGAACAATGATTTCAAGCACCACCCTCAGTTTAAAACTTCCAGTCTGCAATTCTGTCTTAATCGGCATGACAGAGTGATCTCTAGACTTGTCCCGGTCAACACTCAACCCTGTGTTAACAAGAGAATCACTGACATGTTGTCAGCTGGTCCTTTTGTGGCAGGGCTGAAATGCAGTGGAAATGTTTTTTTGGAGATAAAGTAAATTTTCATGGCAAAGAGGGACTTTGCAATTAATTACAATTCATCTGATCACTCTTCATAACATTCTGGAGTATATGTAAATTGCCATCATAAAAACTGAGGCAGCAGACTTTGTGAAAATGAAGATTTATGCCATTCTCAAAACTTTTGGCCACGGCTGTATGTGTTACTTAAAACTATGTGAAATACAGTAGGTTAACTAATTTCATGATACCATGCCAGACGGTACCTAATAGAAACCTTTCAGTCTGTTTTGGATTTCCTTGCCTCACTCACATGTAACAGTGCACACAGAAAAACACACTTTTGACTAGTGAGTCTGTGCTGGCTAACTTTAAACCTTATATATTCCCTCTAGGGCTGCCGCGATTAGTCAACGTCATCGATGACGTCGACGCTGAAAATTCGTCGACATCAATATTTTAGACCGACATGTCGACACATAAATTATGAATTTACCTTTTCGATTTCTAAACAATTCGTTATAACAAATGTTCTTCAATATCACTACGTAACGGCGGGTTTACACCTGGCGCGAAACGCTCGCCAGGAAACATGTAAGTTTAGCTAATAGGAAGCCCCTATGTTGGTATGTTGTGGACCAATAGGATGAGGCAATGAATGTGGGGGGCGGGATCAGACACAGAAGTGAGGACCTGAATAAAGATGTCAACATTAGTACAAAGTCTGTCTCACCCACATTATTAAGTGAACTCGACAGACTCGACGCCGAAACCATCGGAGCGGTGCATCGCAGCCCATGTGAACCGCAGCCCATGTGAACCGCACAAAGGTTTAACAAGGGGGGTGGCTAGGAGGAGCTTTTAAATGAAATGGTTAAATTGATTTTTTTGGAGGAAAATTAATCGTTTAGATTTATCGACTAATCGCTAAAATAATCGACAGATTAATTGATAGAAAATAGTCGTAAGTGTTAGCCCTAATTCCCTCATCTATTAACTCAGTGAAATAACAAGCATTCTCCTGCACTGCTGAGTCGCACAGGGTTGTCTTCTCTTTTCCCTACCCCTACTAGCCAAAGGTGCTGATCGACAGCTTTAAATTGTTAGTGAAAACTAATACAAATACTGATGTCATATACTTAATTTTTCAAAAGCCTGACGTATGTGTTTTTGGGGTGGCCGATGCTGATACCAATATCAGAAGAAAACCTGAATGAAGAAAACATATTTTTTTTAGGTAAAATATTAACATAATGCAAATGTATAATTTTATATCGTTGACAGTTTTCATTAACACAGTGTTTTGCTGTTCCTCCAGAAAGTAACCTGAATTTTACTTTGGTTTTTATTTATTAAGTTGCTAGACAGATTTATATTTTCCTTTTACTTAAATGGAACATGCTTTTGCACAAATTATATTTTGAAGAGATTTTGTATGGGACTGTAAAAGGGAAATTGTGAGTTCAGGCTGGGTTATTTTTTGTTGTGGAATAATGCCTTGCAATGCATACTTAGTTTAGACCCTTAGAAGGGTCAGAGTATTCGTTAGTGTTACTACTACTATTTAAATTCCGACAAGAAGCAGAGTAGAGTGTACTGCAAATTGTGTCTCAAGCATGTTCCTGCAAAGACACGTAAAACCGTAATTTTATTCACCATCTGAAGCAGAAATGACAAAAATAGGGATTTTATTTATTTATTGACTGATATGAAAAAAAATATTGATACGATTTTTTTCAATATTGCCCAGTCCTGATCACATGTCGGCAGAAATTACAATAATGTAAAATGTCTCTGAAAGCCATCTAATCAATTATAATTAGCCAACTGTTAAATATGTCAGGCTCTAGATTTTTGGTGATAAATTTGTCGTGGTAGAGGGCCTATTTAGTTTTGGAGACTACCAGTAGTGTGCAAGCTAATCCCGGGTTTTAGCTTCATCAACATGAAATGTCAGACATACAGACTCATTTACACTCATTATTTCCATGCTCAATAAAATTGTAGTTTATTGAGCGTTTTCTTGTTTGTTTGTTTTCATGCTAGAGTGACAAAAGTCAAAAGTTTCAATGTTGCTGTCGAATATGTCACAAACATAAATGGTGGCAACGCTTCCAACATTTTCAGAATAAGAGCACTCCAGCATTTATGTTGACTGAATTCATTAATTTGTTTTTAAAAGAGTTTTATTTTGAAATATTTGCAGGAGCGGAAGATGAACAGCTTTATACTGTATAGGACTGGTATCTATTTAAGTACACAGGACTACTTTTATACAAGGAAATACCTTAGTTATACTTGAAACCTCAGAAATGGTGTAATTAAATTAAAGGTTAAGATAAATCAATCAATCAATCAAAATTTATTTGTATAGCCCATATTCACAAATCACAATTTGTCTCATAGGGCTTTAACATGGTGTGACATCCTCTGTCCTTAACCCTCAACAAGAGTAAGGAAAAACGATTAAAAATCCTTTTTAACGGGGTTAAAATAAGTAGAAACCTCAGAGAGAGCCACATGTGAGGGATCCCTCTCCCAGGACGGACATAAGTGCAATAGATGTCAAGTGTAGAGGAAAACATCATCAAGATAAAGGTTTTAGCAGCTGTCATATAATCGTCAGTATTCAACATCTCATGTTTTCCTAATGTCATGCAGCCCTAACTTTGTCTCAGATTTACTTGGATTTTTAAGGTTGTTACACCCACTCAATTTCTACAGATTTTCACCTTACAGACAGCTGTACAGATTTATACAGATACACATTGATAAATTCATTAGAGATACATTTTCCCTTTGAGGATGGCAAGTATATGTTATTATTATTATCATTGTTAATTATTATGAGATATATCAGATTGATGACCGTTAGACGAAGACCTGACCATAATTGTTATGCATAAATGCAGGTGATAACAAATCAATCAAGCTGCATGGTGCTGGGCTGGGAACAGGTCCAACCAGAGGACGTCTGTTCCTCATGCCACCCTCATGGAGTCTGTTTCTGACAGTTTGGTCAGAAACTAAATGTCAGTAACTGACCTCCAGCAGTAGTCCTCCTGTTCCTCATAAGGCAAAAGACCGATACCGGTCCTGCTGCTTGGTCGATGCCCTTTTAAGGCCCAGTCCAGTTCTCCTTTTGTAATGGCCGGTGTCCTGGTATCTCCTCCATGCTCTTGAGACTGTGATGGGAGACGCAGCAAACCTTCTTGGCACTGTACGCATGGATATGCCATCCTGGAGCAGCTGGACTACCTGTGCAACCTGATTGGGTTGCAGGTACAGCCTCATGAATACCAGTAGTGACAGGGACACTCACAGAACACAAAACTAGAGAAGAATCAGTCTGGAAGGATAAGAAGAGAAACAATCGTCTGTGGTCACCACATATAAAACTGTTCCCTTTTTGGGGGTTATCTGGTTTAAGCACCTGTTGTCACTTTCATTTGCACCAAAGCAGATGAAATTGATTCACGATCACTAGTCCTTCTTAAATGGACAGACTGATATCCCTGAAGTCTACCTGACTTGGTGTTATACTGTGACGATTAAGTGTTCCCTTAAATTTTTGGAGCAGTGTCCTTTGCCATAGGTTTCTTTGTATTATCTTATATTTCCATTTCTACCCAACTATCCTTGATCTATCACACATATTTGTGTCTGAACCTGACCTAGGTCAGAGATTTGTAACCAAGACTTGCCTATACTCGACATGCACTTTTTTTCCGAATCCCACTTCAGCACTATGCAGTTAATGCAAGTAATGTTAGCTGTTAAACCTGTCACACTGTTATTGTTACAATGGATACAGCTTGATGGTTTATCCTGATTGCAAAGTGTGAAGTGTGTAAATGACCTTAAAAAGGTATTGTTGTGAATAGGCTATGGGTAGATTGTTTCAACAGAGAAGTCAAATGTTTGTGGGCTCATGTGACTGAACCATACACAAACGTTAGGCTTGGGTAGAGTATACACCCTCTAATATTGACCCCTTTTTATTATATAATTTATGATAATTTCAATTATAGTTAATATGAAATAAAGATGTTGTAAATTTGCATCTGGATTACAGTTCACTTAATTGTTGCTGCAGAGTTGTATGTACAGTTAGTCATTTTTGCAAACATCCCCCTTAACAAACAATGTATGTTGCTCTTTATTCAACTGATAGTGTGATCAATTAGCTTTACTTAAATTCTTGAGAGACAGGTATTAAAGTTAGCACATGCTTTTTATTGCTCTTCAACCTAATATGGTTAACCTCATCTGTCTTTGAAATTGTGATTTCTGCTGTGACTTCCTGAATTGCTGGTGAATCAGAAACCATTAAAAAAAACAGCTTTAACTCTGCAATGCTCTATTTTTTGCCATTATCAGCAGAAAAGAGTCTGGGCCTTGGCCTTGTCACTGTTGATCTTGCAGTCAGATCGCTTTGTATGCATCAATTCTGTCAAATGTTGTTGACACTTTGTCCTCATCTCACCTTTTTTACTGATATGCAAACCTGTACCCTGACAGCTGTGATACTGAAGGAGCCAAGTGTCTAAAACTTTGTTTGAAAACCGCAGTGTTTATTGTAACTGAGGATTGGATAGCATTTATCAGAGAAATAAATGCATACAAGTATCAATGACATTAACATACAATAATATTTATTTTAGATCTTGCATCATAAACTTGTCACAAGATGATCACTACTCCTGATGACCATTGGTTATCAAAATTCAATTAAGATGATGCTTTATATAGTCAAAATTAAATGTTCATAATTAATTGTTTTATACTCCTCAGCTAAAGACTTTTCTTGACACAGTGGTATACCTACTGCCTGCCAACAACAGAAGGATTGATAATTCCTCTTCTCTCCTTAGTGTCCAGATATAAAATATTGATTTGTTTTGACACTTTGAATATAGCTTAATTTTAACTTTGAAGAATGCCCATGTGTCCAACAAAGTAATTGCATCTTATTTCTGTTCACACAATCATACTATGACTGAATTATTAAAATCTATATGATATATACAAATATTTTGTTCACACTTTGCTTGTCTTCCTCTCTCCAGGTTCTGTTGCATTAGTTTCACAACAGGTGACCCCCACCCCTCCGCCAAAATCCGGCTATTAGATGTGACCACGAGGTTGATAAGGCGAAGCCACCATGTCTTAAACACAGACGGGCCCTCTGGAGCCCTATCTCCCCACCCTGGCCAATCTTCCTCCTCCCTCATCCACCACCTTACCCCTTCCCCAATCCCCATCCCTTTCCCAGACTTCCGTGGACATGTGAGGGACAGGTTACCTAACCCTGGCTCCCCACTGGCACATCCTTCCCCTCCCTCAGGAGAAATGACCCTGCAGAAGCACCAGCCGCTGAGTGGTGGTAGTGGTGGGGTGATGGGTTCAGACCGGGACCTGCACTCCACTTCTTCCTCCATCTCCCTGCCCTCTGTGAAAAAGGCCCCCAAGAAGAGGCGCCTCTCTTTGACGTCTCTTTTCAGACCACGAGGATGGGAGCCCAAATCAGGGCGCCAAAGGTCCCGAGAGCTCCAGCAACCTGGACCTAGTAGCCTTGGAGGGGTGGGTGGCATCGCCAGCATCGAGAGCATCCACTCTGAGATGTGTAATGACAAGAACTCCGCCTTCTTCTATGTGGCTGGGACCGGAGCTGCCTCTGCCTCTGCTGCTGCTGCTACTACCACCTCATCTGCCTCAGGGCCTTCTTCCTCTACCTCCTCCTCTTCCTCCACCTCAAGGGGAGGGGTCGGGGTGGCGGCAGAGCTACTGGAGTGCCCGCTGTGCCTTCTGCGTCATTCAAGGGAGAACTTCCCTGACATCATGACCTGTCACCATCGGTCCTGCATTGACTGCCTGCGCCAGTACCTGCGCATTGAAATCTCAGAGTCACGGGTCAACATCAGCTGCCCAGAGTGCTCAGAGCGCTTCAACCCGCACGACATCCGCATGATATTGAGTGATCGGGCTCTCATGGAGAAATATGAGGAGTTCATGCTGAGGAGATGGCTTGTGGCTGACCCTGACTGCCGCTGGTGCCCTGCACCGGACTGTGGGTAAGCATACAAATAGACATGAGTGTTCTCGAGAATGTTTGGTTGTAATGCCATTTGTGAGGGTCACCTTCATTAGCTGATCAGCAGACCAGTAGTACGCAACTAATGTTTTAAGTGACACTTATGACTAAAACTAAGTCTAAAACTTTAGATGGGAATATGTCAAGTTATATTTATTATACTGTATATCTTTAATGTTTTATCGAATGGGATCACAGGACTATGTGTCAAAAATAGCCAAGGAAAGGAAAACAAAACTGGAAAGTAGCAGTTGCAACTCATCAGACAAGTCAGCTATTTCTTCTCAGATAGACTGATATACAGGCACGTGCACAGACATTTTGGGGGGCAGGTGCTCAAACCCCCAAAAAAGGGCACCCATCGCCAAAACTATTTATGAAATAAAAATTATAATAATAAATAAATAAAAAACACAGTAGGATATTTTCAGATTATATATTTATTTTTGTTAACAAACTAACTCAAATTATCAATTTGAGTTAGTTTGTTAACAAAAATAAAAAATTGCTGCAGATCCCTGTCCTTCTGCTTTTGGAGTCTCTCTTTTCTTGGCATTATGCTGCAAATTTTGTAAATGAGATAAATCAATGTTGTGCATAATTATCAAGAGTGACTTACATAATCTCTATAAAGCTGACAACACAGTACACACAATTTTTTTTTTACTGTTTTCTGACAGAGTTGAAGCATAAGCAGCATTACACTAATAATATACCACAATTTGTGAGCACTCGCTCAGAGACACAGTGAGATCAGAGCTTGTTTGTTCTTAACACCGGAAACAGTGAAAACACAGAGTTTCTCTGGTCACAGCTGCTCAGAGATCAGCGCTGCAGCTTCTTGATCAGAGCAGAAGCTGCAGTTGGTTTGTACCGAGCTTCAGTTTATGTTTCCGCCTCCAGTCTGACCTGCTCTCACGTTTTGTTTTAATATTTCGTCAGCTAAAATATGCGTCACATCCTATTACGTCTACAGCCCGGCGCTCTTCCCTGCAGGTCGCTAATCTATATTGTCCGACTCACGGCCTCGGTAAACTAACCATGGATAAATCCCGAAAAAGAAAAGTCTGGGAGGAAAATAGAGAGGTTAATTCTGCTTTCACTCCCCAACGATGCTGGCTTACCTTTATGCTTGATATGTGGCGAGGAATTGGCAAACATAAAAAATGTAATGTTTAAAGTCATTTCCAGAGCGAGCACATAGCATCTGCTGAAAAGTGTCCAGATGGAGATGAGCAAAAAAAGCATAGATCTGTGTTTAATTTATTTCAAAGTAGGCCTACACATGGGGGAAGAGGGGATAAAATGGCTCTTTCGATAGTAAAGGTTGCCGACCCCTGTCTTATACTGTCAGGAGGCCTCAGCCGAAAAATGACACAAGAGATGGTTATTGAATCAGGACATCAGACCCGTTTATTTTCCTTCACACCTCAAAACTTCTCTCTCGACAACACCACCTTCCGTTAGAACCCCCCTTCAAAACAAGAGTCCTAACCAACACCCTGCTTATATCTGGAACTACACATCAACCTTCCACAATAAAGCCACTAAATAAAATGGCTTACAGGTGTGTTGTTTTTTCGATGTGAATAGCATGGAAATAAATTTAATTCTGCATTTATTTCCACATTTATTTATTTCAAAATTTATTCCAACTTTTATTTAATCCCTGATTTATTTATTTTTCGATTTCAGTGTCCTTATGCTAATGAGAAAGGCGGGCCTAACCGCAGTCTCGAGCAGGATTGGTCAACTGAGCTACACACACACACACACACACACAGGCCCCGGGGCTCCGCGCCCCCCAAAGCCACACACTCGCTCAGAGACACAAGCAGTGAGATCTGAGCTCGTCACCGTGAAGCAGCCGGTTAGTGACTTTGTAGAACAGTGGAAACACAGAGTTTCTCTGGTCACATCTGCTCAGAAATCAGCTGCTTCATGGGCAGAGCAGAAACTGCAGGTGGAGTTTCTGTTTCCCTCTCCTCTCTGCTGTCTCCTTGTGCTCAGTACAACACCAGACGTGACGCTCACAGTCAGCACTACTGACACCTAAATCATCCCAATAAAAAATAACCTTAACTAACCCTCGCTGCAAACAGCTACTGGACACCAGTCAGCATTGAGAGGCAGAATTAGTAGGGCTGGATCATTACACTCCTTTGACCAATCCTGCATGAGATGCGGTTAGGCCCGCCTTTCTCATTAGCATAAGGACACTGAAATCGAAAAATAAATCGGGGAATAAATAAATAAATGTGCAAATATATTTAAGACATTTATTTAGAAATTTATGTTGTTATTAACGTATTTATTTATTTATTTCTGTATTCATTTATTTATTTTTCATTTTTTATTTATTTATTTATGTATTTATTTATACATTTATTTATTTATTTATTTTTACTTAAGTCATGTATGGTCCTCCATATTTTAAAGCTTCCAGTCTGCTATTTTGTCTCAATCAGCATGACAGAGTGATCTCCACTCTTTTCCTTGTCAACACTATCACCTGTGTTAACAAGAGAAGTACTGACATGATGTCAGCTGGTCCTTCTTTGGCAGGGATGAAATGCAGTGGAAATGTTTTTTTGGGATAAGTTCATTTTCGTGGCAAAGAGGAACTTTGCAACTAATTGCAATTCATCTAATCACTCTTCATAACATTCTGGAGTATATGCAAATTGCCATCATAAAAACTGAGGCAGCAGACTTTGTGAAAATGAATATTTTTGCCATTCTCAAAACTTTGGCCACGGCTGTAGTTGTTGTATTTTTTCAGAGTAGCAGGTGCTGCGTTAAAGTGACCAAAGAAATAAGAGACCAGTACTGGCAAATTAGCTGTCGCAAACGTCAATATATAGCTCTCGCCAGTATTGGGTAGATAACAGTTAGTTAGCATGGATGAGGTTGCTAAAGTAGGTGAAAAAGTTCAGAATACGAAGAAGAATTTATTTTTACCTTGGTGAAAGACAAGTGTATGTTGTGCCAGCAAGCACTGTCTAAAAGAGGACATCTGGAGCGGCACCACAATACCAACCAACAGAAAATCAAAGACTGCTACCCATCAAAGCGCGCGATCCGTGCTACGAAAGTTGAAGAGCTAAATTCAAGTTGAAGTCTCAGCAATCGCTTTTCACAAAACCTCCTGCTCAAAATAAGGCTGCTACTGAATCATCATTTCATCACTTTTTGGTTTAAGACCAGAAGCCTTTTACAGATGGCGATTTATTCAAGTAAGCAATGACCATTGCTGCAGAGACTGTTGAACAAGATTTCTAAAACCGTCTTACCTCTGAGAAATGGCAGTTTCACAGATGAAAATAATTAAATCAATGTACAGGAGCCGGTTTATTGACACACTGCCTCAGACTAACTGTCTGTAGCTAAGAGTCAAACTACAAAGCACACACATTGTTAAAAGTGATGCTGCATAAAATGGTACATAGAGCTGCACTTAGCTTAATTGCACTGAGAATTTTGTTTGTGCACATTAAAGTTCTACTTTCTAAAATCCTAATGGTAAACAGGGTAACTTATATGAAACTTCAGTGGATAAACATTTACGGTTAACAATGGCACTTCATATGATCTCCTCACTGCAAGTGTGTTTGTTTGTCTACTATGGACAAAATAATTTCCTTATAAAAATGTAGATTATGGGCCACATTACTTTTTTGTGTTGGAATAAAAATAAGTAATGTAAAATTCTTCAAGCAAGACAGCTATGGTCTGCTTAATATGCTAGTAACATTATTTCTTGGTTGCATCAATTTGAAAGTTTAACCAAATCATTTCATGTAATTCAAATACAATTAGCCTAACTATAAGGCCTCAAGATGGAAGTTCAACCAAGGTCGATCTTTCATTTCAGAAAGACCAAGGTTGGGGATCTTGGGCTTACGAAGGTTGGTGATAACTGTTTTAGAGTCTACAGTGCCAAGTCTGCACAGCGCAGCACTACACTGTCAATGTTATTTTTTTCTTTCTTGAAGAGCATAGACTTGTTTGAGAGCAGGACTTGTGGAGGACTGATTTCACATCTGGATTTTGTAATGCTTTCACTCAAAACCCTGTGTCAATGTGACTGGGAGTCACTTAGGCCCTGTTCAGACCTGGTATTGACATGAATCCTGAGCAATCCGATCACAAGTACGTCCCTTCACACCTGGTATTGGAATAGCTCCCTGCATTTGTCTCCTATGACCACTTGTGACTGGATCTCATTCCTCATACTATGTTCTGTTGCGCTTTACAATGAAGTACATTTTTTCTCACTTGGGTCCGTTCACACCTTGACTTAGAGCTCTCCACTTATGATTGGATCATTTGTGATGGATATTTAAATCAGGTCTGAACAGGGTGTGAGAGACGGACTTAGCTGTTCAGAGTATCACCTCTATGGGAATACTCTTGAAAAGAAAGTTTGGTGTCAGTGAAGATGGAGCAAAGCCTTTTAATTTTAAATCTGAGGTCCCCTTTTAATCGATCTTGTTCTTTAGAAAACAGGAAGCAAACCATTGAATAACTGAAAAAAGTTGAAAAACATATGTTAAAATAATGCGTTTGGGTATTTATATGATTTGTTTGTCCTCTACTAGATATGCAGTGATAGCCTTCGGCTGTGCCAGCTGTCCTAAGATCACATGCGGCAGGGAGGGCTGTGGTACGGAGTTCTGTTACCACTGTAAGCAGCTGTGGCATCCCAACCAAACCTGTGATGCAGCACGGCAGCAGAGAGCGCAAAGCCTGCGCCTGAGGACCATTCGCTCATCCTCCCTCAGCTATAGTCAAGAGAGCGGAGCTGCAGGTTAGCTGCCTACGCATGCAAGCGCACACACACACACATGCATACAAAAACCTTGAACCCTATAAACATTCATTCTCTATCTCTCAGCTGATGACATCAAGCCATGTCCGCGTTGTGCTGCTTACATCATCAAGATGAATGACGGAAGCTGTAACCACATGACCTGCGCCGTCTGCGGCTGTGAGTTCTGTTGGCTCTGTATGAAGGAAATATCAGACCTGCACTACCTGAGGTCAGTGAGTCCACACAAACGCATCACTTTCTTAAAGGGATAGTTCATCGAAAAATTATAATTCACTCATCTACTCACGACTTACCGATGGAGGGGTGGATGAAGTGTCTGAGTCCAGGAATAGTGCTTGAAAAAATTTTTATCCCAAAAGTTTTGGAGAAGTCATGGAAATTTGTTATATTCATATTTTCATATCGTTAATTTACACAGAGTTTTTAAATTATTCATATGCTTTTAAAAGAAATACGCTCAAAATGTAAGCAGGCATACTACCTCATACTAACTCGAAAGTTTGTTGGGGAAGCAGGCGGGATAATGCACTATGCCAGGGAAGTGTAGGTTTAACCATGCTTGGCTACAAATGGAAAAGTACATGTCTTTTAATCAAGCTATTGTCTCTCATAAATACTATATTTTGTCGCCTTTTCATGTATACACCGAGGTTTCACAAAATGTTTTGTCATGGAAATTTGGTTTAAAGTTATTGAAAAGTCTTGGAAATCCATTGGTTAAATGTGTATGAACCCTGATAGTTGTGAGTGAGTTGTCATTTTTTGGTGAACTATCCCTTTTAAGTACACATCAAAGTACAGTGTCCAATATAATATCATTAGCCAATCAGTTAATTATCATCACTGTCATTCAAATTATGCCTAGTCCAATAAGAACTGAACTACATACTATTTGCTATTGTGAGATTGTGCGTCACTTTTATTCGTGGCAGTTTACAAGATCTTTTCAAGTGATTATTACTCTTCAAACTGTTGAGCTGTCTGGCTAAATAACAACAAAATATATTAAATCAATCAAAAGCAAGTCAGCAAGGTGAAGATCTTAAGTCAACATCTGGAAAATGTTTTTTCATTCAGTTGTGTTATAGAAAATGGAAAAGCTGAAGTGCCATTACACTAATCTATGACTGACTAAAATGCATTTTTCTTTTACTCTTTCAGTCCATCAGGCTGTACTTTCTGGGGAAAGAAGCCATGGAGCAGGAAGAAGAAGATCCTGTGGCAGCTGGGAACACTTGTAGGGGCCCCTGTCGGCATCGCACTCATCGCCGGCATAGCTATTCCCGCTATGATTATCGGCATCCCTGTTTATGTGGGAAGGAAGGTGAGGCTCGATAGGCACAGTGTTTGTATTAGTATATTAAAGTGCCACTGCTCGTAATTCTTACTACATGCTCTAACACTTGACTATTAAGCTGGATGGATTATTATAAAACATTGGGCTCCATTCTCAATGTTTCATTTTCATCATTTGGAAAGTTCCCCTGTTGTGGAATTCACCTTCTTATACAGAATTCCAGCAATGCGTTTTTACTGATAAATATGCTCTACAGTTTTGCATAACATCGTACATATCACCGTTGTCAGTTATGGTAATAAACATGACAAGAAAGAAGTACTACATATAAATCATTAACCAACCAGTTAAGGCCGATGTATGCTTCTCCGTTTTGACGGACATGGACAGATAGGACCGCCTTCTCCAACGTGGAACGCCCTCTCCGGGCCTCTTCGTGCAGCTCTCATTTTTCTAACTACACGTCGAAATGGCGGAGAGCCCACGGATAGCCCTTGGCTGTGATTGGTCCGCTAACGCCAGCATTTCGGGACCTCAAACTTCCTGTTCCATTCCCTACATCACAATAAACCAAAATCACAACTACGACTCTATGATTAATGTGACAAGTGTGTTAAGCCAGCGGCGTTGTCCGGCTGACGGTGGCTGGTTAGAGCACTTACGGCATGTGTGTACGGTCACATACGGTTATAACGAACTTTCATAATGGGGCTAGCGGACTAGCCACCATGCTAACTGCGCCGGGAACAGCGCAAAAACCCGCTGACTTTAATCCCACGGCTGTCATGACACTGTTTCTCAAACACCGTCAGGTTAGAAGGAAACACTTGGTAGTAGCTAGTATCGGGTGTCCCTGCTGACTGTGTGTGGAAGCTGGGGGGAAGCTAGCTGCCTCCGTGTAGCTTCAAGCTGTTGCAGCTGTTGAATTAGCAACGCAGTTTGGAAACAAGACCAGGGAACCGCTGCGTTAAGACACGATAACATAAGCATTTTGACCCACTGGGTGTCACTTTATTTCAGCAAAAACTGTTGCGTCATCAACATCCTTTTTCTGTTAGTTGCCATCGTTCACTGTGTGCGAGGGGCCGGGAGGACGTAAATAAACCAGCGTGGACTTCTTCTATATACCTCATGAGGTAGGCTTCTCTAAGCTCGACTTCTGTTGCGCCATCTACTGTTCTGGTGGTGAATTGTTTTCACAACAAAAAGGCTCGTAGAACTATAAATCAAAAAGGGTCCGTCCGCTCCGTCCGTCCGTCATTCCGAAACGGACTCGGAGAAGCATACAGAGGCCTTTAGTCTGTTTCTCAGACTATGAAAGTTGGCTTAGGACATTTCCAACCTTTGCGTCTGTCTACACACTTATGTTGTATCACTCATCAGTTTAGGTCAGTAATTACAGTTTGACATTGCAATAAAATGAACACACTCCGACTCAGACTGCAGAATTCCCCTCCTTCGTCTGCCAAGAAGAAGGCAGAATCTACCAACTTTTTCCCCTGACTAATCCAGAGCAAATCCAGCTGTGATCAACTAACACATCTGAACCATCTGATTATGAATCACCTGCATTTAATGCACTGAACACATCTAGCTGCCCAGATGTGGTATTGATCTGTTTACACCAAAGCCATGGCCATTTTCTTGTTGTATGGTCTTATTACATTACATTACATGTCATTTAGCTGACGCATTTATCCAAAGTGAGATACAATTACATTTAGGCCATTTTTGGGGGTTCAGCAACTTGCCCAAGGATACTTCGGCATGGGCTGTGATTCGAGCCACTGACATTCTGGTTGGAGGACAGCTGCTCTACCCCCCTCAGTCACAACCTCTTACTTTTAAGTCTTGTAGCAGGTTTACGTTTTCCCTTATAAGTTGACTGATGTATGATATAGTAGTCTTTTGGGGAGGTAAGTTAAGCATCACACTTCCCAGCAAAAGACAAGTAGGCAAACAAGTGGGAAAAGGAAGAACTTTATAAATCAACTATCAATCAATCAATCAATCAAATTTTATTTGTATAGCCCATATTCACAAATTACAATTCACCTCATAGGGCTTTAACAGGGTGTGACATCCTCTGTCCTTAACCCTCAGCAAGAGTAAGGAAAAACTACTAAAAACTAGGGCTGTGCTAAAAAAATTTATATGGCGGTATATCGTGATATCGTCATGCCGATGCACGCATCGATGCAGATGCTACTGTATCGATACGGCATCAAATGCTTTGACGGCTCTCTTGAAAACGAAACTATGGTGCAGTGCACAATAATGCCAAAGGGGGCAGCATAGGCAAAAACAGCACACGTCTCAACTCAAAACAAGCAAGGAAGAAACACCGGAAAAACTGGCGGAGTTATTGCACGTGAAATGCTTTGCTCGCAGTCTGAATTTGGCCGCTCAACGTGCGCTCGAGACGCCCACTGTTTCTTACATATTCTCCACTGAGGTGTGGAAGAATGCCAAGGAGCTGTGGACCTTAACTGAAGCGGACCTGGCCTGTAGTAAAGATGAGGCTAAAGCCCTGAAGCCGCTAAAAGCTGCAACACTCGTAATGTCCGAAGAACATTATAGCACAGCTGAATGCCCAGATGTGCAACTGCGCTCATGTTCAAGCAACAGACTCGGCACTTACGAGGGAAATTAAAAACACCGTATCCGGGGATCTTGGGAGGAGATGCGTGAGCGACAGATCCTTTCTGTGCATTGGCTTTTTTTTTTTATCGGGATTAGAATGATAATTATTTTATTTTACTTTTAAGATATTTTAATGGCCAGAATTTTAAGTATTTTGACTTTTTGAGTGATGCGATCCCTAAGACTTTGCCCTTGCTGTTATATGGAATAATAAAGAACAACTGTTGTAGTCAATTATGTGCAGGACATGGTCATTATTCAAAAGCAACGTTTATCGTGATAGTATCGTATCGTGGCCTCTGTATCGTGATACGTATCGTATCGTGAGGTTGTAGGCAATACCCAGCCCTACTAAAAACCCTTTTAACAGGGTAAAAATACGTAGAAACCTCAGAGAGAGCCACATGTGAGGGATCCCTCTCCCAGGACGGACAGAAGTGCAATAGATGCCACGTGTAGGAGAACATCATCAATAATCAAAGTCTCTAGCAGCATTTGATGAGGGTAGACATCCCGAAGGACAACCCCAACATGACATGCCAAGCAGTCCCGCTGCAATCACAGTCCATGGTCAGCAACCATCCAGACCACGATCCACCATCCAGACCAGACGCCACTCCAGTCACCGTCCACCGCCGCCCACCACGAGCCGCCGCCGTGGTCCTGGTCCAATGCCCGTGCCCAATGCCAACGCGACACAGGGTCCGCCACCAGCACCACGATCAGCCAACATGACTCAGAGTCCGCCACACTGGATCCAACACCGCGACCCCCAGTGCGCGATCCACAAACCGCAATCCATGGTGCGGCCACAGAGGCCCTGGATCTGCGGTAGATAAAGCAAAGGGATTCCGGGGAAGGGGGATAGGGATGGAGAAGAGGAAGGAGAAGCTGGAAAGAGAAGCTCCGTGTGTCATGTGTCATAAAATAGAACAAGTAACGTTCTGCCGCACTAATTAGCTCTAACTATAAGCTTTATCAAAAAGGAAGGTTTTGAGCCTACTCTTAAACGAAAAGATGGTGTCTGCCTCCCGAACTGAAAGTGGTAGATTATTCCACAGCCGAGGGGCTTGATGGCTGAAAGCTCTGGCTCCTACTCTACTTTTAGAGACTTTAGGGACGACAAGTAGGCTTGAATTCTGGGAGCGGAGTGCTCTAGTGGGTTTATAAGGTACTAACAGCTCTTTAAGGTAAAAAGGCGCTATATTATTAAGGCCCTTGAAGGTGAGGAGGAGAATTTTAAATTCTATTCTAGATTTAACTTGAAGCCAGTGTAGCGATGCTAAAACTAGAGGAAAGCTAGCTGAAAATGGATAATGCTTTCCTAATAATATGAGGCTACTAGACAACTGACTAATGTTGAACTTCTAACTCACTCTGAACTGGTCTAGTGTTCTTCTTATGTGATGATTAAATGAAAACTGTTTCTTTGAGTCCTTGCTGTGAGAACTGTTTGTTCCCTTTTCTCTATCAGATTCATAACCGCTACGAAGGCAAAGATATTTCCAACCACAAGAGGAACCTGGTGATCGCTGGTGGGGTGACGCTCTCCGTCATTGTGTCACCAGTGGTAGCTGCAGTCACTGTCGGTCAGTTTGTTCTCTAATACCTCCGAGCTTCTTCCTGTGTCTCTTGTTTGTCTCTGCCTCTGCTGTAACTCTCTACACGCCTGGAGATCTTCATCGACATAATCTTGTTTGCATTTGGTGTTTACATTATGCAAAAGTTAGTTTCCGAAGTCAGTTTGATGTCTCGAGAGTTGCGCATAAGGATGGTCAAGTGGAAGAATGCTCTAACCTTTCCGTTTCTATTTCACCCTTCAGGCATCGGCGTTCCAATCATGCTTGCGTATGTCTATGGTGTGGTGCCCATCTCTCTGTGCCGTAGCGGAGGTTGTGGCGTCTCAGCTGGGAATGGCAAAGGAGTTCGCATAGAGTTTGATGATGAAAATGACATGAATGTTGGCAGTGGGGCAGCGGCCACTGGTAAGCTTTAGGGCCCCCCACAGACCCCTGACCACACTCGCATCCAAAATCCACCTTTTGTGATGATGCCCAAGTCAGCAAACGTCAGATTGTTTTTTGCTCAAGAGAGTCCTGATTTAATTGAATCTAGTGCAGGTTTCACAAATTATTTATTCTTTCAAATTTTTCATTTATATGAAAATAAAAAAAAAGGTGCATCTTCTGTTACAATCACTGCTTGCAGAAAAAGCCAATTTTTAAAAAAAAAAAAAAAAAGTTAAAACAAAACTATGTGACAGTTTTATCATTTTTTTTGTCTATTTGTAATGTTATTTCATGATGGTATCATCTCTGTAGACACTACATCCGTGGCAGACACAAGGAACAACCCAAGTATAGGTGAGGGCAGTGTTGGGGGGGTGGTGGGCAGCCTGAGTGCCAGTGGCAGCCACATGGACCGTCTGGGCGCCATCAGGGACAACCTGAGTGAGACGGCCTCCACCATGGCCTTGGCTGGAGCCAGCATCACTGGCAGCCTCTCAGGCAGTGCCATGGTCAACTACCTGAACAGGTGCTGAAACAGAAACATACACACATTAATGCAACCTTGGACCTTGTGGTGCTTTCTTGTGTCGTCTTATCTCCCCCCCTCACATGTTGTCAGGCTGGAGGTGCAGGCTGATGTGCAGAAGGAACGCTGTAGTCTCAGCGGTGAATCTGGCTCCGTCAGCCTGGGTACAATTAGTGACAATGCTAGCACCAAAGCAATGGCTGGATCCATTCTTAACGCCTACATGCCCCTAGAGAGGTGAGCATGATTACATTTTTATTACGATAAATCAGCGTCTGTTCATTGGCAGCACTGATGTTGTTCTGTGTTGCTGGAGTTATCCCAGAAATCTTTATTATAAAACAGATTGCAGATGTTCAAACATGATGTTATTATAATGTGGTGCAATAATGTAATTTCCTTTGTTTTCTATAAAGAGTGCCAGGTTTGAACCCATAGTTTTCACTATTGAAGGATCAGGGTTAAACCATAATCCCAAAAAATACTTTTTTAACATAGCTCCTGTCCCTGCTCTGCCACAGAGTGTTTAAATAGTGTGCTCTATTTAGTATTAGGCATGTTGGCAGATGTAAGCAGTTGCAGAATTGAGAAGTATTACAGTTTTCTGAGGCTCATTGCTTAATCATGTGATATGTACAAAGATGTACACTGTACATACAGTTTATAATTTTAGTAGCTTACATCTTGTCTCTGTACTCTTCCAGAGATGGGAACAGTATGGAGGTCCAGGTTGACATTGAATCCAAACCTAGCAAACGAAGGCACCACAGCGGCAGCAGCAGTATAGATGACGGTAGCCATGTTGGCCGCTGTGGCTGGACCTGCCCTTCTAATGGCTGCACCTCCTCAGAAGGCAAAGGAACCTCTACCAAGTGGGCCAAAGAGGTCTCTTGCTGCTCCTCCACCAGCTGCGGGGGACAAAAGAGTAAGGGCAAGCTACGCAAGAAAGGCTGCGGAGGCACAAAGATCAACGAGACGCGGGAGGACATGGATGCTCAGCTGCTGGAGCAGCGCAGCACCAACTCCTCCGAGTTTGATTCCCCTTCACTGAGCGGCAGCCTGCCTTCGGTGGCTGACTCCCACTCCAGCCACTTCTCTGAGTTCAGTTGCTCCGATCTTGAAAGCATGAAGACGTCCTGTAGCCATGGCTCCGGTGGAGGCGACTACAACATGCGCTTTGCCACCGTCAGCCCCTTACCTGAGGTGGAGAATGACCGTCTGGAAACCTGCCCCACTTCTTCATCGTTCTCGTCCCAGGAACAGGGAGCTGTGATCACATCCCACTCCCCCACATCCACCTCCTCTTCCCTAGGCCAGGGCACAGAGCTCTCGCCCCTCTGCTTCATCACAGAAGAGAATGTCCACATGGTTTGTCAGGCTGAGCTGGACAGCAAAACTGGAGAGAAGCTTAAAGAAACCAACAACAACAACCACCACCGATCGCAGCAAATCCAGCAGCAGCCCAAGAGCTCCTGTATACAGACTGAAATCTAAAATCTCAATACCTTAAGTGCTGCACAGATGCTGTTTTTATTCAACATCCTGTCCTCCACTAAAGTAACAATCAGCTTACACTTTAGCCTGCATTTTCTGGTACTCCCTTGTAAAGGGAACATGTTATTTTGGGGATTTGTTTCCTTCATGAAAAACGTTTTAGTAAAATAGAACTCTGTGCCCACTGAGTGTTGAAAGGCTCGCTGGAAGTATTAAAAGGTTACCAAAGTGCAGCCATGTGAAAATTATTAAGGTTTTTTAATGCAGATGCAACACCATGCTGTCATAATGTTTCAGCTCTTGAGGTTGACAACAACAGGGACCAGGCAATGTGACTCACTAGTTCCATTTTTCTTTTTTTCTTTTTTGTTATGTATAAGTTGCAGAGGAGCCTTTCTGTATTTATTGTTAGAATTGCTTCCTCCCCAGGATATATAACTATAACTATGGTGAACAGTTTAGCACTAAAACAGACCTGTAACACATCCAATGGTATCTTTTAGATGTATGCACAGATATAGGCGGTATAGACCCTTTGTGGAAAATGGTGCTTGGCAGCCTGGTATCCACTGAGTTTTGACCTGTAGCCTGAAAACCCTTATATGTGCTTTTAGTGCTAAGGAGACTGGGAGCTCAGCCTTTGTTTAGTTCTGTGAAAAGCTTTTGATGTTAGGTTCTGGGGATGAGTGTTGATTTGAGAGGTCTCTGGAAGGCTACAGTTGTCCAGATTTTAACATTAACCAATGGGTTGGTCAGTTCTTCAAAATTATATAATGATTTTTGTTACTTTTTAAAGGTGATTTATTCAAGCTGATGGTCTCGCCTCACTGAGTAAGAGAGCTTCGATATCTTTCTTTGTAAACTCATGGTGCCTCTAAGAAGTTGTTTGTGTCTCTCTCTCCACTGTGTCTTCAAGACTCCAAACAGCAACTTATTGTAGGTTACAGAAACTCTATCTGTGTAGGGGTTATGCATTTACAGACAGACCATACTGTGGAGACATGGTAAATGAAAAATGTTCAATTGCCTACCAAAGACAGCACTCAGGCTCTTGTTAAATCTCATACCTTTGACTTGTCAGCTGTACACAGTGTGGTGCATCCTTTTACACCAGGAGATGAATGAAGACAAGACCCAGGATTATACCGAAATGCAGAACGCTGTTTCAAACACGCTTCACTAATGCTACTCAAATAACTGAGGCTGCACAACAGCCAAAGGCACCTGCACTGTTTACTATATTTCTTATTACATTGATATTCTGCAATGCACAAGGTTGATAGGGATTCATAGTTTTGTTTTGGGTAACCTTCTACTGATTTTCCTGTTGGCAATCGGTGCCGCTGAACAGACTTGAAGTCAAAATCGGTTTCCAGCACTTTTCTCTTTTACAGAGTGTTTAGCTGATGCCTGTCTTTACAGCTCAGTGGTCGGCTCTATTGAGTTCACTGAGCATCCTGAATGGTTTTTGACCCTAGCCTGCTCCTGTATGAGCCGTCAATTTGGTTGGGTGGATAAGGCTACAATCTACAGTTCTCCCTGATTCCATACAAAAACATCTGTTTATCATTCTTCACCAAAACAAAAACCTGTTCTTCATTCTAATTTGAACACAAGTGCCAGATATAATTTGTAATTTGCGCAGAATGGCTTAAGGTAATTGTATATATGTTTGGTAATTTGCTTTACTATATGCGTGTAAATGCATATCAGAAAAATAAAAAAATATGATATATGATGTGTTGTCCTCTGTTTTTCAGGTTAATACAATGCCTCACATATTTAAGGTATTCCAGCTTTAATGGTTATAACTTTCAAATATGTGAACTCGGAAGGAAGAAAATCTGTTTCCAGTTTATTGAATAGCCCTCTGTTATTATTGTATACATTTTTACATCACTACCAAAATATAATTTAAAACCACAATGAGGAGAAAGTGGAATGTGTGATTATTGCCTGTTGCCCGCTGACTGATCAGCATGAAATACATTTGGTACAATAATGTAGAGCAGATAAACAATTGAAAACAAAACTTAGGCAGTCATCAATTTTGAATGACTCAATTATTGAACAGTTGTCAATAACATGGATTCATGTTAGTAAATATGAATAATTTCTGATGCAAATCCATTTGATAACTTATTGAATGACATACTCTTATAGGGAATATTTGTACACACTAAAATGTAAGCAACCCACAGTGTGAAATCCAAGGCACGCATCTCATTAAGATGCTGCTTCTTCTCCAGTGTGTGCACTTCTGCTGGGTTGAACTGCTGAGAAAATGAGTGTGCAGATATGCATTGCCTTGCAGGCTAATTTGGTAACAAACAGCATGAATGACTCCGTCGTTGTCTTTTAAATGAAATTTTTCGTCAGAGCACAGCTGAATAAACCAAAGAGAGCATCTTGGTCATGTAAGGTTACGAACTGTATTTGCTGACACAGCGCTGTCAGTAGGTACCTGTCAGAGAGATAATGTTACCATACGGCACAGAACAGCAGTAAGATGACATACAAGACTATTTCTTCCTCAAGGAACATACAATACATACAGTCATAATCACATTTCTCTATCTTAAGGTTTTGTCCTGCATAGAACATCTACCTAACCACCTCAGTAGCAAATTACCTCTCTGGTTCATTTGCTTGGTATTTCTGAAACTTTCTGATCTAGGTTAGTGGCAGCAGCTCAGTTATAAAATCAGAAGACTGACAGGGTTCAAGGACCATCTCACAGCTAAGCACAGTTTTGGGAATATGAGTTTGTCCTGAGCAAAAGCTACAGCTTGTAGCGTTACATATATTTGTACATTGGACCCTAAGTAAAGGTCAACAGTATCATTATGTCTGCCTGTAGTACAATGCGAGTCATAAGTGGTGATACAAAAGTAAATCTGCATAGCAAAACGTTTCCAGACAGAACCATTTCTTATCCTCTCATTTAAACATATGGTGATCATTTACAGTACAGATTAGTGGAGTGAATGTGACCCAGTGCCATGGAATTGCTCTGGGGAAACATTCTACAGCATCCTGCCTTTGTTTACTCAGTTCTTGTGCAGTGGTTTGCATAGATCATAGAGTTGTAGTGCTGCAGCAGCTCATGCAGCAGGGTCAGGAGGGTCAGATATATTTGTTGGCCAAGTTCTGAACATCGTTCTTAGTGAACTCTGTGCTCTCGATAGCCGACAGATGCTCGAACAGATGGGTGATATGGTGACGTTCATCCTTCTCCAGCAGCATCAGCACAATCTGCAGAAACAGCACATAAAACCTCAGTTGATGGAAACAATGTGGACAGATTATTCACGAAATACTTTAAATTGATAAAAAAGTAACATTCACTGTGCGGTTATAGAAAATAAATTTTTCGGAGTCAAAAAAGCATGTTCCAATGAGGAGAAAACCTCTCATACCGAGAACCTGTCCGTTGTGTGCAGATGGTTCAGGTGTTGGAAGACCAGATTGGGGTCTTTCTCCAGGAGGTGGGAGTCCAGCACCTGTACGATGAAGGTGATGGTGCGTCCGTCCAGCTGGCTGCTCAGGTACTGTGGAAGCATCTGCGGAACTGTGGAGGCCAGCAGGTCAGCACAGGCTGCAGTATTACTGCTACAGCGAGCTGCAATCAGAGCCTGGCCGAACTCATAGACATTTGTTGGATGAATGTTAATGGTGAGGTCTTCTCCTCTGCAGCTGCTCTCCGAGGTAGGAATGGCTGCCTCATCACCTTCAACCTGAGGAAGATCAACACAGGTGATTTACAAAAGAAGGACTTCAGTTGTGGAGAAGTTTTAAGCTTTGAGGTAGAAAGACAGTGCTGCCTTAGTATGCATGCAGTGCACACATAAAGACAATGACAAACATGAAAAAAAAGATTCCAGGTATGGTCCCAATACGTAATTTAAAGAGTTACAAAAAATTGTACAGAATTCACTTCCTTTCTTATAAATTATTCGGTTGGGCCACCATGATCCAATCTGTGATGTGCTCTGGTCTTTATCTAGTGTGGAGGTGAAACAAGTGAGACAAATCTTTGGAGTCCTGCTCATTGTTTGCAGAGTGTTCCATGTCTAGGAGTTGGTGCATGTGCATCAAGTCAATGGCTCCAACAAATACAGCTGCGATACAGAACACTGTGTGTTGCTCCTTTACTTTGGATATCTGCTCTTTCCTTCGGGGCAGGTAGTGTGCAGGCTTGTCTGGACTTGATATATTCCCTACACAATCATTAGTGGAGGGTGATAAGAGTGGGGAGACTCCGTTAAAGTTTCTCTATGTGCTTAGAAAATCATAACTATGATCCTTAAGCTGCTTTCACACATGCACTGCACTCTGGAGATCCTCTGGACATTCTCTGGAGGGGCTGTATGAATGAACGATTATGTTGGCAGTGAGTGGCTAAAAGCTGCAATGACAGGTGTTGATTTGCAGTGAGTTGTAGGTAATAGTTGAATTTAGTGTTAACATAAAGGCTGCTACTGTTGAAAGAGTAAGAACTCAAACAGGAAATTCTTAGTCTGTGGGACAGGTAGGAAATCGTTTTGCAGTGGATGCACTTGTTCTGTAGTTCATACAATGGCCACTACACTGGACCATAGAACTCATTAAGCCGAGCACTGATCGAAAACCTGAGTTAGGCTCTGTCTATCGATATGTATGAAGCCTCATATCTGGAGAGAGGTGGGGAACTGAAAAGGCCGCCACATGGAGACAAACAACCATTCTTATAATATACACTTATATTTGACAATTTTTTAGTTAACCGGTTAACCCAACCCGTCCTAGGACTGAAGGAATAAGTCAGCGTACCTGGAGGGCACAGCCGTGCTTCACCACTGGTGAACAAATCCAGCAGAGGGGGGGAAATGATATGCTCTTTCCATGTAAACACTGTACCCTGGCTAAATTCGGCATCCACAGTACATGTGTGTATACCTCTGTAATGGGGACAGTCTTTCTGGACTTGGCTTGTGAGTCGAGGGCCAGACTCTGTCTGAGCAGGACTGTGACTTCCTCCAGCTCCCTCTCAGCCTCCTGCAGGTTGGGGTCCTGCTGCAGCACCTCCTTCAGGTCAGAGGTGCATGCCAGGTAGTCCTGTTTGATGCAGAGACAAAATATAGCTTTACACATAAAACCAATATGTTCAAGTGGGTTTCATTATTTTAAGGATTTTAATTACCTTTTTCACATTTTTACGTTAAATTAATGGATTTCCTCTGACCCCGCCATTCAAATGAACACATCACTTTATGAACTTTGTCATTAATAGACAGCTTTGTTCAATCTGTTCACCTTAAGGCCTTTATTGGCCAGGGCTCTTCTGTAGAAGGCTTTCTTATTGGTCGGCTCTAGTTTCAGTGCTGCGTCACAGTCCTGCTTGGCTTCAGTAAACCTCTCCACCTTCAAGTTGCACAGGGCTCTACACACACACACAAACACACACAATTTATTAAATTGGTCTGTGACTCATCAGTTGTTACGTGGATTAAATTAATTAATTTCATATAAAAATACATGATGCATTAGACGAAATGTATACTATACATATTATATATTGTTCTCGGGGCTCAGCAGCTGTGTAATAGAAGTAATATATGTGGGTTTTCTCTGGTGTGGCTAACAAAGCCCAACACACACACAATAGGACATTTTCTTCAACGTCACATTTTCCTCTGTGATATAATCAACAATCTATGCCTGATTAAGTTGAGGGTGTGAAAAGGATGAAGTGAGACCTGCCTCCTGCATGCACCATGCTTTCTGTTAGACAATCCGTTTGGTATTGGCTTCATGAGAAGTTGGGATAAACAAAGAGCTGAAGCAGGCAGCTGCTTCCTGAGCCCTGGCTGTTCTACTCTTACCAACAATAGATCTGGATTTACAGCCAGTGACAGATTGATGACTAGGTGGGATTCATTGCAGTGCTGAATGCACCATCTGACAGGTGACAGCTGTGGATGATTGATCAGTCTGTTTTAATAAATCCAAACCATTGACTTAATTTTTCCAGGTGTTTTGTAACATTCCTGCTTGATGAAGAAATACAACATGAGAATGAAGACTATCACAAAACCGAGAGGAACAGAAAGTGAAAGGACCACAGGAGTGTCTGTGAGAGTGAAGATTCAGACCTGTTGGTGTAGACTGCACACTCCTCTGGCTTAAGTTTAAGGCATTCACTGTACTTTCCAAGTGCGTCCTGGTATTGGCCCTTCTTCACAAAATCATTCCCTTCTTGCTTCAACACTGTGAAACGAACTTCTGCTTTCCTCTCTGGAAGACAAAGTCAAGGGGTGATTACTTACCACTGCTTATTCAGACCAGTTCAACTCTCCGTTCTGATGAACCCACATTGACACTTAGAGACTAAATTGAATTTCTTACAAATCCTAACGTAGGGCTATGCGTCAGTCCTGTGCTACAGAGCTTGAAGGTTTAAACAGATCAATGTTGTGCTGGCTGGACATGAGGAATGAGATAATTCAGCAATCAATCTGCTGCCTTCAGTGTCTTCAGGGAGAAAAACTGTGCCAGCAGCTCCATTCTTTCATTAGAGTTTCAAAATAATAGCTGCAACATGGCCTTGGGAATAAAGAAACTGCATGGTCAGTGAACAGAGGTAACACGTCCATTTATATAAAAGTTATGCTTTTAACCTTCCTCTCCTCCATAGAATCTCATGGGGTGTGACAGAGAAACAGGAACAGAGAGCATCAGCTTATTCTGTTCAGTTCTTCTATGTTGATGTGAGCAGTGGAAGAAGAAATATCTTGATCCTTTAGTGGAGTAAAGAATATGCAAGAATACCCCTCTCAAAGTAAAAATTGGACATTGAAAATGTAACTTAGGTAAAGGTTGAAAATAACCCAACGTATAAAAACAGACCCTGTGAGCACTACACCGTTATATCTTGTATTAACAGATAATGCCTTTATGTGTACAAAACTTTCATTCCTCACTTTACTGTGGGATTTTATGAACCAGTGTGTTATGTCATCTAAAATGTGCTTTATATTTTGGAAAATATAAAGAATAAATGCATGTAAATCATCACTCTGTAATATGCTTAATAATATCAATAATAAATATGAGTAAATATATATAATACATATAATATATTACATATAATATACACATGACTGTTTAATTATTGAAACAGAGAGAAGACTCAAGGTCTTAAACTCTGTGTTTCTAGATCAGGTGCTACATGTTTCCTCCCACAGTGCAAAGACATGTAGGTTAGTTTAACTGGCAACTCTCCACTGCCAGTGAATGTGTCTCTATGTAACAGCACTGTTATTGACCTGTACAGGGGGTAGCCTGCCTCTTGCCCAGTGTCCCCTGGGATTAGACACTGTGTGATCCTTGAGGAATAAGCAGCTGTAAAAAAAAAATGGATAATTGAACCCAAGCTTTTAAATAGTGCTCTCATTAAAATCTTTTTCACACTGTCATTTTTCAACTCAGAAATAAGCATGGACCCAAGAAGGCACAGGGCTGACTGGTCCATGTGTCACACTTGTATTTACTGATCCAGAGATTCCTTTAAGATCAGAGTGAAGGATTTACATGGGAGGCTCACTGTCAGCATGTGACTTGTCACGACTACTTCTATTGTTTACACCAATAAGTGTGACCCTGTGTTGCTGTGAATAATATCCAAAGCATGTTTCA
This sequence comes from Pleuronectes platessa, assembly GCF_947347685.1. Lineage (NCBI taxonomy): Eukaryota > Metazoa > Chordata > Actinopteri > Pleuronectiformes > Pleuronectidae > Pleuronectes > Pleuronectes platessa. Next base: position 26,603,328 of record NC_070635.1, on the reverse strand, counting down.
TGATTTTTCTCCTAAAACACAAACCTGTTTCCCTGGCAGTCTTTTCTGCCCGTGCCTGGAGAACCTCAGCACTGGGTGGCTCCTCTCTGCGGTGGTGCTGAGACGACAGAGGCACCAGGGGAATCTCCGAAAGTTTCTCCCTCCACTCTGGACCGTCCTGATCAATTAGTAGTCTGGTGATCCTGGAGGAGATGCCAGATCAGTAAGTTGGTACATGGATTTTACACTGGACACTGGACAGTCCCATATTAACAGGAAATTGGAATGGTTCAGAGAAAATAAGCAGGAAATGTATATGGAACTAAAACCAACATTGTTCAGTTTACAGATAAGTACATGGACATGTATTAAAGCTTGGACCCTCTGGTTCTCCTAAACAGAAAGCAGCCAGGTGAGTTTCTGCACTGCGTAACAGAGAACACATGCAGGGCCATATTTAGCCTCTAGCCGGGACTGTTGAACACAAGCTAAAGCGATTTGCCAGTAATTCGAGTGTATGTGTTTGTTCATTTGATTTGGTTTAATTAAGTCTTGTGGTTAAGGTACAGTCCATTCTCTAAATAAAAAAATTTGAAGAAAATATTCAACAAAACAATAATGGATAGTAAAGACACTTTCTCTTTGATCTCTTTCTCTATACAAAAAACATGGTACTCACAATCATTAGAGTGGCTGACATTTCAATATAACTTACAGACAAAGGCTGGCTTTGTGTTGCTATCCAGACCAGTCAGAAATGTGAATATGAATGTTAAAACTCATTCAGGTCTGTGTTTCAGTGCTCATGTCTTCCTGTCCTCTGCGGCATCGCAGTCAAGAGTAGAAGGCTAATACCTGTTGGCGCTGTCATGTGCTGCCTGCACACTGATGTCTATCTGCAGGACAGTCTTGTAATCCACATAGGCCGTTCGATAGCGCTCCAAGGACTCATAAGCCATGGCCCGGCGGAGGAGGGGCTTTAGGAAGAATGGCTGCAGCTCCAGAGCTCTGGTTAGTATTAATAGATGGGATGAGATAGAAGTAAAGGATCAAGTCTGCAGCTTCGGTTATAGATGCTGATGTATGGTAGTACTGTCAATATATGTGAATCTGAGATATTTAAATGGATATATTCTTCTGTGTAAGTAAATATATACCTATACATATATACCTAAAGTTGATATAGGTGTACAGTTGTACTGTTGCATCTGTAAGTACACTGTCAGACATTGGTTTTCCTTAATTTTTTCATTAGAAATTTGATTAAAAGCAAACATACTAAGTATTTAGGCTTTCAAGAGAGAGGTTCCCTCAAGTTAACCTGTGATTTCTGCTCATAGGATTGCTTCCGAAACTGAAATCCCTCACAACCCAACCAGTTGCAAATCTCCTCATAACATGAGTGATCTTCTACAAAATGATAGGGCTGTTTGATTATCGGCTAAGACTAAGTGACCCACAGCAGACATTACTTCCCACTTGTTTTACGAAACAAAATAACAAATGATCTCACCTTGTGCAGTCCTGTATGCATTCCTGACTGTTGCCATCTTTCAAGTAACAAGCTGCTCTGTTAGAATACAGAATACATAGATCCTCAGGACTGTCAATCCCTGCACAGGGAGAGATATATCATCACAAATATATCATACATAGAAAACACATTTCATAGTGTCCCTCTAGATATATGTGTCAGAAATTCTACTAGGCTTCAAAGAATCTCTTGCCTGCCTGTGGTTTTAAAATTCCTGCATACCTCTTATTAATTTTTTATAATGTTCGGGTAGTTGGCTGAATCAGTTAATTTATCACTAACTGAAGAACTGTTGAAACATGGGAATTCTGCTTCGGTTTATTTTAAATTGTGAAAATCTTGTGTGTATTTGTGATCCTGTAATTATGGAATAAAACATGGGAAGTATAACTTTTCAAAACTCCGTAATAATAAGAAAATAACCTAAAGTTGTATTCACACATTTACAATGCAGAAATTCCTTAGTTCCACCAATCTTCCTGTCTGAGTACCTAGGATGTCTATCTTTTCTTCTTCTTCTACAATCTTATATGCCTTTTAGAGATGTATGATTATGAGCACATGTTCCTAGTTCTCATTTGTTTCCAGGGCTGACAAGATGAAAAACCAAAGTCAGTGAAGTCCAATGAAAAGGTTGTCTAACAAGTTTACAGACGTTTTCCTTAACAACTTGCTCTCACAGCATATTTGCTTTTCTCTCTACTCACCTTATTCATTTATTTTTGTCATTACTAACTTGGGCAAATCAGATAGCCATTCACTAAAGTCTGAGTAACATTCTTCTATAATCTTTACGAACTATGTCATCAGAGCATGCCACATGATATCAGAATATGGATGATGACAGTTTGGGAATGATGACAATGATGGCTCTGCAAATGCTCGCACTTAGACAGCTATGTTATTATAATACAGTTTGTTAAAGGTATTAACTAGGCCATCCAAACACATACCCAAACATTTGATGTTTACATTTAAGTTTCTTTTAACAGTCTATGTGCATGTTCAGTGGGTTTAACAGGGTTGCCAGAGTGTAACTTCTTCACTATCCTGAGCTGTAATCTGCACTACACATAGCCTTCAATACATCAGTCAGATGATGGGCCGTGGATAATGTTTATGTCCAATCACTTAACCATCCTCTTGCACAGTTGGCAATGAGTGTATTATGGTGGATCACAGAGAAAGTATGTTTGATGTTGTGTCAGGCCTGACGAGCAGCAGTTTCTCTGCCTCCATCGACCACACTCTCGCTCTCAGTAAGAATTATGGATGTGGTCCAACAGGTTCATTTCAGAGTGAGTGGTGAGCAGTCATGTGACCTGGACAGGCTGAGCTGAGCTGAGAGGCTTAGTACCAGGCTGAGGCTAAAACAGAAACACTGTCCATATGCAACACAACAGACACACTGTGACGCATCATTTTAGGGCTAGTCTCTACATACATCACCAAACAGCCTTTTAACTTGTTTAGCTCTTTTTGAAATCATTTAATCATTTCATTACTGCATGTATGCGATGGTGGTGGAAGATATTGTTTCATTTTTTTAGGTATTCCCAAGAAAGTACATTTTGACGTGTGTGTTTTTTTTCCGACAAAATATATACTGGAGTGTGATTAAAAGGAACAAAATGTAAATTAAACCACTAGTATTATATTGGCAAGGTCATGCAAAACCTTTGACTTACAGTAGCACTCACCAGTTACAGTAAACCATTTCAAGTGCTTTGATGACTAAAACCATGAAGGAACATTTATTGAAATATGGCTGACACTGGTGATCAACATTAGTCAGTTGTATTGAGGCTGTTTGTGTCAGAATGTTTATATCACTGTGTAATCAATGAACATTATATGTTAATGACATCGAGGCACATAGTTATCTTTTCTATGGTGTCATACATCAACCATACATTGATGTGCTCACTACATAACTGAACTAACAGTCAATTTAGACTATAATGACAAGAAAAGCCTCACCAAATACAACTCCTGAAACCTACCTGAATCAGAATAACCCTGGATGGCTTGTGAGTATTTATCCAGTGCATCGGAAAACTGTCCATTTTTAAACAGCAGGTTTCCTTCGTTTTTTAGCCGCGACAGGGGTGGGGGCAGGGCTCCACACGGGGCATCTAGGTTGATAGTTTCCCTTGCAGTTCCTCCAACTGGAGTCCCCTTTCCGCTGCTGCCCTGGTCAGTGTGGACTGAAGCTGTCGAGCCCCTCTTGCCTGTTCCATTGGCTACCTTTTCCTTGGACTCCTGTGGGACTTTGTACTTGTCAGAGCTGCCTCCTTTGCTCCTCCGGTGTCCTGTGTGAGAGTTGCTGGACTCACTGTGTGGACCCCCGTCACCTCTGCTGTGGGGCTTCTTCTGAGCGTTACCCATGCCTCCCCGCTCGGCAGGAGAAGCAGAGCTCTCTCCTCCCACAGGCTGGCTGGGTTCAACCAGAAAAGCTAGAATAGAGAGGAGAGGAGGGAGAGGCAGAGAGAAGAGGGGTGGGCACACCCACCGGAAGGACTCAGTGGTTACATCACAGTGGGGGAGGGTTGGACACATAAGACACAGCCACTTCAAAGAGGGAGTTCCAGGAAGCAGCCACTCTTGACAGTGAATGACCAAAGTGGTGGGTGGGGGCAGGGTGGATAACCCACATACATAGTATGTCACGTTATGCAGAGGAGAGTTTCCGTTCTCTGTGCTACAGCAGAAAACAGTGACACGTTTTCTGTAGAGCGTAAGTTAGTGGTTCGAGGGCTATTCCAATTCTATTCGGGCTCTTCAGGGGTTTTAGTCAGCTGACACTTTTTGAACAAATGAACAAAAAATAAATTGTAATCATTTAAATATGACCATTAAAGAATTATGAATAAGACATAATCTAAGTGGTAGCTGGTCTGTATTTATATAACACATTTTTGGTCTTGATGACCACTCAAATTGCTTAACAGTACAGGTTTTGAGTGGGACATTTTATTGTCAGCTCTGTCTATATAATGATACCTATCCAAATTACGTTAAATATATCTTTTGCATCTCTGTAATACAATAACAATGCCACTTATTGGCTGATAGATGCATTGGTCAGATCCAACTGTATGACTAAGCAATTAAGTAATTTTTCCCACCACAGGCCTATTGATTTAATTAATTTGGTTCTTTGGTTGTTAATTTAAGTGTGCCAGCAATAACTGTTGCATTAGGGAGTGATAGTCATTCAGCATCAATTAATGGCTTCACAGCAGCAAAAATGCTAAAATAGGGAACAATCCCCTAATTTAATTAAATAGATTGGATAGAAACAGATTTCTGGAAGGAGTTTTGTCTGTGTGCAAATCAAGGATATAGATATTTATTATATAGAATCAGTGAAAATAACATACCTTCTGCTTTTGTGTCATCGTTGCTGTTGTCATATTCCTCCTCTTCCTCTTGGATGAGGATTTTTTTGCCTTTTCTCTGTTGCTCTGGTTGACTTTCCTTCAGCTTCTCAGTTTCAGAAAGAAGTTTCTGTACCACAAATAATACACAAATATTAGAATTCATCAACAGGAGAAAACCAACCCAGTTCAGTTAAGTAAAAGTCAGCCAAAGTTATACATGCAATGATAGTACAATCATATATATTATATATTGACTATTGAAATCATTGATGTCCTTCTCTATTTACAGCAGTAACAGAGTGCGAATGATGCACTGAATATAATTCCCTGATCTCACACAACTACACTGACATCTAGTGGATAAGGGGCTCCTGGCAGGTAATATCTAACTAACTACTTCGCTGACTTACTTTGGCTGTTACATTGTGAGGCTCCTCCATAAGAAGTATCCTTAGGTCTTCAGCAGCCAATTCAAATTGACCCATGTGCTTGTGCACAGTGGCACGACGTAGCAGGGCTGTTCATAAAAAATACACACATTCATACATTACACACACTTAAGTTATTGTATGCTGCTGTGTTTAAAGTTATAATTATAGCACCAAACAACATAACATTTGACATGATAGTAGGTCTGTTTGCAAGCACTATAATAGGCTATTCCAGTTGAAGTTCAGTAAAAAACGAAAAGCACCTTTCACATTGCCTGGTTCCAGCTCCAGAACACGCTGGCAGTCGGAAATTGCATCGTACCAGTGCTTGAGATTGATCTCGGCCTGGGCTTTGTTGTTGTATGCAGCCACATTTGGTAAAAGGGAAAGGCTCCTATCAAGGAAGGCCCCCCAACAAAAAAGATCTTTCTTTACAATGGACAAACACTTGGAGGTACAGTTGATGGAAAAAAATCACACTTTCAGTCATTGTGATTAAATGCCAGGCAAAATTATCAATCCCACCTCAGAGACGTGAAACACTTTCAATAATAAATGATGTTGTAAAAGTAATCTCACCTGGAATAGTACACAACTGCCTCCACATAATCTTTGACTCTGAAAGCTTCGTTGCCTTTGTCCTTTTCACGATTTGCCAGGAGGAGTTTCTCCTGTTTGGTCAGAACTGGACGGACAGTTTTGGAAGAGACCACAAATTTCACATACATACCCACACAACTGAAGTATACACAATGCTTTGCAATGACCACAAAAAAATATATGATGTTATACAAAATACATTACATGATGCATCCACTTTTGTCTTGAGTTTAGAATGTCCTTTGGTTATAATGGCTGGAGGATTGTTGTTGTTGACCACATTCCCATCAATCCTTTCACATTCTCTTTCCACATCAAAGCTGGAAAAAGAGCAAACTACATATGTCTATTTGATAATGTGCAAAAATTATTAAAACATCAACACCTAATCTTAGCTAAATGGTTTTGTATATATATAGAGCTTTTCTAGTCTTGATGACCACTCAAAGCTCTTTACAGTACAGTTTTGCATACACCCATTCACACACACATTCATACAGTGCATCTATTAGCAGCACTTTGTTATTCTATGGGGGGCCATTCGGGGGTTCAGCATCTTGCCCAAGGACACTTCGGCATGCAGATGGCTCAGACTGGGGATCGAACTGCCGACCATCAGGTTGGAGGACGACCACTTTACCCCTCAGCCACAGCCGCCTATGGCTATGGCTTTTTTTTACAAAGTAAAACTCTTGGGAACATTTTGTGTATAGTGGCTGCAGCTGCTGTAACAGAGTGTAGAGACAAAATGACTCACTTGTCCCATTCTCGATAATCACGTTGAGGAGTGCATTTTGTAGGATTCTTCTTTTCCTCTGCATTTAAAGTCTATGATGACATAAAATTTCATCCAACAGTTTTTTGTATGCATACATGTCCATCGTTATGTACATTGGTGACAACAACTGTTACCTCAGTAAGTAGAATGGAGCAATGAGAACCTCTTATTGGTGGAATATTTTTCTTCAGCAGATCATCAAACACTGTCTGTTGTTTCAGTGAAGTTTCAGTCTTTTTGGTTTCTTCTTGCCATGTCTGTAAAAACAAAATCTTGTAAAAATCAATCAATAAATAAATAAAATACACTACCTCGCATCTCATACCTTCAACTCCTCAGCAATTAGGCTCCACTCATCGTTTGAGAGGCTGGCTGCTGTTGAGATTAAGTTTTCCTTCCTGAGGGCTGGGCTCCTAGGGTGCAGTTTCTCCAAGTGACTCTCACAGAACTCGATCAGGTGAGGATAAATGCCCTCGTGACCAGACCTTTACATAAAGTATAACAATATTTTCTGAAATCCTAATAATAGCAAGTGTATCAGACTTTGTATCAGATATTTACCTAGGTTGTGCCTAACCCTTTAAAAAGTTGTAAGTTGTATATTAGATTCATATACAATCTATGTGATAGTAAACAATTATCGAATGGATAATTGCTAACAAACACAAATAATGGTAGAAAACTTGGCAATCGTATACTTTCTCTTCACACCTCGAGCTCATGTGGATTTTACCTCAGCACTTTCAGAATCTTCTCCAGGTATTTCACATTTTTGCATTTTTCAATGTAATTATAGTCCAGGTGCTCCACAGGGACACTATATTCAACGATGGTGGATTGGCTTCGAAGAGCCAAAACTGCATCTGCACTCATGCCTGCAAAGAATTTTAGATACTTACGAGTCAAACACTTTACTCAATCAAATAGTACAACAAATCGACAAGGACATATAGGGAACATACATGGACATAAGCAGGCAAATGCCACTGCAAGCAAAGGAGTAAATAATAAAAATAGAAATTAATTAAATGAATGCAGAAAGTCGTTTTCTGTAATTATTTATTCATACATGGCAGCCAGGCCTTGGCTGCACCAGACAGAGAACAACTGGTGGTGGAAGGACATGTCGTCCTGTTTACTGGATGAAGTTAGCTTGGCAGCTCTGAATGATATATAGCTATTGCTAGCTTAGAAAAGGGAGCTAACCCAACGTGATTGTTAATTTAGACTGCGTTGTCTCTACAGAACGTGCGCTTCGTATTTGGGTCAAAACAGACAATCTTTACCCATAAACTGTTAATAGTGACTCAAACTAGAGAAATGCTACCAAAGTTCAAATAAATAACAGTACCTGCTGCTGTGTGTTGAAAGTCTTCTCTGAAGCGTGGGCTTTGTTACTATGGTAACCACGAAGGGCAGGCCAAATCATGGCAGCGGTAACTAGTATAGGCACTTCCGGTGTCAACCGAAACTGCCAATGTAAAGGTCGCTGCCTATGATTCCAAAATGTTTAAAGGCTGCTTTTGCTGCCACACTGTTTGGGGCAGCTGCCTCTGTTTCCAAACGTGTTTGGCATCTGCCTCTGCCGCCACATTGTGTGGCGGCAGTTGTCACTGCCGGCACACCGTCTGAGAGCTACAAAAGCTGTTTGTGATTTATTCAGTAACATATATACTGGTTTATGAAAGTGTATTAGATAGTGTGTTAGCTCTTAGGGGGTTGGACTCAAAATGAATCAAGAAAAGCTCAAACTCTAAGACTATTCCCAGTATCGGTTACAGTGCGACTGATACTGTGCCTGAGTAAACTGTGATAAACCAAAGGTAAAATGTAAATTTGTATGATTGCCTTAAATTCTACATAAGATTGTGAATAACTCCATGATAGCATGATGCATAGAGATGCGACTGCTCATTTTGCAATTTATTGATTACACCTGTACCAAAGTAGATGGCAATACCACAAAGGAACAACGTTTTTAGTTACGTTAGGACCAGAAACACTCTTCATTTATATTTATGTTCTCTCTAGGCTGAATAACTGTATTCAGTGTTTTTGTGTTAAAAGACAGCAAAGAGAGAATCAAACATTTTTACTTTTTACTTATTTTACAATATCATAAGTTGACTCTGGCCAAAAGGTTTTCCTTATGACGGGATCTCATAGTCATTCTCCAAGGACTCTTACTTAAATACACTAACATCCATATGAACATTTAAAATAGACCTTTTGTTACTCCTTCAACTTCAAGTCACGAACTTCTATGGTGTTATAGCATCAGTGAGACAAATGAAAGACTGAGCTGTACACAACAAACATCTACTGACCTACTACTTGCCCAAGTTTTATTCTCATGTTTTCAGTATTTATATGAAATCAGGTAACTGACAATGACTCCATGGACAGCAATATTGATACAGGCTGGCTTATCTTGTTAAAATAAAGTGAAATGTACTGATATTGAAGGAAACTGTTATTTATACTTTCCTGGCTAACCAGTAATTTCAAGAACCTCTCCACCTAGGTTACCAGGTACAACTAGAAAGACATAGAAAATGTTAATCTTTTTGTAACTCATTGAAAAAAATCAGTGTTCCAGTTTCAGTCATTAAGCATCATGTTCCACCGGCATCACTGCCAAGTCCTACCACATTCGTTTGTACCAGATTGTTGTACATCGTTTTAATAACAGATCAACTCTCTATCAATATCTAAAAATGATGCCTGGATAAAGGTCATTACACAGAAAGACAACATTCCTGTTTGCAACAGAAACTGCTTACATCACCTTGGCAGTCTTGATATGATTTGCCCTGAGACTTTTCTGTGGATCGGAAAGTACAACTGACTCAGTATTTGTATTATAAAACACTTTAGGCTAACACACCTTGAACTTGTCTCTACCCCCGAGACCTAAAGCTGCTAGACTAAAGACAAGATAATCAAAGAGATTTAATAATAATTTTGCAGATAAATGGAAACTATCTGGCAGTATCTGTTGCCACCGGAAGGGCCTCTACGAGCTTAATGTCTTTCCAGCTGCACGCTGAAGCGGAAACACGTGACACCGTCCACAGCGGGCTCCAAATTTGAAAAGGTGGCTGCTCGGTGACTGTGGGCCAGCATGAAGCAAACACAAATAAGGACGAGGGGCGCATTCTAACTTCTTCAGCTGATCCCGACCAAACAACACTGGCTTCACATTGGCCCACTTTCATCTACAAGTAAGTTGTTATCCTTTTCAAAATCCAGGTATAAATGCACAATAGTTTGTGTTTTTATGCAGTTTGGTGAGCCATTACCATTCAGGAAGCGTGTCGTTCCCTACTATGTTCAATGTATTGCACACGTTATGTGGTGTGGTGTAAAGGTAATTGTATATAAGTCGATGCAGTCACCAAGCTGACCTGTTGTTATTAGGTTTATGTGTTTATATTGTGTTTGTTACACGCACGGAGTTTATGTTTGTCAGCATGTGGATTTCTCATTAACGCAGGTGTCTCACATCGTGCTCATTACCCTAACACGTTTGTTACGTAACAGTACGTGTTTAGCGTAAGTAAGGTTATTTGTCAAGCCCATTTCAAGGCTTTACATCTAATGCTTGGTTGTCTTTGTGTCTAACGTCATTTTGCTTATCAGAACGTGCACACTAAGATGAATGGTCACCCAATGAACCAGCTGCTGTCTCGTTAGCTGGTGTTGGCTCAGTGTTCACTGGGAATAAATTTAGTAATCCCGGGGGTCCACTGGCAGTAGTGGAGAACGAGTCCGGACACGTTGAGTTGGCGGCTCAAGCTCACTTTATAGCGGCATCACAAAGAACCCTTGCATTCAAATCAACAACAAGCGCTCTCATAGCAACGCTGATGAAGCAGACTGTGAGTTTCTGTCAGGATCTGATTCAGACTGACGCCACTGTATACGGGGAACGACTGAAAGACTGACTCCACGATTTTCTTTTATCATCTATCCAAAAAAAGTCAGAAAATGGTGCCTAATTAGAAACTTTACAAACGCATGCAGCAGGGAAGATGGCTTAGCTTTGTGACAATTTGCAATGTTTTTACATAATCTCTCAGGTAACGCTGACACTATTATGAGTTAGTAGCCAGGCAAGAACGCTGAATGCTGTGTTATTTAATGCCATGCTTAAGCGGACATATTATTTACGGTGTTTTTTTTGTGTGCAGGTCACCTCACCTCCTGGTTCTGGGGGGAAATTTGCACATCAGAGGAGGAAAATGCAGTACACACCTGAATCCAATGTTTACCCTGCCAGGTGCAAAGAGCAGCACTGTTATGATGACTGCTTTGACAGTGGATACTCCGGGTTATTCCACAGTCCACAGAGCATCAGTGGAGTGGACTTCTGTAGGTCTTTGTCACCTGTTGAATTCAATGAGACGCCCAAAGAGAACCTCAGACTTCCTGTCACACCGAAAGAGAGGAGCAGAGAGTCGGCCAGGTTTTTGGACAAGGACTCCAGGGCAACACAGCTGCCATCAACAGTTAGTTGGTGTGAAACTCCAAAAGTGTATAAAAGAGATGCCTCGCTGCGACACAGACTTCTGATGTGCAACTCGAACACAGATGTCAAAACTGACAACACAAGATCAATGAGCAACAGAAGGACTGAATCTTCCACCATCAGTATCCAGTCTGATCACTGGCTCAGTGCATCGTTGGACTCTCTAGACTCAGTGATGGGGGCTTTGACATCAAGCACATTAAACCTAAAACAGGACCTGCCTTTATCTGGCAGGAAACGCCGTGTCCTTTTTTCACAGATGAGGACCTCCACTCTTGAAGATGGTAAACTCCACTCTGGTCATCCTGCTGATTTTGAGAGAATAGGTTCCCTTTCAAGTGCAGATTTCAGTAAGAGCTTTTCTGCCTCTGATCAAATGATTATTGAGACTCCGAACTCTAGAAAATCTCTGCCTGTCTCATCCAAGGAAAACTCTCAATCACCAGTCAGTGTTGTGAAAAATGACCTCAATTACTTCTTTTGCAGTCCATCCTCCTCACATACACCAAGGTACATCAGGTACATGCTTTTTTTAAGATTAGACTTTCACAATGTATTTTTTAATTTTTCCAGACAAATACTTGAAGCCATGAGTAAAATAATGTTCTTTTCATTAATCAGAAAGCATGCTGGCATTAACTCCCTTCTAACCCTGCAATAGGTTGGTGTGTGAAGACAGTGGTTTCAGTTCCCAAGACTCCTCAGTGGACCACGATGGCTCATTCCAGGAGCTGCTGCTCGCTGCCTCCAGAAGAAACTGTGAAACCCCAAATCTGGCGGAGGCAAAGCGGCGCTCCCGTTTGCAGCGTCAGCACAGGCTCTCCACGCTAAAAGAAGGGGGCTCTCAGTCAGAGGAAGACCCAGCAGACAGAAAACATGAACATCTTAATCTGTGCCACAGCTCTTCTAAAGATGTTTTTGCTGATGATGCTACTCCTCGCAGGGTTCTCTCTATTAAATGTGATAATAGTATGACTTTTGATGGTTTGACCTATTCAAAACCAGATTATGCCACCCCTCTCAGAGCCATCTCTGCCAAGCCAGAAAACATGACACCTTTAGGCACAGCTCCTTATCCAGATGTTACCCCTCTCAGGACAACCCCAGTAAATCTCTCACTGACTCCAGCTTTGCAGCTTGTTCATGCTATGTGCCAGCAGAAAGCTCAGATGTTTGCTGGCCAAAGTCCAAGCCTGAAGGAGCAGTTGAAGTCCACAGCAGCACTGGCCCAGACCCCGGTGACATTTAGGACAGCTATGCCATTGGCAGGACTGATTGGCAGGAAGATGGGGGTGGGAAAGGTAGACATACTCACAGAACTGAAGAAGAGGAACCTCAGGCACATCCTCGCTGTCATCCTCAGTCACCTTGCCTCTGAGAGCATCCACAGGTGAGCAGTTCATGTTTTAACAAACTTTACTTATCACTTCTATAAAACAAACAAAAGCTTTTTCCACTCATCAATTTTATAGCTCAGCACATTCAATGACGAAATAGCTCAATTCCCATCCGATTTATCTTATGCTACTGTCACACATGATCATTTATGTTCAAAATCTTAGTGTACACAATAAGTTGTACAGAATCTTGTCACTTTAATACACATTTAAATGTATAATGGATGCTTAACTCAGACCAAAGTACAGGACATTATTCTTGTCCAAGTAGAAGATGTATGAAAGCTTTTAATTAAAGATCTGTATTTCACCTTCAAAGTTGACAACTTACTTTTGTATAGTTTTATTAATTTAATGTAGAACCTGATTATTTCTCAAACCATCAGGCTTGACGAGGTGCAGTGAGTGCTGAAAATATTGGTCTCATACCTGCATTTGTTTATTTGACAGGTGTGGTCAAGTGTGTAAAAGCTGGAGTGAAATTATCCGGCAGGACAAGCGGGCTGCCTTCAGGATTAGAAGCTATCTGAGTGAAGTGACTGCCTCTCTTGAGGTAGGAGATTTGCTATAGTAGTTACTATTGGCTGATAGTCACTATAGTGTTGTCAGTATACTGCTGTGACAATGTGCCTGTTGCTGTCTGATTCAAGCAGTAATTTTGCATCAGCTGTGAAAGGAAAAACATCCACTGTGACATTAACGTGTGTGTGCTGATTTTAAATAACCCTCAAACTTTTTGCTTTTGTCTTTCAGCTCAGTGGTGCAGTCCACGTCCCTGATGCAGAGACCAGACTGACTCTTCTAAAGAGGTCGGCCCTCAAGACGGTTCAGGCTCAGTCCAGGACTTCAATCTACTGCACCCCGCAGTCAGGAAATAGAACTTCAATCCAACTACAGCACTGTGTCGTACATTCAGTCAGCAGCAGCAAACGAGAGAAATATCTAGAAGTGAGTTTAAAACATCACAAAGATTTCCTCTAACATTTATTATAAAGTCATCTCTTAGTCATTAACTTACTCTTCAGTCATGGTGTTTTGTTCAGTGTGTAAATAATCCACAAAATCCATCCATAAGACTAGTAATCCACAGTCTACCAGGTCATTTTCCATTTTTCAGTTTCCCTATGCACACGTGTGTGTTTTCAACTAAATGACAACAACCTTTTAGTATCTATTTTATATCTGTACTGCATGGTCACCTCCTAATTGACAGACAACTTCACCTCAGTCTAAATGGAATCTCTCATTTAACCAAGCGCAATGTGTCAGCTCTTTTTGTGCATTGACTTACATTGAAACTACACATGCCTAAGAAATATTTAGTGATTGATCCCTTTCAAAATCTGGGCACCTGGCAACATCTCCCCAAATGGAAATTTCATTACTGATGTAAACATACACAACTTAAAGCTCGAACATGGCATTTTGATGTTGCATTATTAGTTTTCAATTAAATGCACTAAAGCACACAGCCTGAACAAAAATCATGTGTGTTATTATTGGGATGTATTAAATAATACATTGAAATGTTCACTTAAAACATTTACTTTGAGCGATGTCATAACTTATTTTTTTTTCAGGTTGCCAAAACTCTTTTCAATGATGAGTGCCTCAAGCCCTGCCCTAGATGTCAGCATCCTGCTAGATGTCACTCGGTGAAAGGGGAAGGTGTGTGCAGTAGAGACGACTGTGGTTTCAAGTTTTGCACCGCTTGCTTGTGCACTTTTCATGGATCTAGAGAGTGTGGCAGCCAGTCTGTTGGCCGTCGCAAAAAGGACATACTTCTTCCAGGAAGTGCTCAAAGTCGTAGAAACGTCAAGAGACTATGAGAAGGGAACTCTATTCCTTCTTGCTATGCCAGAGTCCATTAAGCACTTTTTTCACCTGCTTTATAGGGAGAATGAAGCTTTGCAACAATGAAACTGATTCGTGGCCAGTACATTGTTCTATGCTCATTATTTTGTCTTTGTACCTGTCTATGTACTGTATGAACCTTTTTTCAACTCAACTCTTTCTTCTGAGTTTTTAATTATGAATTTGAAGGAAGGCTCCCAGCAATACATTGTTTAAATTTAGCTGTTGGTGTAATTCTCAATACGGTGTTCAAGTGTAGATACTGTTTTTTTGAAATTCCTGAGATTTTCAGCTTTTACCAATGTCTTTTCAGATCAGTTTTTAAATAAATCTTGTCATTATTTTATTTTTTACACTCCTGTGTCACTTGTCTCATTCGCAGATCTCCATTGTTCTCTGTATGAATAGATCAATATTTGCTGCCATCTAGTGGTCTAATTGCACCTCGTCTTAACAGCTACAACAAAGTTACATGTAAATTGTTTCCTTTCTTTTTTTAACATGTAAGCAAACTTGGATAGTCTTAGTAATGTAACTTTTAAAACTAAATTATAATAAACTAAGGTTAGGGTCTCGAAGCAACGGAACAACAAATGTATTTTTGCCTGGTTTCCTCTAGTTAAACATTTACTGCCCCCTGTGTTTTGAAATGAATCCACTTCCATAGCAACCTGAAGTTTGTCTGTAATTACACTGAGGTTGCTGTCTGGCTCAGTGAGGCCGACTGTAGCTTCCTGACCTGACTTTCTGCACCTGTCTCAAACTGCTTTTCAGGCAGTTGTATTTTGAACCAGCTGCTGTCTCGTTAGTTGTTGAACATGTGTGGACTAGTTTCAGCAGGTAAGAAAACTAATAAGTTATATGTACAAAATAAGTTTGAACAGATATAAGTTTAACTTACTTTAACCTTTTCTTCAAAGAGTTACCACATCTTACTGCTGACAATTTTGTGAGTACAAGTATTAACGGTTCTGAACCTCATGATTGTCAATCAGTTTAGATTATTATATTTTGCCTCTTTCAGAGATAAATGTTTATTTCCATACAGGTACACACTTTGGCCACTGATGATGTATTAGCTCACTTCTTCAATGATTTCTTAAGTCTGCCGGTAAAGTATAAATGTAATGTATAACTTAAGATATATTGTAGTGATATAGGGTATTTTCAATAACACTTAAACCCTTCTTAAACATCTTGTCCCAGTCTTTTCCTGAGGCTGTGTTGTACAACCAGGAGACGCATCTGTTTGAGATGGTGAGCGGCGCAGCAGAGTTTATCTCCAGAAGAATCTCAACCGTTCTAAACCACAGCAAATCCCAGCTTCTGACTGGCGACCCCTCAATGCTGACTAGAACTCCTTTGGACAACCACTTCACTGTCTCTGTAAGCAGACAGTAATTCATTTAAGTGAAAGTTAATAGCTTGAAGAAGACGAGCAGAGGTATATGCTGTAGCTTTTTAAGGTTGACTGTGTCTCCCTGACCTTGGCAGTATCTGGACAGAAAACAAGGAATCCAGTGGATCATGGAGGAAAGATTGCCACTTTTCATTCAGAGTGATTGCTACATTGAATACAGGTACTCCACATGCTTTCAGCTTGTGTATGGACCCCCCACACGTACAGAACAAATGTAGTTTTACCTGCTTTAATATACATTGTTTTAAATATTTTAATGTTTAAATGACGTTTGACCATAACTTGCTCTATATTCTTACTATCTTGATGTTGAGATATGTCAGTCTCTGACTGTGTCTGACTTCTGATGGATAGATTTGGCTATCTTCACTCCAGCTCTGCAACAACCTTGAGGAATTCTTAACTGCTGAAGCATTTTTTCCCAAATATAACTGGCTCCAGTCAGCTTTGATATATCACATTCATATAATATCATGATTTTTATGATCACGCATAATGTTTACAGAGCAATAACCTCTAGCTGTACAGTCTCATTGCCTAGCTTCAAAGAATTCTTGTAGTTGGGTTTAAGAACGTTTCTCTACTTTTTCGTCCATCTAATCCTTTATGCATCTATTGAGAGGCCTTAGGGCCACATCCCTGTACAGATCAGATGACTGACCATCCCATGCTGACCTGTATCCTTCAAATGGAAGCAGTGAAGGAGAAATAACAGTCACATTATTTAATTGTGTATTTTTTGTTTGTGTATATTAATTATGTGAATAATTTCTGATAAAATTGTGCTCAGTTTGTTTTTTGAGCTGGATCAGTTCTATTTTTTATTTTATTTTTCAGACTGGCCAAGTTGTTGGGTCAGTTGGAACCAAACATCTGTATCCAGTCAACGAGGAGCAGCTCAGGTCAAATCCTTCTGTCAGCCACACCAATGTGCTGTGCCGGTCAATTTGACAAAGAAAATAACAATGCAAAGTCTCTTACATGCTCACATTCTCTAGAGAACATTTCATCCAAACAAAATACTTACCTTGTTACCTTCTATTTGTACATATAGAGGTTTCTGCTAGTCATGAAGCTAAAGACTCCTATGATGTCTTTTTTCCCCTTCCCTTTTAGGGTCAATGACAAAGTACAACTTGACGTATCTACCTTCTGACCAGAAGGAACACATCAATACAAAATGCAAGGAATCATCCAGATGTTTCTCCAGCTGTTCTGAGCCAGAGAACCCATGTACCTTTCCCGCTTTGTTCTCATCATGTTCCTCCTCCTCTAACCTTAAATGTATAAAAACCCAGGAACCCAAGAGCACACAAATAGAGCTGTACCTCAGCCCAGAGATGCAATATCTCAAAGAATCCAGGGGTCAGAGTTTTGAGTCTGTTGAGGCACAGATGGAGGACCTGGCTGCCAAAATAATTAAACAAGTGCTTAACAATGCCCTGAGCGTTATGACTGATGAGAGCCAGGGAAACATTTCTGACTGTTTCAACAAGTCAGCAGAGCAGACAAACTGCACCAGCAAGGGGGAGAAATTGTGTGAATGTGGTTGCCAACATTCAGATAACGGAGGCAGAGAGCCACTGGAGGGTATACAAGCGAAAGTTCAAGAAGACAAGACGGTGAATGCAGTGGAGGAGAAGACAGAATGGGATAAGAGGAATAGGGAGGTGGGGAGTTGGGACAAAGACCAAGGAAATGTCTGTGATATTGGTTGCCATGTTAACTGTTGTCTGGACAACAGACCTGGCTTGGATGAGTTCAGGCAGTTTTTGCGAGGAACGCCTGGAGAGAAACTGATTCATTTCTGGATGGACATAGAAAAACTGAATTCTGTACAGCCAGAGCGGAAGAACAGGTGAACATCAAGCTGGTCTTTTTTCACTGAACAGAAGATCTTGATTGCAATGATTGTAATCATGGTTTGATGCAAAGATCATAACACTGTAGATAGCTACTGCAACTCCCAAATAAATACAATGTTTATCTTTAAAAAATACAATGAAAACAAAAAATTTAAAGTGTGATCCAACGCCTTTTTTCCCAGACACTTGGTCCTGATGAGGGGCCGGTATCTGCTGAGCAGCAGTCCCAGTAGTCTGAACACAGACCTGCTCTCCACACTGGGACTGACCACCTCCACCTGCTGGACAGAAGAGAAACTGTGTTCAGTTCAGCCCTGCCTCATTCATGCTCTACTCTACTACTGGTGACTGGTTCACTGTGTTTAGCTTCCTAATAAAAGTCTGTTTGTGTGTATCTGCCTGTCTGTCTTGCCATATATGTATGTATATATATGAGGAGACCTTTACCTAAAATGCCCTGTCTGTTATCTCCTTCATCAACTGGTTACAGCACATATTGTCATGTAGTTTTACCAGAATTCTGGGCTTTATATAGACCATGATCATTTCTTCTTCTTCCCCACAGGGCTCCACGGTTCTGGAAGTCTCAGTCTGCTCAGGAGGACCATGATGACAGCTCCAATACGAGGCTGTGGACAGAGTGGGGGAGAAGGCCTCTGTCAGGCAGACAGCCTCACCATGACTTGTTGACCCTCCCTCTCCTCGTACCTGACAGATCCTTGTCCCGACCCCCCACCAATGTCTATTCACAGGTAGGAACAGTGGGCAGATAGATTCGATAGGACTGAATGACTGAAAGGTTAAAGTAGGAAGCATTTTGTGAAATGAAGTTCATCGTAGTTCATGGCATACTGTTAGTAATTTATCAAACAAAAAATAGCAACCCACTGATGAATAGTTGAAAAATCATTGTCTGCTCAATCAACGATAATAATCAATCAAGTTGTGATCCTAGTTTTAAGATTTTTTATTATAAATGATAGCACAACAATTCTTCTTACCTCAATCTCAGACGAAACCTTCAAATAAAAGGTCAAAGCTTGAAGAACAAGAACTGTCCAAACACTTTACTGTTTATATTTCCTCAGTCATATTGTAGCAGAAGTCAATTACTGGGAAGCAGAAGAATGGAGACCATGTTACAGGCTCTCTATGTCGACTCACGCGCCGGCTTGTTCTTCACACACTTCTGTGTTCAAACTGGAAACCAGGTACAACAACAGCTCCTCGATTTTAATGCAGGAATAACATATTATATATATAAGTCCATACTATTCAGCTATGACTGTTCTACATCCAAGATAGTAGATAACATCTCTAAGTCACAACGTCGGGAGCAGTTAAAATTGGAATGGTCAGACACTGTGATTCCTTTGTCTCATCTCAGCTGTGGGAGAATGCAGTTTACTTCTGGACCGACCTACAGCACTACCAGCAACTGTTTTATCAGGAGGGTCTGGATCCCTACAGAGTACAGAGGGAGGCACAGGTCAGCATGCATGCACGCAGGCACACACACACACACAAATAAATGAATATTTCCCTGACTAATTTCGACAAGATATTAAGTCGGTATCTGCTAATACAGACAGTGTGATGGAGAGCTGAGGTTATATTAGCTTGAACACTGTCACCAGTCTAAATTGAAGCGTAACTCAAGTCAATTTCTTACGGGGGACTTTAACTATTACCGGAGTCACCTTCAGGTAAGATATCTGTACTTTCACTCAAGTATGGCTTTCAAGTACTTTATACACCACTGCTCTTTACCCCTCAGTAGGTGGAGAGAATTAAAACCCCATAAAAACAAGGGAGTTCGATCTCGCCCAGGTCTATGCCAGTCCAGTCATCTAGAACCACTTTGTGTGGCTACAGCTGGACCGGTGTGGTATGGTCCAGAGTACCTCCCAGTCAAATCTATTTTCCTTCAGTTAACCTTTAGTCCACCAGAGAAAGGAAGTATGGATGAACTTTCCATGGTATTGCAGCCAAAAGGGTTGACATTGATGTGGTCTGAACTAGTGAGCTAGTGAGTGAATATTGAGTATGTGAGCATTGAACAATGATGATGCAAGTGCTGGTGCTGTCCTCTCCTCTCCTCTCCTCAGCTCCTATACTCCACATATCTGTCCGCCTCTGCCAGGAGGAGCATTGGCGTGGATGAGGAGGTCAGAAGGAAGGTGTACGACCGACTAACGCCGGCTTTTGAGGAGCTGTTTGACGAGGTGGAGGAGAATACACTGAACATCTTGCTGCAGCCATGGACACTGCTGCTCAGCAGGGACAAAGAGTCCTTCAAGAAGGTAGCTATGGTACAGCCACACTTTCATTCACTCTGTACCTAGTGTTTGCTGTTTTTGATGAGCAGTCATTAAAAAACATTTAGTAACACCTCTTGCTCATTTCTGAATTTCCCTCGGGATTAATAAAGTATCCATCTATCTATCTATCATTGGATGGAGGGCATTTACATATATATATATATATATATATATATATATATATATATATATATATGTAAATGTTTTTTTATGTTCTTTTTTGTCCCACTTATCGTCCAACTCCGCAAAATAACTTATGTATTACGATGAAAAACCAAGAGAGGGAACATTCCGACATTAGAAAACCTGTTATGCATTTCTGCTTCACAAATTACTTTAAATATCAATTGATGATTAAAATAGTTGAGTCAGTTGATTTCCTTCAGGAGTACATGTTCATTAATCAGCTATTGATTGCAGCTCTAACTGGCTCCATGTCTTTGTGTGCAGGTGCATGTGCAGGAGGAGGTGCACAGGGTTGACAGTGAGGAGTACAGGGAACTCCTGAGTGTGCATGAGGAGTCAGAGCGTCGACTGAAAGAGGTAGAGTTAGCCACACACTCATGGAATGATGGTGCTAGGTTAACCATAAATAAACATACTCATGTGAACATAAAACAGCTCATATGAACATGAATGTAAAATGGCCTCTTTGCCTTTTGCCTTTGCTTTGTAACAATGAAGATAATCTTTTGCTTCAGGACATTTTTTTACTTGGCATGAGTGGACCACTTACATTGGTGTCATACAGCTGTTCTATAGCTGAAAGGACCCATTTGACATTAGAATGTCTAGAAGGAATTGTGTGGTTAATGATTTTTATTTTGACCACCTCTTTTTTCTCCCTGTCACTTGCTCTCTGCCTCCTCCTGCTGTACTCTTACAGGTGCAGCAGTCCAGGTCCATGCTCTCTCTCTCTCCTACTGTTTCTTCTACTTCCTTCTCAAAGGGCCCCAGAGCATTGGACTCTTGGTCCAGAGTGTCTCCAAATTACCAAGGTTACCGTCTAGGTTCCTTACTCCGTCAGCATCATGAGATTGGACACTTCCTGTCTTTCCTTCAGAATCAGAATGCCAGGTCAGCTGTGTGACACATATATTTCTATTATTCAGATTTACAATATCCCCCCACACAACATATAGATTAGTATACTTTAAAATGTAAAATGTGCTTAAAGTATATAGTACAATGCACTGAAGGCTCTGTGAAAATTAACATTGTGTTCTAAATGTATGTCCGCTCAGTATTCATCTGACATGTTGGCTGGATTTGGAGCAGTACAGGAGGACTCCTCAGAAAGACAAGGCTGTCAAGCAAGAGAGGTCCCTACACATTGGAACCAAATACCTCAACAGGAAGTACTTCTTTGGCCCTGAAAGCCCTGCCTCCACAGAACAACAGAATGACGTACGTCACCTCCATAATTTGAAACACAATATGTTCAGTATTATGAGTGTAGGATTGCTGAGGCTCAGCATCCACATGTGATAAACAGAAGTTGCTGAGGCTCTCACACACGCTCTGACATCCTGCACACTCGATGACAGTCCTGACAGCACACTGTCATTGGGGGGCAGGGATAAGGCGACATGGTTAGAGTTAAAACAAGAGAAATTACTGGAGTGTGTTTTGGATCCAGGGAAGAAGAGGACGATCCGCTACAGTAACAGTGACAATAAGATTAAATCTCTACTGACATATATAGTCTGAGATTGGGTTTCTGTATTCTAGGGTTACTTCAGGAGAGCATGGTGTATTAAGTTAGGAGGACTAGATAAGACATGTAGCAGGGAAACCTTATTCTCTTTTTCAAGACATTAAAGGTAGCAGCTTAGCTGTATTTCTTACCGTATGCCAGCAAATTGTGTCATGTCATGTGTGTTACAGGAAAAACATTTTCTAAGGCATACACTAAATTGATTTTAAACATGATGTTATTCAACTTCATTCAATAATTATATAGAGTAATAATGTTTTCAGATAGTTGCACTAACAGGCAAGCATTTTCCATTAATTATCTAGACTGACAGCCTGCCATAATCCAGTTTGTCACAGTTATATATTGAACAAAAACTGTTTTGCTCTGTTGCTGTGTACTGTTGTGTGCAGTGCTATTTGCCTCATGCTCGCTCATGCTTTGCACTCTATTACCCATAAAGTTGTTACCCTCCATGCCATGTCAGAGCTCAAGCTGAGTTATCTCTTGGTCGTTTGCACTTGATTGAAGCTGGACTAGCTTGTTTCTTAGTTTTCACACTCTCAATCACAGCAGGTGGGTACAGGAGTTCCCTTATACTGTTTTCAAATTAGCTGAGCTACTCTATGATTTCTCTATGATACGGAAATTGCAATATGGGGAACAGTGCCTGGCCTAATAACACATTGACACGCAGACTAGGGGAGCTTGGAGTTGAACTGATTGGTGGACGACCTGCTCTTCCTCCTGATGATGAAGCCTGATTTAATTGTGTTCTCTAAGGAAACATTCACTGTACTTGTTGACATGGATTGAACTCTGCTGCAGTACCTTTATCATTTGTCATCCTCATCTCATAAACCGTCTCATAGCATCATAATCCTTATAGCTGCTTATTTGAATGAAGATGCCAGTCTTAGTGCTTCTAATTCTGTAGGACGGGGTCTGGCTGCTGATCTTGCATCTCAGTGTTGGTTTTCGTCTGCATGAGCAATGTAGAGACTGACAGCTTTACTGCTTTGGCCCTTTACTCCTTCAATCACTCATTCATCCAGTTGCAGACTGGCCCCCTTTCATCTGCTGACTCCTGCTCCAGTGCCACGACTGGTTCTCATTTCTGGAGCCTGCATATGAGTGAGGCAGGCATGCCTGTGTGCGTGCCAAATGAGATGAGAGAAAATATAAATGAAATATAAAAAGGGAGAGATGGCCAGATCAATGATGAAGACAGAAAGCAGACAGGGAAGATGAAGAGAACACAGCCATTGTGGGAATGATGAAGAGCACAGCAGGAATAAGAGAGGAGAGCAGTTTTCATTTCTGGGGGGGCATTTTTTCATGTGTTCTTAATGTGGTTTTATAGGAATCTTTACATTCACATCAAACACACATGCAACATCTGCACCTGCTGAGGCTTTGACTGTATTTCTACTGTTTATTTTTCATTGTGTGTGTGTGTGTGTGTGTGTGTGTGTGTAGGTATTGTACCTGGCTGGTGGTCTGGAGCGTATGAAGCTGAAGTGCCTCTCAAACCGGGTTGTTGCAGAGATCCAGGACATCATTAGGAATCACATAGAGAAAAAATGGCTGCCTCAGTTTTTGTCCACCGCAGAGTTTACAGAGCGACAGAGACACAAACCACAGGTAGAAACACCTCTTACCACTTTCAATGTGTACAAGACTGCCAGCTGAAAGGAGACTATTTGGATATTGCTGCCCTTGATAACAGTGATTATTATCCAGATGGCGACATAATGACACTTACAAATTGTTAGTGTCAGAACAAAGTAACTTTAGGTGCTTTAATCATACATTTTTTTGGATCCAAACACATACATATTGTTTAGATATAAATGTTTTTACATCTATTGAAACATCAATTGAATTAAATTCTTTGACATCGCTGTGACCTTTTCTTCAGCATCATCTGTAGAAAAACTTTCCATCAACCTTCGACAACATGTCAGAAATGAACTACTTTAATTTGAACATTATCTAATTAGCTAATGTTAGCATGCAAACACATATACTGTGTGGCCACAGCTACTGTTGCATATAAGTATAAGATCCCTGCTGCTGAGAGTGAACAGAGATAAGAAATTAGACACACGTGAGCAGCCCTGCTATTTGAGAAACCACTACGTTCTTTCACTATCCAGTCGCACTTTCAGGTGGCCTCATCAAGTTTCAACACAAACACAGCAGATTCTGCTGCTCTGCCTCATTATGTTATCAAGGTTGCCCTGTTTGGTCACAAGCATTCATGTTGGTTGACGTAGTATAGCATTACTCTCAGGAGGAGGAGGAGGAGAGGAGGGGCAGTGTGGAAAAGATGGTGCAGAGGTGAAGACAAGGACAGAGGAGGTTGGGAGACAGACGTGACAGCAGAGAGATCTTTTTAAGAGGAGGTCAGAAGAACTGAAGACTGGGTTAAAGGTTTAAAAAAATCATCAAGAGCTTCAGTTACTCACAACGCCAAAGAGCAGCGTGCAGTGTAGATCAGAGAGGCTTGAGAAGTATTCAGTGTCCCTGTTAATCTCAGTTTACTCAGCTTCTGACTTTTGACTTTTCTGTGTGTGTGTGTCTACGTGTTGTAGCATCAAGAAGCAGGCAGGCTCTCACAGCACGTACCCCACCGACGCGGATCCAGGAGAAAATCCTGGAAGGTAAGAAGAAATCCTCTGGGGAAGCTGGATATTTTGAAAGGAGAAAAAAAAGGTGTTTTCTGGCCTGAAAGCATGTAGGATTTAGTTAATGACTTCGCTTCAAGCTCTTGCTTTGTTAAATACCATTTTGGCCCTGTAACCCAAATTGGATCCAGGATGAATAAGATTAAAGCATCAGCATAACCAACTTTCTTTAAACATCTTCGGAGTTTCCCACGCAACTATGCAGCCTCCACAGTAGAACTGGGATATTAAACATGAGCATTTCACTTTTTAAGCAGGATATTTACAATGTTTTCTCACTTGTTATAATGTTTACACAATATTATTTTAATGAATTCTTTAACAATCTCTGTTTCGTGCCCTGCAGGCCAGCAGCTCATGGATGAGTTCCTCCAAAGAGATTCTCCTGTTTCGACAGATCCTACTCAACCCTGTCACTTGTACTCAGTTCCAGCACTTTGTCTCCCTGAAGGGAGACTTCCTGGAGAATGACATGCTCTTTTGGCTCGAGGTCCAGAGGTATAAGGTAAAAAAATTAATGGTGCAATGTACTTGTTGCAGTTTGGATCTAAATCTAATCTGAGGTTTTAGTCATATGGCGTTTTGATTTCTTTCATCTTTATTTTCTCCCCTATTTTCATTTTCAATTTAAAAACTGCTTTCTTTAACTTAATTCTTTGCACAACCCTCAAATCAGCTGATTAACACATCATTATAGGAGCAGTGGGAATATTAATATTCTACCTTTAATTTCTCCTGTCCCCTCTCCTCCTGTATGAAGGACCTTTGTCACTCTCACAGCGATGAGGCCACCATCCAGCAGAAGATCTCCATCATCATCAACTGTTTCATCAACTCGTCCATGCCCCCCACCTTGCAGATAGATATCCCTCCTGAACAGGCCCAGCACATTCTGGAGAAAGGACGCGAGCTTGGCCCTTACATCTTCAGAGAAGCACAGGTTGTGTGTGTGTGTCAGTCTGTGTCATTGTGTGTCATTGTGTGTGTTCCTTTATGTGTGCTTAATACGAGTTCTCTCTGTTCTGTTTATGTAGATGTCAGTGTTCAGTGAATTGCTGAAGTTTTGGCCCGAATTTCAAGAGCTGTGCAGCAGTGTTGAAGAGGAGCATCTTCTTCCTCTACTGCAAGACAAACGAATCAAACAAAGAGCCAGAGTGCGAAGACAGAGGAGGAAAGTGGAAGAGGATGAAGAGGAGGATGAGAGGAGGAGAGCTCAGGTGAAGAAAATGTGGCTGTATTTATTCAACATTAAAATCTGTGGTAGAAACAAACTCCATTCAACCTGACATCTTTTGTACAGGAAGAGTGGGAGACACAAGAATCAAGTTTTAAAGAAGCAGAAGACATGGACAGTGACCCAGCTGATACAGAAGAACCAGAGAGAAGAAGCAGTAGAAGTGGAAGAAGGGAGTGGAGGACACAGAGCAGAGCGCTGTCGTCGGCCACTCAGCCAGTGAGGAGCGGTCTGATGTTCATTTCTAGGAAACATTGTAAAGATGTAGCTGAAGATGGGTCTGTGTGAACAAAGGAAATGAAACGATTTCATTTGGTAAACATCTGAAAAAATTATATAAAATAGTGCAGTGATGAAGATAAACTGAATTACAGCATGACATCTGAACAAGGCTTCCTCAGTTCCAACCAGAGAAACACAATCCTCCATCTGAACTGAACCGTTTTACAATCATTAGTTCTAACTCAATTTCTCGATATTTTTTCTCAGCTGTCGTGGTCCTACTCCAAATACATGGCAGCTCTGAATAGAGAGGAGGTGCTGCTGAGGAGGAAGAGTCAGCTGGAAGCTTCATTTGCCACAGCCTCAGGTAAACACACAGAGACACACACAGAGATACACGAACATGAACACAAACTTCTAGGAAAGTATAGTTAGGGTGAATTCTGGAAACCATAACACTGAAGTGACAGTTTGTTGTTCCCATGCTAAGATTCAAGCTCTATTTCCAAGGCTCTGATATGAATCAACACGTGGAAGTCAAAGCTTTGTTAAACCGACCCCCTCCCCACACATCAGGATTGTCTCATTATCCCAACCTCTGGCCAAATCATTCACTTCAGCCTGTTCATTAAATGTGAATGTTCTCTGCAGGAGTTATTAGGAGTCCACATTGCGTGAACATGTAAATGAAGCGTGGCGTAACGCAGGAAATAGTTCCAGTCCAATGAAGCAAAGTGCAAATTGTGTTTTAATGGGGAGTTACAGAGGAGAAATCCTAGACACACAGATGGAGATCATCACTTCGTACAGGAGGTCTTTTAAGGTCAAAATTCTCTGATGCATGAATAAAAACTTGTATGTCTCTCCAGGGACTGAATGAGCTGTTGCTTAACACCCAGTGATTTGTGTCTTCCGCTCTCCCCTGCAGACTCCTCCTGCTGCAGCGTCAGGTCAGCAGACAGTCAGCTCAGCCACAGACGGTCACACCGCTCCTCCAGTGCAGAGAGTACAAAGTGTAATAGATATAACAGTAACTGAATGGTGCTTCTTCAATGGCTTCACACAACATTCTGCATCTAAAACAAAGGTCCCTCTCATGTTGACTGCAGGAGGTGTGAGCAATGAAACCAAAGTTTAAGAATGACCTCCGACACAGACCGAGGCTGTTATCGGAGCATATGAGTGAAAACTGATCTCCTACTTGAAATCTGAGGTTGGGTTCACCAATGATGTAAGAATTTTTCAAAGCTAGTGTAACAAACACCCACTGACTTTTTAACCTCTGTTTCACTGCTGGGGTTTGAAAATTAATGATTGTCTGATGGAAATCTATACTGGCACAAATATTTATGTTCATTCAATAATAGAATCACACTTAATAATATGTTTAATACTTTTTAATAAAACTTTTCTATATTAATATACATTTATATACATTGAACACAATAGACTTAATTTACACTCAAAAGTGCACAATATCATGTTGGCATCAATGTAAGGTTACAAAGAAAAATGTTTAACAATTATGTCACATCTATAAAAACATTTTGGTTGACAGCTGGATTCTTGAGCTTCCATCAAGATGTAAATAATATTGTACTTGTACATGAGACAGTAAACACCAAGACCCTATTCTGTAGAGTGAAACAGAGAGTTTAGATAGAAAGGAAACAGATTGATGTCTCTATCTGCAACACTGAAGAGGTTTCACAGCGACTGAACAAGTCCTTGGTTTAATTTGACACATATACTTGTTTAGTGTTGGCTACAGTCAAAATGTCAGAGCAAAAAAGAATGTTGTAACTTATGTCACTTTGATTAAAACAGATTCTGAATGGTCAGATTTCCTCTGTAGCTGTGTAATGTTTCTTGAATCTTTTAAAGGTGCAGATAATCAGTTGGAGTTTACAAAAAATTTATTTTAACTCAACAGCTATGTTTGCATAAATACATTTTTCAGAGCGAAAGTAGTGTGTATCCAAAAATATTTAAGGCTGAATTTAAGTTGGAACAAAGGTCTGATCTAATATGTATGAATTTCAGAAAGCCCCTGACTGAATGTGTATCAGTGGAATCCAATGTGCAAGGCTTTATTCTTTACCATGTGGAACTTGCTGACAAACACCTTGGTGAAGGCAGGATCCACCAGGTAGCGGTAAGACTTGGTGACAGTGGGCAGTGGCTCAGCCAGTGTCACTGGCGGCTGCAGCAGGAGAGAGGCAGTGGAGGGGGAGAGGAACTGGGAGGCTCTTGTCACGTAATCCACCAGCCGCTGATACTGTTGCTCTGACAGACGCTCACGAACACCGTCCCCCTTGGGGAGGACACAAACAGGATCACTGTTACACTGGGACTAATATAGTTCATTCTGCTGCATAAGGTGTCCTATTGTATACCATCAAGGACAGTGGTTGCCTTGAAAACATATTTTTATGAAACAAACATCAGAGCAGTCGATTTAATGTAATGACAGAGAAACTGGTGAAAAGAGCTGTTCCACCAACATGTAGAAAAGATTTGTATCAGTGACAGACCTTGTTACTAAAGATTGTTCTGACCCTTTACACTAACATGACCCAAAACTACATAGGGAAATATGTAGGTCTTCAGACCCATTTCTGTATTAGTAATCACTATAGTACAAATGAAGAATAAATACTAAAGCATAAAATAAAGTTAACTAAAATAAAATGTGGAAAACCGCCCTATCTCAGAATGTCAAAGAAAGTGAAAGAAATTCCTGGATCCACACCAAAATGTGAGCTTAGCTCACAGAGATGCCCATCCCTTCACAGAATCACTTGGAAAGTGACTTTTGTGTAGTCCTGCTAACAATTAAATGCAGATGAAAACATAACCTCTTTGGCGGAGGTAAAAAATAAACTGAAATTAAAAAAAAATTATCCATCAAATCAAAGCATACCTTGTTTCTGAAAAACATTGAAAATACTTGGTACATAATGTACTGACATATCTATATTATTGTTACTTTCTGCCTCACCTCTGTGTCACTTGTGACTGTCTGCTGTTGTAAAGTGAGGATGAGCTGGCCTTCCTGTCCTGGCTCTTGCTGACACTCCACCTGCAGACAACAGGACATTCAACACCCACACTGCCAAAGAGACCTTCGGTGGACTGTCACAGGAACTGTTATTGAATGTGGACAGGAGATTTATGATGTGCTGACGACCGTCAGTTACCTCTGTGATGGGGAAAGCTTGCTGCTGTGTGTCCTCACTGAGACTGACCACAAACAGCACCTCAGAGGTGAGCAGCAGACAGCCGGCGTGCTCCTGACCTGAGCCACTCACGATGGTCACTTCCAGGGCCATGTGGAGCTCCGGTCGCCCCAAAGACTGAAGCATCTTCCTGTGGTCACAGGAGAACAAGCAGAGAGTGATGTACATTAAAAACAAGTTATGACATAACTGGAAATTCACTCAAAGGGTAAATGTGAAAAAAAGAGGCCGTTGAAATGTAATGCTTAATTACCCGGACACTGTAGGGAATAATCACATCCATATTACCCCACCATCGTGAATGGCTTAAGTGCGTACATATAACTGCACATATAGTAGGGCAGACCTCCTAACTTCTGACACACACTTTCCAAGTAAACACAAGAGTCAGACTAACATTACCCACAGATACAAGTTACCATGTGTGTGCATACATCTTGTAATTTAATTTTTTAGCATTTTCTCTGTATGGTTCCTATTACACACGCATGTGAGGAGGAACTGAAGTGTTCACTCATGCTCCTCTGACACTTTGTTTACTTTGGGGGGGGGGCAGGTGTATTGTAGAGCAGAGGTTTAAGCAGCTACAGTAGTGACAGTTTGGTTCTGCTCTGTGTTGCTCTGCTCTAACTGCCTGACCCCTCCAGTGTGTGGGCTACTTGCAGAAGTAAAAATAACTGATGGACGCCTGATGGAAACCAATTTGACTGCAATGCAGCATGAATGAAACCACAGGGGAGCATTCATTTATCATCTTCCTCTAACGTTAGTGCAACATATCGCTAACTCCTCAGGTGATGAAAACTAAAGTGAAATGTCCACAAGGATGGGCAGTATTTATGATACATGTATTTGAATTATAAAATAGTATTTTGTCATTAGTATTTTTAGGTAAGAAATGCTGTAAAATAGTTTCTGTGAGACGTGTCCGTGATGATTTCATAAAATGTAAATTGATGAATGCAGCCTCTGATTGGCGTTTACTCAGTTATTTGCCAAGGCTTGTTGAGATCGGAACATTGAGGTTCAGAAAATTTATGATCCAGCATGAAGCGAGACCCAAAGAAGAAGCTCAAGGTGAGAAATGTGTTGGTTGCCAGCTCTCCATCCATTGTTTTGCATAAATTCTCAACAACTCCTGTTAGGTTTGGTGTTTCTTTGAGTATCCTAGGCTGAATAATATTGAACAAATACTATTTAACCCAAGAAACATTAGCAGCCCTGACAGTTGATGTTACCTTGCACTTTCAGCCTGTATCTTAAGTTTTTGTTGGCTGTTCACAGGAGAAGAACTATACAGCGGCTCAGAGTTGTTGTATAACATTACTCTATAATGCAAAGAGATGGTTTAAATTAGTAAATGCACACATTTTTTGTGTCTTATCGTGATAAACAATGTTTTACTGCAAAGCCACGGAAAACCACATGTTGTTATCCCAGCCACCAAAGGCATTTGTTGTAGCTCACAACTTCTCTAATTCAAAGTGTGTAACTTACTGTCAGCTGTTTTGTGTTTAGTGAGAATATTTCTGAAATAACAGTGCTATTGAACAATTGAATAGTTATTTTTACATTGATTGATTTATTCATTAGTTAGAAAATTGTTTCTTTGGATAAGGTGCTATCAGTTGTCTTATTAGGAATGACTTGTTTGTCATTGCTGACAGTGCTACTAGTGCGAGGTCGGTCCTTACCAAACAGGTACTGTAGGTCAGACTATTTGAACTATGTGTTGACTGGTTGCATGTCAGATTTATGGCATGCCTCATTTAACTGTTGCTTTCAAAAATGGTCCCCATACTCAACTGAGTCAGTGTGCTGCTGAAGAGATGGATCAAACAGGCTGATAAATATATGGAAGTAGTATTTTTAAAATACAATAATACAGGTGTTTATTTTGATACATTTAATATAAGTGTATTATGTATACTATTTCAAAATACATTAGGATGTATCTTTTTCCATCCCTGAATGTCCAGAATAAATATTGTAATTAGGATTTTTTGCAGTTGTCAATAGCAGACTGCTACTACAAGCTAATGTTTGATAACTATGGAAAACAAACTTCAGAAAAAAACATTTTAAAATAGCACAAATGCACTTACTAGGGCTCCTGATCACCTTCTACACACACTGGCCTCATACATTTGTATGATTACATTGAGTGTTTCACTGTAATCTTGGAATCAGTGGAACACTCAGATCTGATGCTGGGCTGGAGATGATTTACTCCACAGTACCCAAACATGTGTCCTCTGTAAACTGAGTCTCTCCAAACCATTACAACTCACACAGAGAGGTGTTCCTCCTCCATCTGAGGGCACAGGGAATGATCTCTGGATAAACTCATAATTAAATTACTAGCACAATTTCTAGCTGGCGGCTTTGGCAGAGTGCTTATAAAAACCTTTTACCATGGCTCAATGAGAACAAAGCAGGGCAGGCTGGCTACCATGTGTAGGATCAAGGTCAAATATCTTTCCAGGCTTTTTTGTGGGGAGAAAGTGGGTAATAAACTCTCCAAGGTTATTTAAAACACAACAGCAAAAATGATGAGAGGTGGAACAGCAGATTCTGGAGAGAGTCCAACACAAGTAAAGGTAAAAACACATGTTGCATTTCTAGAAGAAGAGCTGCACGGAATTTAAGGAGGAGCCTTCAGGATTAATGACTGGGGCTTACCAGACATATTTAAGGTGGCTGTTTGGGGCTAGAGCCGACTTCTCCTCTACAGGCAGGTAGAGTTGTTTAGGAAGCTGCCACAGTCCTGCTCCATGAAGGATCCCTGTTAGAAGAGACACAAAGACAACAGGCAGCATCAGTGTAACTGAAGGGTGCCTTATGTTCTCTGTCTGACAGTGGAGTGGATTGTGCGCATCCCTTTGGTTACGACATCAAATTGATAAGGGGACGGATGTGGCTCGGGAGTGAGAGCGGGTCGTCCACTAATCAGAAGGGGGGCTGGGCCGGAGTGTATGGTTGATGTATGATAGACAAGTGCTGCTCATGAGGGTGTGTAGAAAAGCACTAAATAAATTCTGACCATTTACCATTTAATAAAACAGACTTAAACTTAAACTTAAAGGTTAATATGAGCTAATAAATCAGATAAAACTCCATACTCATACTTCAGAGTGAGGTCATAACCCTTGTGTAGCAGCGAGCCAATGAAGTCAACAAGCAGTTAAACAGAGTCGTAAAGACCTCAGTAGGTCCCAGTAATTATGTCAGCGCAGTGATACTCTGCAGCACTATTTAGCTCTGAGTCATTATGTGGAAGTATGTGTGTCGATATATCCATTTCATAAGAGAGGATGGATAGTGATAGAATTAATCCACAAACAATTACATTATTCTGTATAATTATAATATATATCACTGGTATATTGACCTTTGGTGCGCCTGTGCTGTTAGAGTGAGTAATGGCATGTGTGCTGGTGAGTGTGTTTCTACCGATGCAGTGAGCATATGCACAAGTTTGTGTTGGTACTGTGTGATCTCAGACGATTAGATAGATGAGAGTCAGGTCCTCAGGGAGTCACAGCACTTATAGGAAGCTGCCAAGCTTGTTGGGAGTAGACTTGTTAGCACTTACCAACACAACCATCTGATCCACTTCTCACCCCTACCCACATCTTTTGCCCTTAATAAAATACTAACTCCAGGGGCCTTAACTTCCCATATGTGATTCATAGGGTAGAGGGGTTGTCTTCGATCAGAGGGTCGGCGGTTCCCAATTTCCATGCCTAAGTGTCCTCGGGCAAGATACTGAACCTCACATTTGCTCTGATCGCTGTATGAATGTGTTTGTGAATGGGTGAATGGCAAAAAGCTGTACTGTACAGTGCTTTGAGTTCTCATCAAGACTAGAAAAGCTCTATATAAATACAGACCATTTAGCATAATTGAATTTGTTGGTTCATGTATGATTAGCCACACGGCTAAATGACTGGAGGGCTGGCCTGATACACATGTGACTTCTGTCTGGGTCTGAGAGGACGGAAGGGAGATGTTGTGCTTTCCATTTCAAATTTACTAACACACTAACTCTAATTCACTTGTGCGGTTATTCGATTATTGTGACTGAGCTCTTGGTTTCCAGAATGAGTTCATCATAGTTTGTGTTGATCATGATGAGAATTGCTCACTAATGTAACCTACAGTACTAAAGCAGCTCTATAAAGAAAAAAAACACAATGACTGTTTTCAACATGGACTTATCTTTGGCACATCCTGAACTCACCGTATCCAGTCTGAGACACCAGCTCAGCAGCTCCGCCGATGGGTTTGGTGAAAACACCCACAATGCCTTTCCCCACTCCAGAGATTACGCCTTTGGCTTTGCTACCAGCTGAGCTCTGCATATCCCAGCTCCTCTGGAAGTTCTGCATTGGCTGGTCAACAATGCCTGCTATCGCTCCTGCAAAATATTAAAAAAAGTCTTGGTAGTTTGCTTGTAGGATGTGCCGTGTTAATAAATTGAAATAAAATATTCACAGTGAAAATAAGCAATTTGTACAGACAAATTTAAAACACCTTTAACAAAGGGGGAAAGATATTTTCAGATTTTCAGAGAGATGGTGGGTCTCACTCCAAAGGATCAGAGGAATTCCGAAATACTTATTCCCTCCAGAAAAGGTCTGACCATTCATGCTATGAATGACAAATTATAATCCACTGTAACCTAAAGATCCGAGCAGCTGCTTGGTTTCGATGCTCTGACATTTCTTTACAGTTTTACTGCCCTCTGGGTGTTTACTGAGTCCCTGCTGTGCTGTCTCCACTGCTCTGTCTCAAAGCTCTCTGTATTGTGCACACCACTGTGTGTGTGTGTGTGTGTGTGTGTGTGTGTGTGTGTGTGTGTGTGCAAATATATGTGGGCAGAGCACGTGCTTGATTTACTGCCTTTTTTAGTATGGTAAGTATTTCTTGAAATTAATTTATTACTTGTAATGTAACTTAAAGACAATGCAACATAGTGCTCACATTTGTTTGAATTTTCAAAAACCAGGACTACAAAATTGTATTATTGTTATGCCACTGAAAAAACAACTAATAGTGTGAGGTAAACAAATGAGTGCGTCAGTGTATGTAAACCTACCTAACAAGCTAATACCGAGTCGTGACAGCCCCTGCCTTAGTCCGTCCCCAAGACTCTCTGGCAGCTGTCGCCTCCACTCCTCCTGCCTGGTGTAGTGCTCCTCATCCAGAGACAGCCTGTCCATGTTCCTGGCCAGACTTGTGGCTAAGTTAGTGATGGACGTCAGCGTACCTGAACACAATGGTGCCATGTTCACATTCAATGTTCACAGTTTGCAAATTACATCATGAGTGCTGATGGTTAGTGATAGAGCCTCACAATATTCAATCAGAGATTAAAATTGCTTCAGTATATGACGTATATGTACTTATTTATTTATGAATCAGTGACACCTTTCCCTAAGGCGTGTTCCTGCGCTGAGATATGTATTTTCTTCACTTTCATTATTTAATTCATTACACAGCTCAAAGTTTTTTCTAACAAACCTGATATATCGGCATGATAGCAATATAAATTCAATATAAATAAAAACTGTTTATCAGATAACACAGGTAATGTTTAACTCTAAGAGAAAATTTAAAGACTGAACATTTGTGTTACCTTTTGAGATATGTTTGACGAAAGAGGTGGTCCCTCTGGACACCCCACTGACAAAGGCTCCAGGTCCTCGGGTCAGACCCTCATAAGGCAGACGGAAGAAGTCTGACACGCCGTTACCGATACTCCGCACCAGGCTAGCAGGACTGCCGAGGATCTCCAAAGACCCCACCACCCAACCTGATGAAAGACACAGGATGTCAGATGGGTACAATTGTGAATAATAACGTCACATATGGCCAAATATGTACATATGCTGGAACATTAAACTGTACTGTTTGATAGTGTATAATCAGTCAATTGCTGGGAGCTTTGTTTTATATAAATGTATCAGTAGTTTCAGAAATAGTTCTTCAACCTCCTGGCATCTAAGAACAAAGAATTTATAAACTATTCTGGAGTGTGTTGGATCTCCATTTCCTCAATGCTATGAGACATTTCAGACAGCAGTGTCTTCTTTCCCTTTTGGTGTTAGCTGGAGAAACTCACTCAGTTAAGCTTCACAAGAAAAAGTTGGACTGGAAGAAAATATTTCAATAAATCAACTTTAACTGTATTGTTGTTGGAGGTAGCCATGTAAAACATAATGTATAATCCCACAGTATTTGTTTGTAGTCCTGAAATGAATTTGCATTATACAGAAATAAAAAGACAATACATATGGAACATTTACTCTGAGTGGAACATTGAACATACAAGCCCCTTGAGTAGAGACACTTTCATTATCTTCTATGTGCCAAAAACAGCTTTACGAGCAAATGCAGTTACAGAATTGACAGAATAACGCACAAAGTGTTTGACATTATGATGTTTCACACTGTATTAAATTTATAAGAATTTATTTCTTCAGAACTCAAACATTTACAAACACACAGACACACAAACTTGTGCACACAGACGCACAGTTTGACACAGTTAGATGTATAGTCTCCTACAATCTCACTTCTCTTATTCATCCATTGAGCCTCCTGCAGATGGCAAGGCTCATGGATATTTATGCACTGACAATTGCATCACAAAAATCAAATAGCCATTTCTCAATGCTATGATCTTATTCTCTGTCAATTTTTCTTTTGAGTGATGGACTCTAATGGTAGGTAACAAACTCCAGTGGGGCCAAGTGGTCTTTTCTGCTTTACAAAGTCTCCCAGTTGTGGTTTTGGTAAAGCATGAAGTCCTGACAGGAGCTGATGTTTACAGGGCTGAGTCATGCTTTTAAACACACACACATGCATATACTGGAGTTTATGCCTTTCAATATCCATATGTCCATAAGTCTTTGCATGTGCAGACTGGGGATTTACGCCTGTGGGCGTATGCATGATTGTAGTACCATAGATTCTAAAGCTAATCAGGCCCAGAATGCATTGCTTCCAGGTCCGTCTCTCCGTGATGACTCAGGAAGAGGAGAACGTGGTAAGGTGATGTGTTGAAATACGAGCAGAAATGAGGGCTTTAATGAGAGACAGCGGGAATGAAGCATCTGGCCAGAACGGTGATTTCTGATGTGGGAATGTATGAGTTAAATCAGACCATGTGTGGACTCTTAGACTTGACAGGATGACAATGAGGGAGAGAGGAAGATAACCTTTACTGTGCCTGATAAAGTCAGGCTTAGACCTGGTGGTCATTCACGGATTAACCATAACATCCTGCCTACACTCAGAGTGTGAAACAGAAGTCTCAAAAATAAATGATAAGAGAATCTAAATCTTTGTCGTGCTTCCAGCCATTCAAGTTTTGGGGTTTTGCTGCTGGATATTTTCACTGCACTTTCTGCCACAGAGTAACAGGAGCCCCCCCAAATAGGAGCAATAATTTCAAAAACTCAACTCTGGACCTAGCGAAAGGTAAATTTATAGAATTTCTCACTCAAGCTAAAATCCTGTCCTTCATGAAATAATGTAAATGTTGTTATTGAAAATATGTGTACCACAAACTCTTATGATATGGCTGCATGTTTTTTTTAGAGAAATTAAAAGCTGTGCCTCCTCTGTCAATGACCTACCAGCTCTGAAGAGGGCTCCAGCAGCATAGTGCATTGCCAGAACGTGGACAAGCTGTCTGGCTGTGGTGCAGAGTGGCCCTCTCTCAAACAGAGAGAAGGAGAGTGGAGTGTGGTCTGAGGCGATGTACAGCTTAAGGGAGGCATGGATGCTGACCAGCAGGTTGACCGGCTGGATGGTCAGCCTCTGCAGCCGCACTGGGTGGACTAATGCATGCAGCGACTGAAGCACCTGGAGAATATTACAAAATTAGGCAAAATAAAGATTTTTCAAATATAACAAAACCATACTAAAACATGTAGATTGTCATTTATCCGTTACAGAATTATTTCATCATTACATGTTTAGAAATTAAGAGTGGCTTATTGTGAGCAGATATTATGTAAGCAGGCTGTTAGCTATAATAAGGTTGAATGCTGCTAAATGTATGTCTGCCCCAAGGTTAACCTGCCACTGTTGATCTCTGTCATGACAGCAACATTCATAGAATTACTTCCCCTTTGTCTGCCTGTCTGTCTATCATATGTAAGGCACTGTACTAGTAATGAGAATGGAGTGATTCAATTAAGACAAGATATTATGATTGGTGCACCTGTTCAGGGAGCGTAGGGTCTGGTCCAGACTCTCTACTCCTCTGGCTCTCTGCTGTAGCTGAGGCTATAGCTCTATCAGGGATGTAGGTGTAGAACAGGGTCTTAATGTAGTAAACAAAGGTGTCTTCAAGGTAGACTCTAGCAGGCTGGAGATGGAAGTTGACCTAAGGAGAATGTGCACAAAGCTGTAATGTGAGAAATGACTGGAAAGAGAAGTAAATAATTTGGACACTTTGATTCTGTCTTTGAAAAAGGGTGATTTCCTTTTAAGTGTCAATGCAGTCGTAAACCAATTTCCATTTGAATTATTACTATTTGTTATATAATTAAACTAATAAAGAAATTGCATAATCCCACATACTATACTTTGTGTTGACACTATTTCTGTTGTTGCTAGGGTGTACTGTATGATTACTGGGGTTATAGATACCCAGGTATGTGCTTACAGTGCTTTGAGTAGATAAACAGTGCTTATAAAATACTGACAGATAGAAGACAAAATTATTCAAAGTCAATGTTCAGGTTATCAAACAGCAGTCTACAGTGACAAAGAAAAAGCTTATCCAAACCAACCTCCTCCACAGTGCATTTGTCTCCAGCCAGCGTCACACTGAGCTGCAGAAAACAGGATTGTTTGAACTCCTCCAGGGCTTCAGGAGAATCTGTGGGGTTGGCTTCGCTGCTCCACGGACCCCCGGGATCAACTCCCACTCTCTGATCCTGGCACAGCAGCACGGGGAAGTGGAAACTTGCCCGGTTATAAAGCTGGTTGTCTATTTGCAGAGCTGAGCAGAAGACCTCAATCAGAGAGGTGTCAGGCATCAGAGCCGAGATGGATGCTGTTTCCATGCCAGGGTCAACTGTCAGCTCCAGGGGAACGGACGTAGGTTCTGGAGCCAGACTGAAGAGCAGCCTAGTCAACGTGAGTCTAAGCAGCTCCACAGAACCAGACGGACTAGTGATGTCATCACTCAAAGCCACACTGGTCTCACTCACGAGAACTCTGAAGGACAGCTTCAAAGACCTGAAAACAATACAGATATTATAAATGCGAAAATACAATGACATGATGAAATAAAAGAAAGTATAGCAGGATGTCATAACTTAAATATTTTTTGTTGTCTAAAAGTTAAAAAAAAAAAAACTTCATGTGAAATATAATCAAGTTTTAACCATGATTAGTTTGATTATTAGAGAATAAAGAAGCCAAAACCTTCAGCTTGTGCTGAACCACCAGATTAACAATGAACACAGATGTCATTTGTTTACATTTACCTCAAGTCATTACATTCATTTTCTATTTTGTCAAATTACAAAGCAGTAATGTGTTGATGTAATCAGTAATACAGTGACCCTTAGAGCTCGTCCAAGTTTAATTTAAGAATACCCCTGCAAATAAACAAAACACAATCAAGTAATGTAAAACTCTAAATAAATCTGGCATGTGCAGCAGAAAAGCAGTATTTGAAAATATGAAATATTTCCATATTTGGTTCTGTTTTATCACCTATTTTTATAAATGTTGCACGTGTTGTCAAATTAATGAAGATGATTTCCTAGTTAGTTTTTGTATTGTCTATTAGTATGTGTTTTCTCAGATTATACAGCATGATATCATGTTCTACTCATGTTTTTCCTGCATAACTAATGTCACTCAAGACAATATAAGAGGGTTTGAGCACCCTCCTGTGGTGACAGTGATGTCTATCTCTGCATGTAACTGCTGCTCCATGAAAATGTAAATGCAAATTATTATAAATCAATCATTATAATGCAATTTTAAAACAGCAAAAGGCAAAGTGGTATGTGGTGCATGCACAGATGATTTATTATGGTTCCAATACGTAGGAAGCATAAACACAGAACACAAGAACACACATACCTGTTGTGCTGGTTGATTATAGTGTCCACACTGCCCTCTGGTGCCAGAGACAGAACCAGGGTACCCCTCTCATGCACGACATCAATGTAGAGACACCCAAAACCGGGCAGGAACACCACCTGAACAACATCACAAAACAAATCTGTAGGGAGATGGAATTACACTCAAACAGCCAAAGATGGAGTGAGGCGCATTTCACCTTTAATAAACAGAGTAGATTTGCAGCTCAGTATACTTTACATTATTCTTCATGCGTGTTTCACAGCATGCATGTGTCCGACTTTAGCCTCCGCCACTCTAGGTCCAGAGTGATCAGTCCCTCATGTTACGAAAGGAAACAGATCCCTGATGAACACTTTGCTGAGCAGTCATAACAAGTCTGACCTTTCACCTCTCACCCCTACCACATAGGTCAGACTCAGACCTCGCAGTAACCAGAGATAGACGTCCTCAACCTCAACCCCAGCCTACAGCTGGCTAGACACAACACAAAACCTTACACCCACCTACGTAACACCGTATTTAACCCACTATATTACACTGACCGGAGCAAAAACACTCACACGCACCACAGTTTCCTCAGTTTTGGCCTGGGTTGGATCCAACATGGTAAAGAATTGTCTAGATTGTGTGATTAATTGCACAAGAATGGGCTATTTGAAGATAAGGGACTTTCAACCAGGATTTAGAATCCATCACAGCACAGAAACAGCACTGTCTCTATACGTGTCCTGCTGGCTCTTAGTGCTGCATTTGACATTATAGATCATAAGATTAAACATTAAACATTGACACACTTTTCCATTATGTTACAAACAGTTTCTTCTAATCATGTGTTCAGTTACACGCGGCATCTATTTCACTTCTGTCCTCACATGTGGCTTTCTCTGAGGTTTCTAGGTTTTCCTTACTCTTGTTGAGGGTTCAGGGCAGAGGATGTCATACCTTGTTATGCCCTATGAGACACATTGTGATTTAGGGCTATGCAAATAAAATGTTATCGATTTGATTGATGGAAGATTATTTTATAAAGACTGGAACACTCAGGATCAAAGAGAGCACTAGGATTGTTCAAGTTTTACTTATCAGATATATTAAAATTTGTTAATTTTAACAATGACTCTTCCATGCAAACACAAGTTAGTCATGTCTTTTCACAAGGCTCTGTATTTGGACTGTCACCTCTCACTTTGTATCTGTTTCCTGCAATGTTATCAGAAAGGAAAACACTTCCATTGTTATGCAGACAACACTCAGCTGTACATATCTATGAAGCCTGATGAATCTAATCACTTCAGAAATCTCTCAAGAACATCAAGGCCTGGATGACTCAGAACTTTTTGCTTCTAAATTCAGAACTGAGCTAATTGTTATTGGCCCTAAACATGTCAGAAAATCCCTCTCTGACCAGATAGTCCCCTTGGATGGTGCTAGTTTGGCCTGCTTCCCTTGGAGTTATGTTTGATCAGGACATGTCATTTGATCCACATATAAATAAGGAGAGATCCCATTGCTGCTGTCTTAGCTTCTGTGCATCAGCTCTCTGTAAAATTCAGAATAGAATAAAAAATCCTGCTTGTCACATACAAAGCCCTTAATTATCAAGCCCCATCATATATTTAAGCTGTTTTCTCAACCTTTTACTCATGCACAACGCAGTTGGAGGTTTTCTGCACAGCGATCACAACAGCAACAAATCCTTTCAAGTGAGAGGTGGACAAGCCAGGTGCAGCAGACAGACGCAGGAAGTAATGTGTTAACTCCACTGCGTAAATCACGTGATCACATTTACAGCCCCCCAACACCATCGTCAGCTCTCATCACCACAAACTCTCTTGACAGCTTCGTCGGTGGTTTCTTTGTGTGTGTCACCGCTTTTTCACAAGGAGATATTTGCTTTCTTTTTGTTTGTTTTTTCATTTTTGCGTCTGCTGCGTGTTAGAAGCATCATCAACCCCCCACTTGCTCGCAGTGAATTCCTGCTGTTTTCACACATCAATTTCATCCAGGTTTCTACAGACTTTATACATGGAGGCCAGGCGGAGAAAGTCTGTATACTACGGAGCGTCTCACTCGGACAATTACGGAGGATTTACAAAGGATCTGTGGAGTCCAGTGCATCTCTGAAAGCAGCTTTAAAGAGTATCATAGCCCTGTACTGTCACTGCTGGGGGAACTCCCATCCCTTTTTGTCATAGTTTCTCTCTCTCTCTCTCTCTCTCTCATATTTTGCAGGTATCTCTGACTCTAGATCTGACACTAATAAACAACAACTACTACAGCAACAACAATAAAAATAATTTCTGCATCACCTTGACAAGAGAGGTTACAAGATCTTTAACATGCTACCAAACACAAGATGAAACACAGTAGCAGCAGTGCTAGGAGGTATAGGCTGAACAACAGGAATAAGAGAAAACCCAGTAGTCATCCTCGGGAAATGGTGGCAAACAACATTCACAATTAAATCTCCCTTGTTTCTGTTTTTAAAATTAATCCGCTTCATTCTATTTTGGCTATCACAAAATTTAAATGAAAGAGCAGGATTTGTAATAACTTAACATTTTATTGACACTGACTTGGAGTGTACTCAGTTTTATTGTATGCCGTGCATGCATGCTTGTTGTACCTGAGTGCCGAGGCAGTTGATATCTATGGGGTCAGTCCAGTCAGTGGTGCTGTGGTCTGAGGTGGTTTTCAGCAGCAGTGTGGGCAACATCTCTTTCTGCCTACACTCAGGGAAACTGGTAAAGTGCTGATGAAGCTCATGGTGCAGAGAACAGTTGGCAGGCAGAGGACGGCAGTATACCTCAGTCCTTGGAGTTTCTATGACAGATAATATAACAGATCTTAGTGTAAGTAATGGTCTGTATTTATATAGTGCTTTTCTAGTATTGATGACCACTCAAAGAGCTTTAAAAGTAAAAAATAGTAAGTTTTGTTCAGAGCAAAGTACATGGAACGGCTTGAGTAGATCTGGGTAATGGACGAGAGGAGAGGAGATGTGTCCGCTCCAGTCAGCAATCGATCTTCTTACCTTTAACAGTTTCCTTCAGCAGCAGAGGGATAGGACACTTGTTGTGGATCAGCATGCGTGGACAGGGGTCATCATTCAGAGTGATGTATGTCACCCCAAGGTGTTCCTGATATGTAAGTACTATGGCTCTGCAAAACAAATTAAAAGATAAATAACCTAACCCGTAACTAAACTTTTCACAGGAAGCTCCAAACATTTTCTAATCACACACAGATCAAAATTCCTACCGTAAATGAGGGAAACCTTGCTGGCCAGCCAAAAACTAGACTGCAGAGGTGTATTTGTGAAGAGAATTATTGTATGCACATTGGCCTACTTATTGTATATAACACTATATTTTTGCTGAAATGTGCCAAAAGCTATCTAATCAGACTACTGTAGCTGAAGCGATTCAAAGAAAAATAAAGATTTTCAAACAGAATGAACCAATAAGGAAAGAGAAAGTCAGAAGAAAGAAATACATCATAGACTGAGAAAGATCAACTTCACAAGACAATCTGAGGGATTGACAGTGGAAATGTTGAGGGCATTTCTTATTTTGCTCCATCTCCAATGTTTAACAAGCTGTGACTAGCTCCAGTGCCTCACCGCTTGATGTCTTGTGCCAGCTGGGGTTCAAACCCTGCTCTAAATGAACTGTCACAGCCAGCAAACCACAAATGCTCTGCTTCACCCACCTGCTGCTAAGGCCAAACCCAGAACTTGGTCCCACAGGAACAGACAAACTCTGCCTGGGGAAGTCTGGATGGATGGGAGCCGGGAGGCTCCATGCTGCAGATCCAACTCCGGCATCAGGCCTGGGAAACAGGCTGAAGAGCATGTATCTGAGTGGCAAAGGGTACTCCACCTTTCCCTGGACATTGGTTTGGAGGAGGTCCCAGCATGGCACTGAGCTGGGCTTGGCCAGGGAGGACTCTTCAGAGGCAGCCAGGCTAAACACATACGTCTCTTGTATCTCACAGGCCTGGAGAGAGGACATAGTATAAATATGTTGAAATGGAAGAGAGGGCAGAGGAGAGGAAAATAAAGGGAGAAAATGTTTTTTTAAAGACGGGAAAACAATGAGGAAGGAAAAAAAAGAATATGAAGAGGTGAGGAGAGCAAATATGAACAATTTAAGGGTGGACAAAAGTTGCAAAAGAAAACGGATATAAATATGGGACATGGAGGCAAATAAAAAAGGAAAGACAGAGGCCACAAGTGACTAAAACAAAAGATACATGGTAAAACCACATTGTTATTGTACTCTCCTCTTTCTCCCACTCAACTCAGTGCTAAATTGGTAGCAGAAAAGCCCTGCTGTGATGGGTTAGCAGTCTGTGTGCAGCCAGTAGTTGAGGATTGTGGGGATTAGGCATTAAGCATGATGAATAGACCAACTAAAAAGGCATTCCTAGCTTTGTTTGTGGTCTGTGTTAATGTTAAGCCCAGCGCCTGTTATTTTTTTTGGGGCTCTTTTCTTTTTAAAAAGTTTTTCAGTCAATTAGTGGCAACTGGCAAGCTCTGCCATGCTTCTTTAAGGGGATCTGAAGGCTCGTTAGATGACATCACTACATTGTTATTCTCTTTGGAGACAAGCAGCAGATGAAAGTGAGAAGGGAAACCTGCATTCAATTCTGGTTGTTTGTCTAATGTCCCTGTGAAGTGCCATTGCCATATTGTGAGAATGTTGAAAGGAGAGATGAGCTGATGGAAAACGGCTTGCTACATCCCTGCAGTGCATGTGTGTGGCGGGGGTGTGTTGGATGTGTGAGTAATGTGCGTAAGGACTAAACAGTCATGGAAACATCAGCTGTACAGGACTGACATGCTGCAGGACCATAAAACCACACACACATACAGACACAGGCTCTATGGTTATAAGGTAACAGTATGGAATGGAAGCCATGGGTCCAGGATAAGCTTTTTTACCTCTGCCAGGGAGGTTGTTTTCAACCCTGTCTGTTTGTTTGTTGGTTTGTTTGTTAGCAAGAATACAGAAAACACCTGAACATATTTCCATGAAAACAAGTAAACAGATGCAGGAACCCATTCAATTTTGGTGGGGATCCGGATCAGGGGGTGAATACAAGGATGCACTCCACTGAGCGCCATTCTAGTTTCAAATTGTTTTATAGAGATGCAGCAATGAATTAAGATGGTGGGGACTTCGACACTGGGCAGTTAATATCTTCCTGTTAATTACAAGAAGCCCTGTGACTAATACTCTATCAACGATTGTTTTTACATGTTTTAATACAGGTGGTGGGAAATAAACCTAAAAAAGATTCTGTATTCAGGTGTCTGATATTTAACAAAATAACCCAGAATTGATTAATTCATTATATCAAAGTATAACTTCTTTCAAGATATTTCAGGTTGAAAGATAAGAGAAAATTGCTCATGTCACATGCCCATACCTGGTCATCAGTTCCCAGTGCGTGGTCAGTCAGCAGAGGCCTGCACTGTACTGTGTAAGGAGTGTTGTTCACAAGAATCGTTCTGTCCTCAATCTGTAG
Source organism: Pleuronectes platessa (assembly GCF_947347685.1). NCBI lineage: Eukaryota > Metazoa > Chordata > Actinopteri > Pleuronectiformes > Pleuronectidae > Pleuronectes > Pleuronectes platessa. The sequence goes on along the minus strand of NC_070635.1, from coordinate 26,558,500 downwards.
GATCTGGATGCCGTTTCTCACCACAGACGACACGCAGAACTGACACAGCTACAGGGATAACAGCAGTCATTAAACTGTCTTATGGATGATAAAAAAAAGAGTTACATTTACTTGAGAGATCTGGTATTGATTTTAATATGGTGAGATGAAGAGCTAATAAAGTTGATGCAGTAATGAAAGATGCATTAAAAAAAAACACTTACTTGCTATCTGTTTACTCTACTCAAAAACAGTAACTTTATATTTCATTGTGCTAAAAACATTTCCATTGTACCAGCAATGGCCTTAATGTAAAATTCAATGACGTTAAAGTATTTCAAGCAACAATTTTATACCCCCCTGGTTTGTTAAAAAAAACCTTTCATGATTGGACTTAAATGGTGTTTTATTTCTGTTTTACTAAGTAGCATATATTATATATGTGATCTGGTATCAGTGTATATCTAAACAAGTAAACTGTTCAGTTTTTATTACAGCTGGATAGTGGTCGAAAATTCAATAAACACACCAGAAAAGGTCAAATGCATTCTGATATATTACAACCCATTAAAATAATAATATGTCTTGATTTGATAATTCTGTGAACAGTTTTTTGCACTACCCAAATGGAATACACTTTTTAAATATCAGGACATTGAAAGAGGAGTGGTGATGGCCTGTAACCTTTTATCCAGCTTTAAAGTTTTGCCATTGTTTTTCTCACCTTCTGTCTTCCAGGGAAGGCTCCCAGGGAGATGTCTGCCTCTACACATCCTTCCTCATCCAAAGTGACCACCTCTGATCCTGATCCCTCTTTCCATCGAGGAGAAGTCAAGTCGTGGACTAGTTTGAATGCTGTCGACTTGTGGACGGTGTTAGTGTGGGCCCAGTAGATACCGATCTGGAAGGCTTCCTGGATTTGGGGTACAAGGGCACAGAAGGAAATATGTGAAGGGTGAGAGGAAGAGAATAAGAAAGGGAGAAAGGAATCAGAGGTTAAATCACGGTCACTCGTGTCAGGGAAATCTTATTATTAAAACTGACTGTGTTTGATAGCATTTTTGAAACAGCCACATACTAGGGTCAACTGTAGCTTCATTGCATGTTCCCTGCAAAGCTTTTCAAACAGTCCTGGCAACTGAGGAGTTTATAAAAGCCATCATTGTGTTGCAGATGCTTGAGTGACATCCCCCCCACTCAAACCAATTGACTGTCAGAGTCACAGTAGATACCAAGTACTCTCTGATGTGATAACCCTCATGGTGTCATCGGGGTTATCTTGATTTCGGACTAAATGTCACAGATTTATACAAGAAAGCCTAAATTATAATTAGATGCATGGATTTTGGAAGACAAGGGAAAACTGTGCGCGCACATCCTGCGGCTTTTGGTGTTTTGGAGCTTAAGACCAAAAGCGTGGATATGTTGTAGCTACAATTGTCACAGTTTTAAATGTCTAAGTTTCAGAATACGATAGATCGCATCCTACCTTGAAGTTGGGCGGTACAATGACTTTGCCGGCTGGTATCTGGAGTACAATAGTCTCTCCCTCAAAAAGCCAGAGGTCCCATTTGGAGTTGTTAGCTAACAGAGCCCAGGGTAGTAGCTCCACCAGCAGGGTGTTTAGGCCAGGTTTCCAGCAGGACAATTTCACCTGCATGGGACTGTCCCACTGGGCAAGGGGCTCCAGCACTGACCTGGGTGGGAGAATATGTTACCAAAGAAATCCCCATAATAGCAATAGTATATTTAGCTAGTATTGTAGTGACCCAGATAAACAGTATTTCACAGAACATAGTACTCTGATCCAATGAAGAAATTGTACCATGCTCCATTGTACTCTATGTGAGAATGTCAGGAGCCCAAGCTATCTAACTGATTTCCATATTGACAGAAATTGATGTGACTGTTCCCCATCTTCAGCTACACTATGTTAATTATGTGAAGATTTACAGGAAATGTAAGGAAACAAATGCTGACGAATGGCTGTCTGTTCCAGTCACATGTGTATTTGTTATAAAATAGAAGGATATTCAGAGACCTTATTGAGGCCAGTGGATAGTGAAGGAGATGTCTAGCAGCGCCATGAGATGACCTGACTTAATAGAGAGAGAGTAATTAATTTAGGAATGACCTGACAGTGTGCATGACTGTAGTCTGCCACCATCCCTCCAAGATAGCTGGTCATTTGTGTAAGTGTGTAAGTGTAAGACTAACATGTTTTTTATATCACATGTCTTTACAGTATATGTTGCATATTACAATTTTTTCTATATCAAGTTTGGTCTTATCGGGAATTAGGTAGATAAAAGGGATGTGTTTTCTGTTTATCTGATCTAATGATGATAAAAATGGCAATAAAAAGGACTATTAAAAACAGAAAAAGATTGATCCACTTATACAGTCAGAGCCATTGGAAGCTTTGTCTTTACAATAAAATAGTCATGCTGGCGTCCAGACAAGACCACAGACAAGCAGGGAGACATGCTGAACAAACCTCGTCTCTCTTTTCTTACATAAGCTATAGCAGTCGAGCTATGGGTGACATTTCAGACATACATCTATAATGACATATACATTTTGACAGACACACAGCTACCTGTAATGCATTATTGATAAACAACCATTATTATCAGTGCAGACTGGAAATCAACACGTTTCTGCTCAATCACCAGGAGTTACAGAATTTCCTTTGTCTGCTCTTGTACTGTGGACATGTTTTACACACTGTCAAATACTCAGCCACAGGCAGCCTTAAACAGGTATTCAAATGTGTCATATATAAACAAACAATTCTCAGACTGTTGTAATATGCAGACCATTAACCCACTGACAACAGTCACACAAGCTAAACAAAAACGGTCTGTGAATTGGTTATGCAAAACAAACAGAGAGAACAGTTGACAAACCATCTAGGAACACACATGGTCATATTGACACACAGACAGACAGACAGTGAGACAGAAACACACAACCACTTTTCCAGCAAACTACTGTCACAGCAGTCATTTCATGGTAATCATGGTCTTGTGAGCCCTAAACAGTGCAGACTGCCAGAAGAGAGCCAAACAAACAGTTCTCTCAGACTTACTCTGAAGTTCAAACCCATCAAAGACGACCCAGTCTTCCTATTTCCTCAAGGCTGCTTCAACTCTGCTCAACCTACCAACCTGCCACCTCAAACTTGTCACATAAACAGAGACTTCCTGCTGAGAAACAGGACCAAAAACCACTGTGGATAGTTATTCTTTGCAAGTTACTGCTCTGTTTGTGTGTGTGACCTCAAGGCTGAGGGCAGCAGAGTGCAGGACTCATTAATCAAATTAAAGTGCTCACTCAAAAGCTAATTGAAAGATATGTGCTCAGCAGCTTCTTTCAGAACCTGCCAGAACTGGAGCTGAGAGTTTTAAAAGTGTGAAGCTTGAGAAGCACACCACTCTGAACAGAAATGGCCTCAAGCCTGAGCTCACCCTAAACCCAACCATTACAAGATGTTTGTTTAATGATTATGGAGGTGCCTTGCTGCCACTAAAAATCAACCATAGAAAGAAAAAATAACATTTACCACTCTCAACTTCCCCTGTCCATTTAAGACACAATATTTACACACTCTCTGCCAAGGACTTCCTTTGGTTTGGTTCGCCTGCTGTGCCATGGAGACTGAACAGTCTCCACACAGCAAACTGTGTCACTGTTGTCAGCAATAAGGAAAAATATACAAATTAAACTGTGGGTTTCACTTGTTGTCCAAGCTCTGAGTGTGTTTAAAGATAGCTATCAGTGCTATTAATCTTTTAATAACACTTCTTCCCATTTTCTCTTCCCATTTCTTTTCCTTTTGTTCCGTTAGAACATTAAGTAGCAGATTTCTGGGTTTTTGCCACTCTCCAGAATGGGAAATATGCTTTGGCCTTCGGGCTTTTGTCTCACAGGGAAGAGATAGGCTTGACTAATGGAGAAACTCAACACCAGACAGCAGATAGAATCCCCTGAGCTGACACCTTGTGACATTTAAAGGTGAACAATTCATATGGTAGCGTGCATATGCAACATAATGTTATGAGTGTGTACAAATGTGCTGGGCAACAGTCTGTGGGTGATTGTGTATGTATAGAGAGCAGAGAAATCCAGGCAACCACAGGCTCTCTTTGTAATTTGGATCCTGTTGGAGAGCATGTGGCCACGTCCTCTACCGCTGCTATCAAGATGTGATTGCTCTGTGACAAAAGATGAGTTCCAGAGTGACACATGTGGAGGGATCCAAAAGTGTGTGCTGCCCAATACTATATGTAAACGTATGCATGGGTCACATACTGTATACACACTTGCAGAGATATGCACATATACAGTATAAACAATGTACGTTTAGTGAACCTGTGCCAAGTTTTAACTGGATGCAAGGCCTTGTGGCTTGTGTAAGAACATGGGACTGTGACAGAATGACAGCTAAAATCTCCAGTCTGTGGGGACTGCCGAGGGATTGCTGCTAATGTCTGATGCATGGCTCTGCATTGTCTTTGCAGTTAAGTAGTTTTATTATGTGAACAGAGTAAACAATAAAGAGAAGCTCCCCCACGAAAGGCTCGCTTGCACAATTCTGTGCTTTGAGGAGAGAAGATGTAAGAAGCCTACTATTTCAAAAAAACAAAAGCAAACATACTTCTTGATGTTATTCAATCGTAACCAGCCAGATGAACTATCCGCAGAAGTGTGATAATAAATATTAAAAAGATGCATAGATGTGGACTCGTTACAATAACTCAAGTGGTGTCATGGTATCCTGCTGGGTTATGGCTCATGGACCTTTGATGTTGTGAATGGGAATTTGGCTCACAACTCTGACGATTATTTCCATACTCTGTTTAGTTTCAGCTTGTTTATCCTACTCACCTGGGGTCAAGATTAGTCTCTAAGCAGATTCAAGATTCAGAGCAAGAGTAGTCATGAAAGTTTAGTGCAAAATAATCATCATACTTTGTCTGAGGATATTTGTACCTACAAGAACAGACATATGAACATTCATTATACAAAATTTGCAGAACAGCACCTGTCAGTATCTTTGGTGACGTAGGGCCACGGCAGGTCAGTAGAGGTCTTTGGACCATAGAAATCAGCCAGGATGTCTTTCAGGTTGTCCTCATTTTCAGTCTTATTCACTATTTGTTTGATCAGGTTGGTGGAGATTGGCACAGCGCAGTAAGAAGCATCTTCATCTTCCCTGAGGGGCAGAATACGATAACAAAATTATTACAGATTTCTCTATCAAGACCTGCATGAACGTGACACATACATTGACTTACCTTTTGAAGTAGACAATTCACAGCTAAGTAGTTTTTAAATATAAATACTTTTAGTGATCGTCAACCATGTGACACTTTTACCCAACAACATGCAGGTGCTCCTGCCAAGCCAGTTATTTAGTTGATGATCTCCTCTGGTGGATGGTATGATTACAGATTGCTTGAAATGAAAACCTACATACCTTTGGGGTGATAAAGGCACATTATTTGAACCACTGCTGCGTGTTTTGTGTGCACATTTGGCTGGAAGCATGCTAACTGTCTACGCCAGAGACAATTCAAGTGCACTTTTTTATTTCACTATAGAGAAAGAAATCTCTTGACAGCAAGTGACTATAGCTATTGTTCTGGTCAGAACGATTAAATTGACCTCTGCTTGAACTCTGCTTTTACCCTGAAACTTGGAGCGGTTTGAATCTGCCTTTTCTTTGGAATTTTACTCCTGACATGCTCACTTGCCTTACAAACAGTAATTTACAAAGATCACAGGAAAAGCTAAACGGCACTATATAATCCTATTGGATACCTCAGCCCCAGACACTGGTCAATAATGTCTTTACAAAAAGGAGAAAAATAACTAAATCCAAACACTGTAATGGCTTCTTCTCTTGCACTAGACTGCATCCAGTTCTACTTGGTTAAAGCAAAGCAGCCCCCTCACCCCAGGGAAGAGAATATTAATAGAGCCTATTGTGCTATAAAGGGAACACAGGGCTGTTACTTATGGATCTGGGGCAACACAGAGGAGAGGGACAAGGCGCTGAGAGGAAGCTTTTCATCCAGGCCAGCTCCTGAGGGGGGAAGCTGGAAGAGGCTTCTGATTGTAACCCTCAGTTCTCTAATGTGGTGGCCAATATGAGGAGAGCAGGACATAACAGACTTGTCTGTGACTCTTTTGTCGCAGACCGCAGCTATGCGCTCTACCTCGTCTATTAAAGCCCACAACTATGTGTAATTACAGGAAGGAAAGATGAGCTGCTGACCAGTGAACATTCAAGATTGGATCTGTCCCAGAGGTTTGGGGTAGAGATCTGGTGGTTGTTGGGGTGGGTCTGTGTACATGTGAGATCGTACAAAATATGCACATGTGTAAAGGTACATTTCCAATTGTGGCTTGTAGTGTGCACTTGTGAGAATGGAGAGGGATGAAGGATGGATTGTGTTGGGGGGGCAAGTAAGTGGAGTATGCATATTTGTGTGGTGAGAGACAGTTAAGACGGATCGTGAAAACACTGGGTTTGCAATCCAGAGAGACAAGACACTTAATTGTTTCTGAGCTTGTTTTTTGTGTGCATGACAGGGCCAAATGTATTCCCAGTCACTGTATGGCCACTGTGGTTCCTTTATGGCAGCTGAAATCAAAACAAACTTTGCAACCAGATACCTAAATACACAACAGTTACAGCAAAAAACTATCTCAGGGGGAGTCAATTAGATGTTTATTCTGTTTATTCAGCCGCCACGGGCTGCTACCAGGGATGATCTTTTTGACGTGGATTTGCATACAGCAATATAAATTACAGATAAAAAATACAGTAGGAGCAACAACAATACAGTATGTACATGTGGTAGTTATTTCCTTTGGGGCCATCTATACTGAAACATAAACACTTGTGTTACTGAAAGACTATTTGGACCATAACTTATGTCAAATAGACTGTATGTACAAGACATGACACACAGAGTATAGTTGTGATGTTATTCAACTATATAACCTACATATGACTTACAGACACATGACATATATTTATGGGCAAATTTGGATGCAGCCAAACATTTTAAATATCTAGCTTAAAGTGGAGCCTACTATGATGAATTGTATAAAGAGCTGTCCATTACAACAGGATATGGATAATATGAGAAAGTGAGAACCCAGACTGACAAACTGGGGCAGAGTAACAGCCGCAGTAATGATGTATGAAACAGACTCTGCCCATGATGAAGTGTTGACTGTCACACTTATGCTGGCACACACTTAAGAAAGACAATGACAGACACATAGACACAGACCACACACAAATTCAATGACACATGTGCACATACACGACTCATCCAACCACACAAACATGTGTGCATACACACATCCTTTCCACACACAAACACACACACACACAAAATATGGAGACCATAAATGGCCAAAAAGCTGCTCTCTGTTATGGCCTGTATCTAAATGAGGTGTAATTACAGTCCAGTCTGACATGTTGGAAATTGAGCTGTGTCTCAGGTGCTGCCAAGCTGGCTTCCTGTTCTACTAAAATGTGCCTGGATCCCCCTGGATGATGTCTCCATGTTGCCTCACAGAAACCAGAACTTTGTGCGAGAGAATCTTAAGTAGGTGTCTCTCTGTCTTTTGTAAATGGAGACAAATCTATTATGTCAGGGAGTCAGACTCTGTCGTTTGTGCAGTAGGAGCTTGTTGCTTATGGCATAATGTAACACTGGCTTTAAATATGCAAATGGTTCAGTGAATCTGTCCTGCTGATCAGAAAAGAGAGGATTGGACAGAAGATGAAGGTCTGCCCTGAGTTGTGTTGACATGGGATGTTTAGAAAGGTAAATTATTGTGAGTCTGGGTCACAACTCTTTGAAATAAAAAATATAACAACGCAATGTACTATATGGTATTAGTGTATCGAAGCTTAAATAGATTTGTTTTACCTGGCTTGGAAAGTGAGATGGTGGGTGAGGTCAGCCTCAGTGTTTAACAGGGGTTCCTGGTGGCCCTGTCCATGTATCAGCTGGCTCTCTCTCAGTCCCAGACTCCTCTTCTCTATGTGGATAATGACTGGATCTGGCAAGTGGCTCCTCATGACAAAAAGTGGACTGAACACAACCTGAAACATTGCGTTCACACACAGCAATCATCAGTGAGAATTGGTGCAAAAACACATTGAATGTGACAAAGATAATGAGCTGAGTGTGATAATAATCTTAGAGGTTCAATCATTTTATTGCCATGATTCCTGATAAAGAATATTTGTATGTTTATATTTTTTGGGCTTATTCATGAATTTAAGCTATTCTAATAAAATGGACTGGCATATGTAAGTGTGTGTGTGCAGGTACCCACCACTCTCTGCTGCATGTGAGAGTCAGGTTCAATGGTGATGAGAGTGCACCACACATAGAGTAAAGATCCACTGGAACAAGGAACCTGAAAGGAGATTATTGATCTCAGTAATTATTGATCCAACTGTCCAATTAAATAATTTCAACAAGACATATTTTAAAGATGCCATTCTGAATTTAGGAGGGTCAAGTTTTATCAGTGCATCTCATATCTCACCAACATTTCAAAGGGTTCACAGGAGAAAGACTGATCAGGAAGGCTGAAGGGCAACTTGTTCGTGATTAGAATGTAAAATATGGATATCAGATCACTTAAATGCATTTGCTGCCTCTCACTCACAGACAGGATATTTATTGCCTCCATCGGTGACAAATTATCATGTTTTGTCCTATAAAACTTTGTTTCTTGGCTTCTGCCAGAAGTTTAAAGTTAAGTCTCCCATAAAGCCTGTAACACAATATAATGGCTAAGGCGACTGACAGATGTTAGTGCTAGATAATGGGCCATTACAGGCAGTTAAATCTAGCAAGATTTAAAGACTGACGATATGTCCACCGAAAGCTGAGCACTCTTAATGTGTCACTGGTGTTTGTCTCATTCACTCCTCTGTTCTCAGTAAAGCCGAGTGATGCCAAGGCACGTAACAAGCGGCCTAATTTACTACACACCAGGGACTTCATTTACTGGTGGGGACAGCAGCGCAGAGAAAAACAGAGGGAATATGATCTTAATTAGAAAACAGCTTTTTTGGTATGGGGGGAGTGTCACACACTACCATATAACCCTGATCCACTTAAAACACTCAGGGTTGGGATTAAAAAAAATGGTGAAATAACAGATAGGAAGGAAGGTGAGATATAAGGGTCGGGGGTTACTTCAGATGGATTACCAGAGAATCAGGATATAGAGGAGAAAGGTGAAGGGGAATCGAAAGAGATGAGAGTTAGAGGGTGGAAAAGGTGGACAAGCTGGATGCCAAAGGATGAAATAAATAAAGAGGATGAGTTAACAACTACAAGTTCAATGGGTGAGCCAGTGTGTGGGCGAGAGAGTAATAGAAAGGGATAAAACAGAGTGAAATGGGAATCAGACAGAGATAGAGAGATCTAAGGACTCAGCTACTGGTCCAGGCAGCTCTCTCATTTAGAGCCAAGCCTCCTAATTTGTAATGAATGGCTGATCTGAGGAGAATAGATAACAGCAGAAGTTGGAGAGGAGTCAGAGATGTTCAGACCCACACAGAAGCTGGAGCTGTAAAATGGCTAGCAGTTAACAACATAATAAAGGAAGAGAACAAAGAAAGAGCATGGAGAGAAGGAAGAAAAACAAAAAAGTGCAAAACCAGCAAGGATGGAGGGAAGATGTGATCGTCTGGCGCTAATCCAGCAGTGTGAAAATGCCTTCAAAGCCTCTTGCCTTGCCCACATATCAGCTAGTGTTTGGTTATGGTTAGTGTTGTTATGAGAGAGCATAAACTGTATTTCTCCCTCTCAACATGGTTGGGTTATGTTTTAGGGGCCTTTGTAAGCATATCTGAGGGAAAGATCTCAATTTGTTCTCAAACAGTGAGTAGCAACATGCAAGCTCTGCCACTGTGGCCACCCAGGAGCAGAGGATCTGGTCACAGTTGGTGGTCTTGTCACCATTTCCAAACATGTGTGTGAATGTGGATGGAAAGCTGACTGGAAGTGGTCATGTTTGCAATGTGTACGTCTACCTGTGTTGGTCAAAGTGGTACGTCCAGCCTCCATCTGCACAATCGACTCCAAAATTGTGTAGCCACTACAGACTATACGCATGTGCTTATTGTTAGGAGATCTGATTCTGAGATGAATTTAGAGACATACCATCTGAACGCAAACTCCATGAGCTTTAATCTCTTGTGCTATTAACATCGAAGGCAGATATAAAGTTGCCCGTTCTTTTACAGCTTAGAGCTGCAGACAAGTTTTACAAAATAGGACAGAAAATGAGGCCTGTAAAAACAAACATGTGAATAACAATTAAAATAACCAATGTCACAAATAACTAACCAAGCGTATAAAGTAGACAGGTCTTTGGGGAAACATCCCTAAACAAGCACCAGCTCAGTCTGGTCATGGAAATTAGTAACAGCACCAAAATGTAGTTACAGTTGGCCATGAAGTGTACCTGTACGACAGAGCTGCAGCTGCCGTGGCTCCTCCTCTCCAGCTGAACATCCTGGGACCAGTCTTCATCCCCTCGAGCCCTCACACACAGCTCTGTCATCTCAGTGTCCTCCAGCACATAGGAAGGCAACTTGGCCCCAGCCTCCAGGCAATCACAGTGTTCCCTAACCACTGTCTGACTGTCAGGCCCCACATAGTGCTGCACTACTCGGAGCTCAATGTCCTGAGACAGGTGGCTGCACATTACTTGCCGCCCACAGAATATCACCTGGAGAAAAATTACAAAAGAGGAGAATTCGCCCTATAAGTCCTCAGAAGCAGATTTTGTTACACCTTCTATTCAGCATTGTGCATGGCATAATACAGAGAGGGTTCAACTTTAAACATAAACAGAGTTGGATTTTCTCAACTCTACCTTTAGATCCCATGCAGGTTCTTTTTTGTTTTATGGTCATTTTTCACAAGCTAATACTGGTTTAGCCAGTATGAGATGCCGGAAACATATGGACCAGAACCTGTCCTTTCTGTCAAAGTACTGTATGTACAATAAAATGTCCTCTTAATTCAGAAAGGTTTGTCCTGCCATAGCTATTGCTGTGACAAACGGTACAGATATCAATTCATCTGACAGCTCCAACGTTGCATAGGTGTAAAATAGAACATTTCTCAGCACTGACTAGTCAATGAATAAGTTAGTACATAAATAAAAAAACAGACAACTAAATCTTTGATTAACACATTTTTTATTTACTAGCTTATTTTGCCTTGCAAATAAACATATGGGAACAGCTTATTTTGCCTTGCAAATATAAGCTAGTATGCTATATCCGTGTGAGTTGAATAACTTTTTTGTATTCAAGTAATTTGAGGGTGTCAGTAGAAGCCCTGATTTCTCTGCACTGTGTGTATTCATATTGCGGGGTATTGATACGAGGGGTATTTATTAACAGCTGTCAACATGAGGTGTTAATATGATGGAGGGTGACAGGAACCACACTTGACACTGTTTATATAATAAACTGTCTCCGTTATAATATGATGGTGTCTCTATATCTTTGGGAATACAGCAACCCTGCCTTTTGCAATTTGAAAAGATCCAAACATTATTCACTTCTATTCTTGGAATAAATAGGAAAATACAGCTGGTCTATGGTTAAATTTGGGCTGGTTTATGATTTCCTGTAGTCTATTTCATGAATTGATGAGGGATATTGCTTTTTTAAGTGGTCCTACAGCTTATAAACATGTGTTTCAGTGCAATAAAACAGATTACAAAAACTGAAAGAAACACAATGCAGTGTTGTTAGCTGGGCAACTACTAAATCACAACACTGGATATTAAAAACGCTCATCCATAAACAAGTGCTGGGAAACTGGCCATATTTCCATAGCAGCAGTCAACAGGCATTAAACAGCAAACATGGTGCTTTTCCTCTATGGTAATAAACCATTTTCAAGATCTTTTATAGGTTAACATGTCGGTCCCTCTGTGGTTTTCATGGTCAAATTTGTTCACTTTTTCACTTGATGTGGCTAGAAGAGTCAAACGATTTTTAACAGTAAATACCAAACATGACAACTGAACAAACTACATCTGTTGCTGAGATGAGAATGTGAGATAAAAATTAAGAACCCAGGGAAACCAACTGAATTTATTTTGGTCAAATTAGAGCAACTGTAAGACTGTAACGGTTTCTCACTTATCTTTCTCACTCATCTAAATTAAAGACATTATTTGATGTACCAGATACAAATATATATGTTTATGTGATTATGGTTGTAGGAGGAAGAAACGTGTCTAAAATAAAATAAAGCATGCTTAAAAAACAAAACTAATAGTACCTGTTTCTGGACACCACTGAGCTGCACAACCTTAATGATGAGTGAGGCAATGCGTCCTTTGTACTGAATGGTCCTCAGCAGAGTGCCTACGTTGTCCACGCTGAAGGCCTCTGACCAGCGCCAGTTCCCCCATCCCTCAATACAAATGTGCAGCAGCTGCAGGATAGAGAGACAGAGCAGGACAGTATACTTGTTCTTTAATTATCTCCATGCAAAAGGGAAGTAAACAACAAGAATTTTTGTTTAGAAGATTTTGAAAGGAGGGATAGGTACAACAAAGTTCCTGTTTACTGGTTCTGAACAGGCCTGCTCCTGCAGGGGGTAGAAATAGAAGGTTGCACACAATAAACTGACTGGTGGAAAACAGCTGATGTGGAAGCTCATTATGACTGCATCTGTGTGTGAGTGTATACTTGTGCGGTTGGATGCGGAAGGCTCTGCTCTCCACACGTCTAAATAAGACGGAGATAGTTTGGTACTCAACCTTTTTCAGCTTTAAATCCATCACTTCAGTGTGGAGAACATCCATGTGTGTGGCAGAAATATACAGAGGCTGTCCTGTCTTTTGACATTCAAAACAACTTTACAGTGGTGACAATTTACAGAGCATTTTCCACTTCCATGTATAATGGTACACAGAATGCCAGCAGGGCTGAAAAGGGCATAGACACATCATTGATAAGATAGAAACATCTATATGTGCAGACAGTCTGCAGACATGTGTTTAAGTTACTTTCTCCATTACACAATACGTAAAATACAATGCACTGAATGATGACATCAAGACATGAAGTGTATATATCTGAAGCCTTTTCGACAGGCCCCCCATACCTAATATTACACACAGCACAAAAGAGAAATGTATAACAACAGCACTTCTGCACCAAAATAAAGTCAATAAGAGCACTCTACTTCTCTCTACAGGATGCTGAACTCTACATGACAAGGAAACTAATTTGTCAAACAATGTGAGAGCTGTTATTAGATTATGGTCACAATATGAGCAGGATCGTAAATATTTGGAGGGATCTAAAGCCTTCTCTCCCCTAAGGCAGCATGGCTGACCTTCCACCTGGCTGAACTCTCGATGTCAGCCCCACTGCCAACACAACTTCAAACTTTCAACAGTAACAAGGGGAGGGAAGAAGATGGGAGAGTGACAAAGAGGCAACACATGTAAGCTAAAGAGTCTAAAAAGATAAGGGAGACAAGGGGGTCAGGGGAGGGACAGTTTCAGTGACAACACTGAAACACAGAAGAGTTTTCTGAAGATTTACACTTTGACTTGTCGCTTCACTGCACCAAACATTTAGCCAATCTGTTTAAAGGAAAACAAATGACTCCTGAGGTCAAAGAGCATGGGGGGGGCCCTGTTCAAAACCTTCTGTGTTTCTCTCAACTGCAGTCTTTCCTCACTGTTTGAAGGCAGATTTCTTTACAAAAACATTCTTAATCAAAGCATGAGTGCACTTATTTATTTTTAAAGATCATCCCTGCCCCCTGTCGGCAAAGTTGAAAATTACAGAATTTCTCAGATCCCCCGCTCAGTGGACTTAACTCGCCAGGAAAGTGGCAGGGCGATGTAAAAGTTAAGGTTTGGTCTCAGAGTACAGAACTACTGCATGACTCAGAGTGGCACTAACATTATAATCAAGACCAGGTATGATCATGGTGGTTTGAGAAAAACAAATTGTAAAATGGGATATAATTCCATTTTGATCCCAGTCTATCTTTTCAGCTGTTAAGTTTGGGCAATTGGGTCTGGACTTTCTCGGTAGTTTGCAATTCATACAGAAACAGTACAGCAGGAGACTGCTCAGTGCAAACATGCTAACAACAATAGGAAAAGTCTCTGGAGCATCAAGTTAGCCTCAGTGTAGAGCATGCAGGAACCAGGCATGGAAATAAATAATCATTATTTTCATAGCAGATCAACAGCAGCGTTGGCCCTCATTGCCAAAAGCTCTCAAATCCATTTGTCTTTTCAAGTTTCATCTTTGTCAGCATGTAATTGCATGGCACTTTTTTATAATCCTGAGATATTTGTGTTCGTCTTGTTTTTTTCACAGTTTTGCTTGATTTACATGTTAAAATGTCGTGATTGGGCCCACTCACTTGCAGTGTTTATTCTCGGATGGGCTCACTCAGACAATATTTAGCCCACTAGTCTTTACTAGTATGTTGGCAGAAAAAACTCCAGGGATTAAATTACTCGACATTTCACTCCTAACATACAGACCCTCGGGATCATTTTAGGAGAATTTCTGGAGTTCAGTGCATAATCTAAAAGCAGTGTAAGTGACCTGGTACTAGATGAGTTGTTATAGCTCTTATATTATCCTCGGTCTTTAAGAGTTTAGGTGGGACTGGATTTGTGTTAATTATGCTCCTATGGCAGAGACCATTGCTTGGCCTCAGCACCATCTGTGAGGACCAATCTGTTATTTCAACACTCTCTCCTTTAATCCCTTGATCAATCCCTTTTTTCCTATCTACTTTATCTTGCCTGTGGCTAAACTTGACCTTTAAGTGAGAAGTCATAATAATGTCGCTCCTCAAACTTCAAACAGCGATTCCTGCGCTTGTTTGAAATCATCACTGTTCTGACTCAGGCGGTGGAAGAAAAGAAAGAAACAGCAGTGACACAGATGAACTGGATACGTAGGATGACAAGAATGAAAAATAAGAAGCTGCTTTGCCTCTTTGTGATTTAATGACACTGAGAAATCCCAGTCAGCCACATGTGGTAGTTTTATACACATGGATTAAAACTGGCCTAAGAGCTTTAAACTGAATGTAGAACTCAGGCAATACTGAAGGTGTTGTGGCTTGAGAAGATCAGGCTGCCAAAGTGAAAAATCAATACTTGACGGAAATAAGTGGAAAATAATTTTTAAAAAAGTGTAAAGACAAACAGCATCTACTACAACTTTACTTTGATAAGGATGAGGAATTTAATAGTCATCAACATCGTTTAAAACTCTTATATCTTGACAAAACAACTCTAGAGCATAACCAGCTTTCAGATTGCTAAATCTGGCTGCTTTTTTAATCAAAACATTTTAAGAAATCAACCATCAATCAATAACTGGAAAAATAAAATCTTTGTCTGTTTTTGTTTCCCTTTATGCCCCTGTGAGAAACATGCAGAGGTCGCAATGGTACTCACATACTTAAGTAGAAGTACAAATACTTGTGTTAAAAAAGACTCTGTTAAAAGTAAAAGTATTGATTCAACTCTTTTACTCAAGTAAAAGTAAGAAAGTATAGGTTCTGAAAAGTACAAAAGTAAAAAGTAAAAATAATTTTTTAACTTCAATGATACATAATGCCTCTTTTGGTAACTTAAAAAAATTCTAGGCATACAATCCTCTTTTGTTAACAACCTGCACAATGCTGGTACAGAGCAGGAAAAAACACTGGACACTGTCTAGTTTTGCTGCAAGCCAAATTTCAGACAGACAAATACAGACTAAACTGAACCGAGCACCTGCATGAGCACCTGGATAATTTTTTATAGGGAATAAATGGATGTGGAATGTGCTCACGTTGATTAAGTCTCTGCCCTTTGTACACAACGCCCCTCACTACTACCCATTGGGTGGTTTAGTGAGGTCCTCGGATCAGCCCCGCTGGAGTCCGTTACGGCCCTGGCGGAGAGCCAGGCGGAGCACGGAGAAGATTATCAAAACGGAAGTATTAATACAAATTATTTTCCTTTAATTTGACCAATGGTATTAATACAACAATAAATAGCTTTTGTCAAACACATTTTCCACTCATTATCATAATTAATCTACAATCGTTCATCCCAATTCTTTAGATATTAACTGAAATCAAGTCACTAATATGGTTTTTGGTTTGACAGTAAATCGTGTCATCATTAAGCTTTACTATGACACATTTGTCCAAATACATTAATATAACTAAGCTACAGATGATTCAGAATGGTCTGGTGTATTTTTGCAAGCATAGCTATAAAATATATAAAATAGGAAACAATATGAAATATAAAAGTACTATATAAACGAGAAAATTTTTTGCGTAAATGGTTTTTAAACACCAGCAAGGGATTTTGCTATATAAAGGGTATATATTTACAAACTGAATGTACAATACAAATTGTTATTCATTCCACTTCAATTGAGATGAATCATCTGAATGAAACGGGACAATCTATTCCTGCGTGAACTAAATAACTTCCATTCCTCTTTGTTCTAATGTCCATTCTCATGGTAACAGGGGTTACTTGCCTTTTAGTGGTCAGACTATAATGAAGGCTGTAGTTTGATATGGTTTGTATATTACCATGATATCAATTGGTTTATTGGCTTTGCCGCAGTCTAAGCTGCTTATATACCTACAGAGCCTACAGGTGCTTAATGTTGAACACATAATGACACTTTGACATATATATTCAAATCAAAGACCCTGTTGATACTGACTAACCTAGACATAACAAGGAACACCTGTCTATTAAACCAAAATATCAGAGGGTCAGAATGACGTCGTTCAAATCCACACGATCATGTTGGGACCATGTATGGCCTTATCGCAAGATCAGGACCACATGAACTTTCTAAAACCCCACCACCCAGATTTGCCCGTTGCTATAGTAACGCAATACAAAACCCAAACATTGGACTGACACACTCAGAATTAGTGTTAACTTCTGAGAAATACCATCCTTACTCGCCTGAAAAGTTGTGGGTAGAGATATATCATGTCTATTGCCTGTTCCATTGCTTAATCCGGTCCCAGGAGAAAATTATTACCAACTACATTTCTGTAAAGTCGTTAAGGTATTTGTCAGTCAGAACCAAAGCTTTGTTAACAGAGTCAATGCCTCATTCAATTTTTGACTCGACAACTCTGATGTCAGCACAAGGCACAAGCATAGATGGACTGAAGATAGAAACTAATTTACATGATTGTACACTCACACACACCACATGTCCTCCAAGCCCTGCCCGCCCCCAGACAGAACGAGTCACTGTAGCTGCTATCCATCTTCTGTCCTCTCACAGGAATGTGCCTGGGCACAAATAACCAAAAAATGTATGTCTGTCTACAATGGAGATGTAATCAGAATTCCTGGATGCTGGACAGTCAAGCTGACATAGCCACAGTGGTTGCTGGTTGTCTAGCCATTACTACCACTCCTTCATTCCATCTTACTCAGACTATAATATGGGGGACATTGGGACATGAAGTAGAGGTATAAACAACATTGGTAGCTTTACACAAACGTTTCCATAACAGGCTCAAAGAGACTGTGGCTAGTCTTTGAGGACTGATTTCGTCTGAATACTAAAATAAATGCTTGAAAGTCTCAGATGTGAACTCAATGTCATGTATCAGACATTTTTAAATAATCCCTTCTGCTCATGTTATTTAATTCTATCTGGGTTTAGAATGAGAATAGAGGGATGTGAAAACAGAGGCCTGACTTGTCCGCTGAAAAATCTTAGGGAGCAGGGAGCTAGCTAGACACCAGACAAAGGAGACACAATTTTACCCTCAGACGCAGAGCAAAAATATATATTTGGACTTTGTCCTTCAGAAATGATGAGTATAAGAAAGAAATTAAAGAAGGGGCAAAGTTGGACTTCAGAGAACATAAATTAGTTTAAGATAGAACATAGAGACACAAATGCATCATTGCCAGGCCAGTGAGAGCTAATTCATTTAACATGAAAGAATTATGGTGGTTTAACAGCTGTCTGCAAGGCTTCTCTCCTTCTTGGCTCCCTCTCCCTGACAAAAGAAGCAGGTCAGTGCTACTTCAAAGTCCAGATTTGCAAGTCTAAGAAGCGGTTTGAGAGCTGGAAAAAGGTACTGAGGGAAGGCATTGTGTGGATCTGTGGTTGACAGAGGAGATGTTAAGAGGTTTATGCTTGACTAACATTGTTCCATAGTTCTCGCTCTGGTTTTTTCTATCAAGGCATCTTAGACATTTTAGAGCCTCAATAGTTGCAGGAGATGCAGATGTGGCAAGTGTTTGCACCAAATGAAGGGAGCTAACAAAAGGAATACTGTCTGAGTGGAGAGAGGTTTGAAAACCACACAGTGGGGGGATGAAGGGGTCAGTAGTCTAGGAACACTGGAAGGACAGAGACCTCATTTCAGTTTGAGAGCACAAAAAAGCTTGCCCGAGTCTTCTGTAGCAAAATATAACTGTTAACTGTATAACACATACAGTTAACAAACAGCATAATTTCACCCACAGCATCTTTAAACTAATTTCTACCCAAACCTCCTTTCTACCTGCCTATTTCTGTTCTTGCTCACATGACACTAGCTTATCCCAACTTTCAATCAGTCAACTTTTGCATTGTAAAGACATTTCTTCAGACAAACACACATACTGCACATAGAAGTGACAAAATCAATCAATCTACAACATTTTATTTGTATAGCCCATATTCACACATCACAATTTGTCTCTTAGGGCCAAAAGTGGCATGTTCTTGATCAGAGGCTAACAAGGGAATACCTCAGCCACACATGCAATGACTACGACTCTTAAATACCATTGGCTCTATACGGTGATTGCAGTTTAACAACATGAATGCAATTGATGCCTCCACAGTATGGCAATGCAACGCATACTAGCTAGACTGTGTCAAGTGTTTTTTTTCTTTCTCTGTACCAGCACTGTGCAGGTTAACAAAAGAGGAAAACTATCCTATTTGTGTGCCTAGAATTTTTAAAAGTTATCAAAAGAGGCATTATGTATCATACTACTTGTGATATAGTGCCAGCATAGCTTGTGCATTTGTGCCTCTATCTAACTTGGCCAGGTTGATAGCTGGTAAACTGGATGGATACATGTTTTTGGTTCTCAAACATTTGTAGGATATAGCTATGTCAAATACAAGCCGTCTTAGTTTTGAAGTTAATTCTTCTGAAAGGCCAGCCTGGGTCTTAAGGCGTCATGTGACCTGTTTCATGAGGCCACTTGGCCAAAACTGCCATCCAGCCCAGTGCCCTGGGATTGGTCAAATAGCACCAAGGTGCTGTCCATGGTGCTGAGCCCTGTCCACATTGCTTGCTGATTTTACACCGAACTTATATACACTTATTCTATAGCGTTCTGTCCCACAGCTGTACTTGGCTTCGTGAGTATCCAGAATACTCTGGTTTGTAAAATACATTGGAAACACGAGGCAGAACCAAATCCTTACAGGTCCTTAAAATCTAGAGGGAAGCATGGGTAGTTTTAGGTTGTTACTTGCCCATAGCGGAAAAGACCCATAGTGGAAAAGACCCAAATGTGGTTCGGACTCACAGTCAAGGCAACAGGGAATGATATCCAAAAGAAACCCTCCACCTGGATAATATGTTTTGTCCAGTGACTATACCGGGCTTTCTGTGTTGAATAAATCAAATAATGATTAGCTTGAAAGATAAACTTAAGTTTTGAAAAGGTCAAACAAAATACATGGACAAAAAGGAAATACTTCATTATTGATCTGACATCACAGTACAACATGGGTGCTTCAATTAGTTAAAACTGGTATCTTGATTTAATATTAAAATCTGCTGTCTTAACACAAAGAGTGTTGTACAAACATACCTACACTTTTGCCCTGCAGACACCAACCAGAAACAGTTCTGTTGGCCAAACCAGGTTTCAAACCACTCTTTAATTTTTTAACCACTAACAAACAGCATGTTTAAAAATATTTACAAAGAAAAACAAATATGATATTTTCATGGCTTAACGCTTGTCAAGATTTTAATTAAATGAATCACTATAATTCAGAGGAAGATCTTCCTCTGGGAGGAAAAACTACGAAGGCAGTGGAATAGTTCTCTCTCTCTATCTATCTCTATTTATATATATATGTACAAATGACAGACCAATGGCTCATCATTAGATATACAACACTGAATCAAAACTCATCAAAAATCTCATGGCATGTCAGTGAGAGTGAAAACAAAGAAGATGAGCAAGAATGACTGTCCTTCCTGTTGGGATTTTAACAAAACAAAAGTCTGAGGTGGACGTTTGTGGTGTAGAGCTGCGGAATGTAGTACATTGTTTTAAAAAGGTTGGATAAGGACCAAATGGTGGGTTGCAAAATTATGAGAATGGGTGTAATGGAAAATTATAATGACCAGTGTCTAAGGTTGTGGAAACTCCCTGACTAGGTGTCTCACTCCTGTGACCTTGGCAAATAGGGAGTTCGCTACAGCGGACGGACACAGCAGATAGACACAGAGGAGGATTTCATATCTTTTTTTCTTATTACGTTTTATGAAGCACCTCTTTGTATTAGTTCTGGCATGTCTTCTTTTTTTCATATTGTCTTGTGAAACGCCTCTTTGTATAAGTTCTGGCTTTTGTGAACCTGTGGCCAGTTGTTTCATTCTGATCACCCTTGCTTGTTGTGTAAACTCTGCAGAGCCTACTATTATAAAGACTCAATGGCAACTCCAGTCTGAGAATTTCATTATTTCTAATCTCAAGATGAATTTCCATCACATGGGTTCCGAGAATATTCAAGAGTCACCGATTTCAGAAATGACTGGCACATTTTTATAATGTTGTTGAAACATTTACTTTTGTATGAAAAACAAAGTGTGACAAACAAGGCTAAGAACTTGGGACATACCCTATTAATCACCAATCAAGCTTGCTTTCTAAGCACAGAAAAAAAGTATTTCGGATATTTATTAAGAACAAATACTAACTAAAGGGAAGTCCAATTTCTTGAAGAGTTGGAGGAATGGGGTACAGGAAATTAGATAAAGAGTCTGGCTGATGAGGCATCTGAGTCCTTTGATTGAGATAGTTGATATAGTTTACGAAATGTTTAGCCTTATTCCATAGGGACGATCAAAGAAACTTTAGCGTTAAACTATCAGGACTGTGGCCTAGGAAGCTGATTTAAATATTGCACAACCATGAAATTACCAATGACTATACCTTATATAAAGAAATGTTAAATGATAGGACTGTAGAACCACCTTCTAAAGATGTCAGATCATATAAATAGGATCAATCCTTTTTGAGGAAATCTCATTGTTCTCCATGGTCAAAATAACTTTTGTCATTCTTTGAAGAAGCCAAGACACTGTATACAAATAACACAGGGATACTTTTCACATGTGGATTTGGGTAGTTTCTGTTTATCTGCTGAATCTAGCCAGCATCATGGTTTACTGTAGAAATGTCATTTAAGTTTTAACTAGGGATGCACCGATTTATCGGCCGAACATCGGTAGCGGCCGATATTTGCCTCGTTTACTGATATCGGCTTATCGGTAATAAACTTGACTTTCACCGATATCATTGGCCGATGTTCATATTTGTTGTAAAACCGCTGGGCACGTGCCGCGGCTGGGGGAGCAGTCGCTCCGTCGCCCTCCTCTCCGCGCCGCTGGAGGCTCAATGTGCGGCACCGGGAGGTCCTCATCCGGTGGCACCTCACGGCGTCGCTGGTGCGGGGGCTTTCTTTCTCTTGGACAGCGGGGCGGTGTCCATCGCCGGCACGGAAGGCAGGCTGTTGGAGGGGACCGGGTACGCGGTCAGCGGCGGCCACTCTGGACGTGTGTCGGGCCCTTCTCACGGATCACCTCAGCTAAGGCGACCGCTGGGGGAACCCTCTGTTCGCGCGGGGGGGGGGGGCACCCTGCAGTGCGCCTCGGCTGGCGCCTAGCAGCTGACTGAGAACTGGTGCGGACCAGGGGAATCCGACTGTTTAATTAAAACAAGCATCGCGAAGGGCCACGGTGGGTGTTGACGCGATGTGATTTCTGCCCGACAATAAAAACAGGTAAAACTGAGGAGGGCTTGTTAAGTTATGTTGACTCACGCAGTGTAACTTGGCGTAAAAAGTATGAACGTAGCGTCTGTTTAAGTACTTTATTCTCATGTGCACCGGCTCTATTCATCCGTCTCCTGCACAGGTAACAAGGGAATTGACAACATACGTCATACACACAGAAGCCGTAACACATCTAATAAACGGGCAATACTGCTACCGTAAATCAATGAGAAGAGCGTTCTCTATAATGCTACTTTAACAGGGCTGTTTTAGACAGGGTAAAAAGGTGCTGTTTTAAATTATCCTTGTGGTATTTTGACCAAAATATGTTACAGTGGCAGAAACTTGGACTATGGGCAGAGAAGGTCTCTGGTTCGTCTCTGGTTCGACTCCACGGAGAGACAACAAAAGACGAACCTGGATTGATCTGTCCAAAAATCCAAGAGTCTCCCTACCCTGTCTAGTGCCCCTGAGCAAGGCACCTTACTCCCCCAACATCTGCTCCCCGAGCGCCGTACATGGCTGCTCACTGCTCTGTGTGTACTGCACCAGATGGGTCAAAAGCAGAGATTAAATTTCCCTACCTGCATGAGTGTGCCTTTGCCTGACTGTGCATGTGTTTGGGACGAATAAGATTCTTATTAAGATCCCAAGGAACCATTTCAACTTGCGGTAAAATGGGCATAATATGTTTCTGTTAAATAAAGTTTAGTTAAATCAAAGATTGTTTCATAAATCTGATTCAATTTGTGCTCATTAAAAGATAAGAGTGATGAAGGGCTGAACATTTTTTAAGTAGTGCTTTTAAATAATGATTTAATTATTTTTCTGGCACAAAAGGGTGAATGAATAACAACAAAAAGAAAATAAACAAATATCGGTATCGGCTATCGGCCAGATTGTTATTTTAAATATCGGTATCGGTATCGGCCAAGAATTTCCATATCGGTGCATCCCTAGTTTTGACCAATACCTGGTGTTCAGCCCAAAGAATTTAGTTTTGGTCTCATCAGAACAGAGGATATTCTTCTAAATGCTCTAGAAAACCTTTAAATGACATTTGGCAACTCTGAGCAAGTTTCCATGTGTATTTTAGAGATAAGGCTGTAACAAGAGCGAAACGATACTCAAACCTGCTGCCACTGCTGCAGATGCAACCTGTTGATCTCTCATTAATTCAAATGTAACGTGCGATCAACATAATAACACTTCTACTTAAAGTTAAGGTGGGCTGTTTTTCAGATTACACTTAATTTACAGTCTTCCGACTGCATGCATAATGTGATTAAAATGGTCCAGTCATGATCGAGAGATCATACCTGCAGAAAAAGTTAGGCTTGTTTAATTAGCTCAAGATGGATAATAACCCTAAGATTGCAGACAGCCCAGCCGCATTCGAGTCAGCAGTTTGGAAACACTTTGGTTTGGTTAGTTAATTTCACATTTATTGGAGCAACTTATTTCTATCGCATGGAGTTGGCCACTGAGGTTGATATTTCAAGATATTTAATAGGAAAACAGAGTGTATCACCTGAGTTTTAAGGAAGAGGTATAAAGTGATTTCGAAAAACCTAAGGTTATTGTTTTTTTTCTCTATATGTCTCAAAAGCAAGTAGGTGCGTTGAATTAGCATTAGCACTCTGGTTTCTTCAGCCTTATAGGGTAAATGTTCCCATCAGTGATTTCTGAGTTATCATCTAGATCAGACATGGGCAAAGTACGGCCCGCGGGACATATACGTTTTTATCTTTTTTTTTTTTATTTATTTTTTTTTTAAACTAACAATTTGTAGCACTTAAATGGCACCTACTTTTAGCACTTTGTAGTTTTACTTCATTTTTGAGGAAATTGTACTTTCTTGCTTCTTGTTGTTCTGGGTTTGTACCCTCGGTGTTGAATTAACTTATTGTAAGTCGCTTTAGATAAAAGCGTCAGCTAAATAAAATTTGACCGGGAGTGTGGTGGATAGGGCTCAAAAGGGCACATGATCTCCCTTCACTTTTTCGCTTTGCCCTGTAAGCCCTTCTGTAAAATGACCTTCAAGGAAACGAAAAGTGGACAATGAGTGCCGAGTGTTAACATGGAGTGGACAACAAAATACTTTTTCACTGAAGTCCAATCGAAGGCTGTATGCCTGATATGCCGAGAAACTGTCGCAGTTTTCAAGGAGTACAACATCAGCCGTCACTTTGCTACGAAGCATGCTAACTACGCTAGCAAGCAGTCAACGCAAGAACGGGTGGCTACAGCTCAGATGTTGGCTGCTAATTCACCGACAAACTGCGAAGGGGGGTTTTGTTAAATTACCTTGCAAATAAATGCTTTGCTACTTGTTAAAGGCCAAATCCTTTCATGTAATGGTCTTTCCATGTCATTTATATTAGTTCACAAAAACACTCCATCCATCTGTTCCTGGCCCGGCCCCTTTGTCAAATTTTAGAACCCATGGTGGCCCGCGAGTCAAAACGTTTTCCCACCCCTGATCTAGATAATAAAGCATGTGAGTCTTACCAGTGAGTAAGAGGATGAGAATATGAAGATATTGTGGATCATGAGCAATTTTATATAAGGTTGTTATTCCTGGACCTGGAATGTGAATTGTGCATAGCCAAATAAAGCTGCAAACCATGTTTTTTTAGTTATCTTGCCAAGGAAACTGAGACAATTATGATCCCCTCTCTAAGGACTGACTTAGCTTCTGATACATTGATTCACACACAATTAGTTTTTCGTTGCCATATACACAAAATGTTAAAATAACCAGAACATGATGCAACTTAATTTTGGATCATTCAGCCGATTTATCTAGCATTTTTTTGACGGAGGATTTGCCTTAATAATCATGGTAAATCATGGTTGTTTCAGTGCGTAGATAGAGTGTGACGACACAGGATGAATGACTGTACTGTCACACTCTGATGAGCTATTAATAATGACTCAGTTGGCCATTTACATTCATCAGTAGTTCATGTTCCTCCACATGAATGTGAGCTCACATAAAAACCATGATCAAAATGTAAAGGTTAAAGCCAATGTTTAATGGGGCGGCTGTGGCTGAGGGGTGGAGTGGTCGTCCTCCAACCTGAAGGTCGGCAGTTCGATCCCCAGTCTGACCCATCTGCATGCCGAAGTGTACTTGGGCAAGATGCTGAACCCTGAATGGCCCCCCATAGAACAACAAAGTGCTGCGAATAGATGCACTGTATGAATGTGTGTGTGAATGGGTGAATGTAAAACTGTACTGTAAAGCGCTTTGAGTGGTCATCAAGACTAGAAAAGCACTATATAAATACAAAACCATTTACCATTTAACCTTTACCTGATAATACTTCAACAACTTTCTTCCTTTTTTTATCCTAAGGTAATACCTTTAAGTACATGTCTGCCTTCTAGACCTAATCCAGCTCAGAAGATAAACAACTGGAAAGACAGAAGTCCCTT
Source organism: Pleuronectes platessa (assembly GCF_947347685.1). Taxonomy (NCBI): domain Eukaryota; kingdom Metazoa; phylum Chordata; class Actinopteri; order Pleuronectiformes; family Pleuronectidae; genus Pleuronectes; species Pleuronectes platessa. The sequence goes on along the minus strand of NC_070635.1, from coordinate 26,532,942 downwards.
TCACTGGCTTCATATTCTCCCTCTGATCAGTCAGTATGTGAGTTAACCTGACTGAAAGTAATATCCCCCCCAGAGGGTCAGCCTAAGCTAGTGCAGTTAAAGCAACAATCATGGATCAGCCCAAACCAGCCACTTAACCTGAGGGCAGTCTTTATTAAACAATGGGTCAGGATAGAGAAATATGAAATCCTACTTGAAAAAAAAGCTATATATTTTAGGAACGAAGTACTTGATTTCCTTATTTTTCTGATTTTTTATAATAAGCTGTAAAAGTTGAACCGGGTTTCAGGTTGTATTAGATGGATATAGCAAAGCACCTATGGCAACGGAAGGCAACGGAAGATAAAAATAATATGCTGTGTTGCTCACACATTAACTTACATATATAAATAAGATCAGCCAGTACATTGATCTAAAAGTGTTCTCTCACTCTCCTCTCTCATATGCTCCATACACTACCAAATACTTCCCTGTCATACGTGCTTCCAACAACTCGCCCAATCTTACCGCAAACTAATAGTCCTGGGCTGCTATCTACAGCACATTACCCCTGGAAACCACCCACGCAAACACCAACATAACACTGACACACAGATACTAATGGCCCAATACCACACACAAACACACCCAGCCAACCCCCCAGCCAATCCCCCACCCACCCACACACACCCCCCCCACCCCAGAGGGAGGGCTCTACTGAAGATGCCTGCTGTCTGAGTAAATTATAATTCATTCAAATTGTGCATATTCCTTGTAGGCACTTAAAATGTTCTTCCCAAATCCAGGGGGCTTTTTAAACCCCTCTCCCTGCTAACCACACTAACCACAGGGATTTCCATCAGCCAGGCTGCATCCTATACGGAGCAGCCAGATATTTCAACAACGCATGCCACACACCAGAGCCCTGAAAAAGAGCAGGGTGAGGACAGCGTGTGTTTTAGAGATAGTCATGAACTGTAACTATAACCTAGAGAGAGTGTAGTTTTAGACATGATCATCCTGATATATTAAAAAACGAATAATCAACCTATATATTTTTGTGTATTGCTCCCTTCTATAGAAGATTTTGTGTTTTGATAAACTTCTTCACCTTGGCTGGTAAACGCTGGGGTGTGAAGGCATGCTGTGCTCAAGAGAGAAAAATGAGAGTGAGAGGCCTGACAGATTCCAGGCCCAGGGAAACATTTTATCATGTGTGTATATGTCGGTCTGGCTTGGCACTTATGGTAAGATGACAGTGGGCTCTAATGACAGGACTGCCTCAATCAACCCTTTCAATGCATTTTAGGTCATAATTGTAAGCAGAAACAAGATGGTGGAGACCGGGGAAGGGAAACGGGTAGAAACAGAGGAGCAGTGAGAGAGAGTGTGACCTAAGCCAAGGTTCCCTTTTCACTGAAAAACAATCCGCTCGAGTGTTCTTCTGAGAGAAGTGACAGATATTCTGAGGTATGTCAACACTACGGGAAGTGTACACTGGTTAGACTGCTCAGTATCACACAAATTAAACTGTCCTATTTTGCACATGGACATACAAAAGTACACACAGGAGATGCAGGATGTTAAATAAGCCTCCCTGTTTTGGTTCAAGCTGAAACAACAGCAGGCCTGTTCATAAAGGAAGGTCCTTCTCTCTACACGAACACTTTCTCTGCAAGTCTATGGGCAGGCAAAGGGAGATTAAGGGGGGATTAAAGGATTTACTGTATGACAATAAAACATGATTGGCATATCTACCCATCTATACTCCCTTTATGGACTGTTTGTGCATCATGAACAGAGAGAAATGGAAATGGTGGGAGGAACAGAAAGATAGCAGCAGACACATTTTTGGCTGAAGAGTCTACTAAGCCCAGTGTTAAAGGGATAATTCACCGAAAAATGTAAATTCCCTCATTATCTACTCACCACTATGCTGATGGGGGGTGGGGAAGTGTTTGAGTCCACAGAACACTTCTGGAGTCTCAAGGGTAAACAGTGTTACAGCCGAATCTAATACAATTGAGGTAAATGGGACCCCTACTTCAGACTTCTTGTGGCTACATCTGCTAGCATCGCCACTTCCTGTAGTGTACTTTTAGGCTAAATACAAGATGTAAGGCTTGTTGTGTTTTTTTCTGTTGTTTTATTACGTCTGAAGAAGGGGTCACCTTGACTGAATCACTGTTTACCCCTGAGCCTCCTAGAGTGTCTTGTGAGTAGATAATGAGTGAATTAAAAATGTTCAGTGAATTATCACTTTAAGAGCATGATATTACAGGTACAGTATCTACCCTGACAACTTTGTGTGACTTGCTTGCATTTCCCTGTGCATTATTTCCTTATCTCTACTCCTTCTTACAACTGCAAATTAGTACCTGTGGCTGTGTATGTGTGGGAGTGTGTGTGAGTATGTGTGTTTCCAGAGGACAGGCCAAGTGGGACACACACATCTCACCAGAGCCATGAGGACAGGATAATGGCTTGGCCTCTTGACAGGCCCCAGGCCTCCAGAGATTGGCCATTTATAGCATAGGTGGGGAGTGTGTTCTTCAGTATTCATTTGTATTTATTTGTGTGCGTGTGTATGTGTGTGTGTCTGAGAGAGAAAGATAGAGATTAATACTAACCAGAGCGATGGTACTCATGGTGGTTTTGCATTTAAGAGGGCTACGGTGATAGGATCAAGGGAGTGTAACTGTGAGGAGGGTAAAAGGTTCACAAAGACAACTGTATAAATCCAGAGCAGGAACTGGGGTGGCTAAATACAAGATTACACCCTATGTGGAGCAAGGCTTCAGGGTCCAAGGCTACAATCTCAGATGCATAGACTGAACTTAAATTGGGTGTAATGGAGATTAGGAGGACAAAGTCACCTTCTAGCCAGAGTCCAACACAGAACAAGATACGCAGGTGGAGGCCAGTGACAGGACAAGCCAGACAAGGAATAATGAGCTCAGCCAGAATTTTTCGTGAACACAGGAGGGGATTGAGTAAGAGACCATGACAGTGCTGGGAAGTTGCGTGCTGTTGTTGGAGAGTCATAAAAGCAAGGCACAAGTGTCCAAGTGAGACCCCAAAACTGTGTTGAGGCCAGAGATTGTCCATGTCTACTGATCTCATCAAACTAATGCTGGTAAGGCATCAGGAATTAAGAGAGACCTGCACTGAGCCAAGGTCAAGGGAATGTTACACAATTCTGTTTTCTAAACTTTGTCCTTGGGGCAGGGGTGGGGACCTTTTTTCTACCAAGGGCCATTTCAATTTGTATACTATCCTTTGAGGGCTATACCAGATTACTCATCACATATCACACTAAACTCTGTAATGCGATGCAGGAACTGATGTCTGATGGTAGTGATGATGATGAGTGTAGTGGCAGCTGGTTTTCCAACTTTTGTCCAAAAAAGGGATGGAGACTTAAGGGCCAACATAGAGTTTATTAAATTCAAGCAGAAGGAGATTGTTACTGTAGCTTTGAGCATTCTTGCTGGTTCCAAATTAAACAGCTAAATATATATGCTAAGTTTATTCTGTTTAGTTGTTCTTAATCCTCTTGAAAAATGCCTAAAGGAGTTTTGCAACATCACCAGCATATTCAGATGTTGTAGCAGTCTTTTGTTTTGCAGAGTAGAAAAATGCACAGATTTTGTACAAAATACACAATTTGGTTTGTCCGATGCTGCAGCTGCTCAGTAGCAACAAGGTTCCTTCACAAAATCTGCTTCTAAATGAGGTTTCAGCTTCTTAACTATCAGCTTGCTGACTGTAAAACTAGCCTGTATAACATTGTCTCTGTCGGAATGTGGTCTTGTGAAACTATGCTTAAGATAGTCAAGTTAATTAAAATGCAATTATTCTTGTATCTCATCCAGTTTGGCGCCTGTTTACAGCTGGAACAAACCTGAAATTGGTTGTTTGTGCATGTGTGTCTCTGCAAACTAGGCAAAATCTTTTTGTTGGACGCTTTCTTTTGGAAAACGCACAATTTCACATCTACTCTTCTTTTCTAAACAGTTGCCACTATGCTCGTCAGTAATGACACTAGAGAAGTACATGCGTGTTTCATTAAACCTTATTGTGACCTGCAAGAAAGAATCACCCTGAATGACATATTGGTCTATTCTATATTATGTTCTTTTATCACAGAAAAATCAATTGCTGTAATGACATTTTTTTGTATTTTGAGTTTCTGTTTTTGTGTTTATTAGTCGTTCACTAGTGCTGGTGGAGATTGTGTGGCTTTAAGTGAGTTTTGGCCTAATGGGTCCCTAGTGCGAGGCAAAAAAAAAATTACAGCAAAATTAATAGCATTAGCATATCCCTAATACAATTGAGCTAATTACATTGTGGATCCCAAGCTGAAAGGGTGTTTACTGATGTACTTGGAGGGATTACAGTTGGGGGAGTGAGGATAGGGTGAAGATATGTGAAAAGATAAAAGGCAAAAAGACTTGGATGACTTGATTCAGACAACTTGAAAATGGTTGAAAGCTCAGGTCTGCTGACTGCACCAATGTGAGGACAGAGCAGTCAGCTGACAAGTCTTTCTCCACAGAGTTGAGATGTTCAAACCCAGTAATGTGACTCCACGTTTTGGAGACAAAGGTATTCAAATCAAGACCCAATTGAAAATTGAGCACATAATTCTCAATGGTGGTGGAAAAACTGAGATAATAGGACAATGTTTGGATATGTGGGAGGTTAGGAGGGGACTGAATTGTAGGATATGTTATTTTTTTTTATAAGTTCCCAGCGTTGGTAAAAAAAAAAATGCAAATATACAATAACATTACAAATGGAAAAACTTAAGTGCAGGGAAGGTTGTGAGGTTGGCAATATAATTGACAAATAAGCAAGAGGTCAGGGCTTAAGAAGAAGGTCTTGTGGTTGAAGTAGGGAACGGGCTTCGAGATTCAAAAAGGAAAGGCTGCCTGAAGAGTTGGAGGGGTTGGGGGTAGGGGAATGGGAAATGACGGCCCATGATGATCAGAGTTGTTTTAGACACTCAAAGCCATCATGTGACATTAGCAAAACAGCACAACCGTTTATGACTCTGCCTAGAAACTGATTTGTAATAGCTACAAAAACACACTTGTAGGACCAAGTAACCATTAAAGAAATACAACCCTTTCTCTTATCAGTGTCACTATTTTTATAACCCTGAAATGTAATCAGGAGTGTGTGCTACAATTTGCTGAGGCAGACACATTGGCAGGCATTTTATCATCAAGTTTTTGGCAAAGCTGCACTTTTTCTTATTCAACCTGTTTCACAAATAATGGTCTTCTTGAGAACACATATTTCATATACCACAAACACATAATGCAATAATATACGACAGAACCATCTTGAAATCACATTCCTATCTATGATGATATTTGGCCTGTTCAGACAATATTCTTCAAAAACATTCCCAAAAATACAGAGGTCATTTTGACTCACTGCTAAAATGAGATGTGGTACTTGCTATGCCGATATGCCAGACTTGGAGCATCCAAGTGTGAGTGTGAGTGTGTGTGTGCATGTAAGTGAGAGCGAGGTAAGAGCACAGATTAACCACGGTCGATGATTAATACAATTTGACTTACTGACTTACTGTGAGCAATTATGGCCATGTCTTTTCTCAAGCTTGACTATCTCACTCTTCACAGAACACATGGGGGTCCTGAAACATGTGCACACCAAACACACATCGCCAGCCCACCCTCCATTCAACCTCAAAACCACAAAGGGTTAAATATAATCAATCTTCTTTAACAGTGCTGTCAGGGCACAGTCTGAGAGTGCTAATAGAAGCACAAAGATTGTGACTGCACACTGATGATGGTGTGTCTGGTGTGAGTATGTACTGTTGTGAACACTTAGATAGATTTTGTAAGCTTAAGTAAATGAGTGTGGATTTCTGTGAGTAAGTCAGTCTCTACATATTGGTAGAGTGCCCATGCAAGCAATGCATGTGTATTCAGACAACATGGTACAGAATGAGTGTGTGTACGTTTAAGTGGGTTCCATATGAGTCTATGTGTATATTGTTATAATCTTGTTTAACCATGTTAACACACTACTCTGTAGGTCTATATGTAGGTGTGTATACTGTATGTACATAAAACCCTCACATATATATGTGTACATATATATGCGTGTGTGTGCTTTATGTACATACAGTATATTTAGGGGCATTCATCTCTTTGTGCTTATACTATAGATGAGTGCATAAAGTTGTGTGTATTTTGGCATGCATAATTGTCTGAATGAAAGCACCAATAAGACGAATGAGAATTATCAGATATTTCCCTTGCAATGGGTTATGTAGTCTGTGTGTGTGTTTGTTTGAGAGTGTACTACCTGAGGGGACTTATGGGATCTCCAGCTGTACTGGTGGCTGTGTAGATTGGCGAGTAGCACGTTCTCATCTGTGTCCACCTGACCAAAACGCAGTGTTTCATGGGTGTCGTTACAGATCACATAGTGGCTGTAGACCAGATCCTCAGCCTCCGGGTTCCCATTCTGAAGGATAACAGTGGGGTTGAGGGGTTAGGTGGAGGGTACGGGTGGATGAAGAGGAGGACAAAGAAGAACATGACGTGAGCAAAGCTTGTGACTAGAAAAGTACGTACATACTTCCAGGTGTTTATGTTTGTGCTGGGTGTATAATGAGCAGTATATTTCTAGTCTGTGTATGAGCACATATTCAGGTGTCAATAATGTAGGTCTTTTTAACATTAAAAATGTTATTGTAGTATTGGTAGTGAAGCAGTCAGCCAATAGAGAAATGAGATGAGTGATATCATCTGCTGGAGTAATACAACCTCAGCAGGGGAGGGAATCAAATAACAGAGCAACAGTCATCCAGGCTGGAGCAGCTTACACTGTGCTTCGAGGCCAAAGCAAACTTTTTCACCTCCCTCTTTGAGCATCTATACGTTGGTTATTGAGAATGTTAAGCAGACTCAGAGATTTCAGTTACTTTTTCCTATCATTACCTCTGTGCATTGAAAAAAAGTGGGCAACAACGAGTGCACTCCTGTTACTAAGAGTCATCAGTATATTGTGGCCTGTTAGAGGAAAACAGTATGGTGGAGTCTGGCCCAACTCCAGCAACGGGTCAATGAGAAAGCCTCACAGAAAACTCAAGGCATGCAAGTTGTTCAGGGACGCTGTCCATTCACGTCACTTTGCATTCAAGAGAGAAGAGCTCATTTGGCCTACTACTGAAAACACTGGTTTAACAGGGAGAGGGTGTGTGTCAACTCTCTGACATACAGGATTTCAAATACAGAATATAGAAACAGCACATAGTGTGAATGTGAGTTGGATATGAGAGAGTGATGCAAGTGCATGTTAAAGTTTCACTTGGGCTCCTTCCAAATGCTCTAGGGTCCTGATGGGATTGTTCCTGCACACCTCTCCCTGACTCTTGACACACATGACTGAGGTTCAGACAGCTTCTCAATAACCACTCAACTATCCCAACAAAGAGGGATCCCGGTCTGCTGTATACTTTTAAATGGCAGGGGGGTTGATGGTTAAAAGAGGCTGGCAGTAAAATCTCATAGTTTGACTGCCAAGCACGTTCAGGGTCCTGGGGTTGTTGATGCTATTGAAAACTGATGGGATAGTTTACACCATTAAAAATGTGAGGATAGATGTATGTGTGAGAGGGAGGTAGAAAGGAAAATATAGATGGGACAGCTGCGATACTTGGTTAAAAAACATTCAAAGTTTTATAGTGGAACACTATCTATGCTCCCTTCTGAATTCAACACTGCGATTTCCAAACTTCCTGCTTCCATCTTAAGATGCCATTGCTAAGCCCACTCTTTGATGGTATCATCTTTCTATTCTGATTTATGAGGCAACATGATACACACCTCAGGAAAGCTCCCTGCAGTAATCATAATCACTCCATGTTTATACAGGGACTTTAAATGGACCAATATTAATATATTATATTTAATTTGAATATAACACATAGTCCTTGTTAAAGAGCAGAAGAGGACAGCTTCATCATTAGACACAGTCATTCAAGGAGTAATCCATCCAGATACTGTGGCTTTAGTTTAGTCTAGCCCAGGTATTCATGGCAGAGTGGCAAACATTTAGACAAGACAACGTACAGTAAAATGTCTATAAAACAGATTGAAAATAACGACACCCACTCAAGACAAAGTCACATGAAACAAGACACCATGGAGCCAATTGTGAAACCTGTAAAAGGGACAGAATGACACACTAATCAGGTCTTAAATCCCCTATATATTCATATACAGATGACCCTGGTTCTCACATCTGCTATAACCAGGAAAACAATCTCTCTATCACTTCTATGCTATTACAAAGGGAAACGGAGAACTATTCAAACATGGGAAGAACAGGGGAAAAAATAAGAGGAGGGACATTTTCGCCTGTGAACACTGTGTGAGAAGCCGAGTGTTTAAATACTACTGGGCTTTTATGTGGCTTTCCACCAAAGCCACTTCCCTGGGGTTAGGAGCTGGGGGGGAGCAAAGATCGAAAGTGGGGCTGGGGACTGAGAAGTGAAAATGGAGGCCTGGGCCCTGAGGTTAAAGGGGTCTGCGGTTGTGCCCATATGGGGCTATCGAGTGCAAAGAGAACCAAATAAATAAAATACTAAACAATATTATTTCTTCTTTTATCAAAACCTATGAACTATGAAATGTATAATATATATTTATATGACCAAACAGCACATTGAGGTGAGGAGGTGGTGAGCCTGGTGGCTTGGCAGCATCCTGATTATTATAAAAGATGGAATATACATTGTCACTTTGAGCCATTATGAGTATTTATGACAAAGAGAAGGGTGACAGTAATGTTGTCATGGATACAAAAGCAGTTAATGTTACTGTGCCTAAAGCTATGTGTTATAACAGATTATGCGAGTAAATTAAAACCATACAGCAAGAAGTGTCTTTTACTCCTATTTATTGCTATTAAACTGAAAGTGCTCCAGCTGGTCTGGTTGTGGTGGTCTGGTATGACCATGCCTGGGCTGTGAGGCTTCAGTTGTGTGGTTAGAGAGGATTATTTTCCACGGCTGAATGCTGACCCTGCAGGCCACATCACATCATGCATGTCTGCCAGCCATGACACCAGGAAACATGAAAATCACTGAAACAATTACACATGTTGGGATACATCCTTCTGTTCCAGAGGGACACAGAGCCTGTTAACATTTCTCATTACGTTTTCAATAAGGATCAAGTTTTTCTATGCATGGACAATTTGTGCATGAGGGTCTGGAATGTGAGCCTTGATCACATCAAAGATATATATTTAGCTCAATTGTACTGGCCTTCATAACCATCCCTGTACCACCAGACATCTTGTGCTTAATCACAGCCATCCAGGGTTCACCACATACAAGGTTAAGTTTCAGTGAAAACCCCAAAAAGGGAAACAATATTTCCCATAATTGAAATGTTCACAAGTTACTCCGAGATGGACCAAATATTGAAGCAAATCATTTCATAAAGAATCATTCGTTTGTACTTGCCCTCTCTCTACCCCTTATTACAAAACTACCTTACCCACATGCAGCACATTTGCCTTAGAATTATGATCTGTTTTTCCCTTGTGTTCAGCATAGTGGTGAAGGCTGGGGCTAGATGAAAGGTTCTGAATAAGTGACAAAGCTGCTGCATTTCACGTCAATCTGACTCCAATCAACATGTTAATCCACCCATCAGGCTTTCAGTGTCTGTTTGAGAGTTAACTGTGTCGTTTACATGTGTATAATGGTATTATGTGCGTGTTTGTATGTGTGACCATTATATACCTCTATTTTGGGTTTCAAGACCCTGTGGATTCAAAAGCTTTGGCTAAGAGTGTATAACCACTTTTAACCTAACTCATTATACTTGGTATTTTGGGTAAAGCCAACCACCTTGAATGCATAACATGTCTAACACGTTAGTAAAGCTGCAGTATGTGCTTTAATGACAACACCACAGACGCCCTAAAGTCTTATTTATGGCTGAATTAATCAGCAGCAATAGGGAGTATTCACTCAATTGTGCTAAATTATGCAATGATGGAGCTAAGGGTCAAGAATAACCCACCATCCAATACGGTCGGTTAACTGCATTTGATGAGTCAGTACCATTAAAGGGAAACAAAAGTATTAATCCGCTAGCCAGAACAATAATTTTATAGTACAATATTCTACACAGCTTGTTTGATTTGACTTTTCACAGGTGAAACACCACAGCTGTTTCCACAAAAACATTTCCCTCACCCGGCAGAGAGTGTGTGCATGCATATAAATCTATGAGAGTATCTCAAGTCTCCAGAGGCCAATATATGAGTCAGCAAAGCTACAGCTGAGCTGAGCCGCAATGATAGGGCATACAAATGCAGAGAGGCCAGTGTGTGTGCTTGTGCCTGTATAGTAGACAAGTGGGTGGAGGACAAGGGCCAGATGAAATCTTGACAGGTGTAACCACTCAAGTTTTACCGTGTTTTTATGGGCATCACTTCACACACAAATATCCTGGCTACTAGAGGCAGTGCTGAGAGCTGAGAGCTGAGAACAGAGATCTGAGAACTGAGAACTGAGAGATGACGAGGAGCATAGACGCCTAAGAACAGAGACAGTGTAGCCTCTTAGTCAGAGATTACTGAAAACTGAGCGGCAGGTCCATCCTGCGTTGCTGTTGGCATACAACCAAAAACCATTCAAAATAAAATCCCTTTTGTTGTGAGTTTGTTTAACTGATAATCCATCTGGGACAAAAGGCCGTCTTTCAGTATATTCTCAAAATGTGCAAACATTTCAATGGATTTTTTCCCACAAGTTTACTAGCCCCTGCCTCCAAATCAAAAATCTATTCAAGTAAGAGCAAACATTCCTTCTTCCTTTACTTGTCTGAATGCACCACACTGTTTTAATGTTAAGTCAACAAGTCATCCTCCAATACTTTGCATCCTAATCGATCATATAACTGATTACTTTTATCCCTTAAAAAATGCTTCCTTTTGCAGCAGTGAGCCTGGAGATTAGCTCAGTACCTATAGATATCAACAATTTGGCTTCTGATAAAAACAATACATGGAACAACAACTTTAGACTTTAGGAAATCTGTCATGCTTGATTATTTCCAAGCAATGAGATCAGAATGAATATTTTACCACTAATCAGATTTTTTCACGTCAGTTCATGAAGTCTATGCATTTTTGTATTATTTGGAGAGTGGTGCAATATAAAGGTGTGTGGCTTTATCAACAGCCTAATCTTCCTGTCACCTGTTGCCAGCTATGCAGGGCAGTGTCCATAGTGTGGATGGTAAATTGGCTGATATTGAGAAACACAGGGTCCACAAACACATTCACATCCAAGGTGGTGCTCTCTGGGCAGCTGGTGGCTGCAGCCTGACCCTGAAAGATACAAGAAATCAGATTCTAAATATACATTATTTTACTCTACATTTTCTGAGGTTTTGTATAGAGTAATAAACCCAATATGGCTGAGCTTTACCTGTATTACACAAGGCTGGAGAAGCTGAAGTTGTGTTAAATTTCTGTATTCCAGCAGCTTGCAGTCCACCTGTGTTGAAAAGCTAAACTCCTGACAGTGACGTGGTCCATTGTTCCACTGGCGCAAGAAGACCCTTGGCTCCCGAGCGCCGACCACCATGAACTCCTGCTCCTGAGGTAACTTCCTGTCTGGCAGGAAGGGACGAAGTTGCCGAGATGGAACTGGAAAAGCGACACATTATTTTTTACCAAAGGCTATCAGGGGTAAGACACAAACAGTTTTACAGGAAAAAAGGGGTAAAATTGTAGATGGTCTGTATTTATATAGCCCTTTTCTAGTCTTGATGACCACTCAAAGCGCTTTTCAGTACAGTTTTTTGCCATTCATCCATGCTTCTATGGGCAGCACTTTTATGGGAATGGCAAAGCAGTCAGGGGCAATTTGGATTCAGTATCTTGCCCAAGGAAACTTCAGCATGCGGAATGGGGAAGACTGTGATCTAACCGCCAACCTTTTTGGTCAGAAGATGACCTGCTCTACCCCCTGAGACAGCTGTCCCCAAATAAAATGAATCCAGAAATCTAAAGCATATGTGCAAGAATATACAGTCCACCATAAATGCTTTACCTAATTGAGTAGGCATTTAATCTGTAATTTGCTTAAATCATGAACAAGCAAAGTAAACAAGAAACTTTTTTCTCTCACCAATAAAATATTAACTGGTTTTAAGTTACTTTCTCTAACTATACTTAGTGAGTGTGACTTCTGTATCCTACCTGTACCCAGCTGTCCTAGATGGTGGCAGAGGTGAACTTCCAGCTGTGCCAGTTGTAGGGAGACACCCAGGGAGGAGACAAACCAGGGTGCAAAGCAGGAGTCCACACGGGTGCAAGCTGCCAGCGCCATTGGAGATAGCAGCTGATCGCAGGGTACCTGGGACCCAGACTCACTATCCAAACTGGAGAGATAAAGCAGAGAGCTGATGTGAAGTAACAATGAAAGTGGAGAGACATGAAGAAAGATGTGGAACCCTGCGAATATGAAATGATGTCATATGAAAATAGTAATGATGGAAGTGAGTAATGTAGGACTTTGAGTCAGCATCTGAAAGTTTTCATTAATTGATTTTCAAAAACTTTCTTTTATAACATCTTAACCAGTGGATAATGAACACACAAATTCATTTCATTCTAATTAAAATAGTCTGATTCATATTAGTAGCTGAAGTCTTTTGTCTCTTGCCCAGTCAGTTACAAATTGTGTGGCATCCATGTCAGAAACCTACTGTGTCACAAGGCTACGCTGAGTCAAACACTACAATTATTCAGACAACAATGTGGGGCCTCTTCACTGTCTGAGCCAGTGAGTTTAGGTACAATATTACTGACAATGTTTTCAGAAGAATCTCTAGATATTAATTGCATGTCATGGTTGATGATGTTGAATGGAATATAATTGAAGTGAATGACCATTTGCTCTGTAATTTGCTACTACCATGATCCACTATAAAAGCTACAGCAGGAAACGCTCAAGACCTGAAAAATGCTGGTGCAGCAGAGTGCTCCTTAAAAAGATAAGCATCATATGTTGACAATTTTCATTACTTCCAGTTGGCAGCAAAGCCAAGTTATTTTTCTGGTGGAAACTAAAGTAAGGCAGATGAAACTAGTGACTGAGGAAAGGGGAATCGATTTTGATCAGAAAAGACAAATAATTTCAACATAAAGGAAATGTAGTGTTTGTATGATTGTAATGAAGCACAGATGTATATTTAGCTTTACAATGAATCTGTCTCTGTAGAGTTTTTTCCCTGTTTCTTCTCTTGGATGTTTTCTTCTTCTTTCATTCTGTTCCTCAGGAGCTTTCTAAGCCACACAGAATGTGGGCTTGGCAATTCTCTTCCACTAAAAGTTTCCTAAATCCCAAGAGGAGGTAAAAAGGAGGGGAGTAGATTGAAATGAGGAAACAATGAGGAAGAAAAGACTAAATAAATGAAAGATGGGTGAAACCCAGAAGATGTAATAGAATTCTGGGTGAGACATGAGGGAGATGAAGAGAGGAAGCCGTGGTAGCGAGAAGAAGGGAGTAAAAACATGTTCGCTGAGGTGTTAGATCACTGGCCCAGTCCAAACCACTGCATCCCAGCTAAACCAAGCCCAACCCAGGCCTGGCCTGGTCCAGCCAAACCAAAGGGAGCTTTACTCCTCATGCTTCCCGTGAGCTTCCCCTCGATTAGATACACTCAAGGTAAGCAGGAAGGAATCCGGATGGGCCCTGACAGGCTCTTGGTGTGCTGGGAAATCTCATTAGGCCAATCTGAACGCCTTCCAAGCCCGCTCTCTGTTCCTGCACACCAGATGTGGGGCGAGGGACACATTACTAGCTCTTTGTGCTCAGCGGCCTGGGTGCACATTCTATCTCTCTGCTTTCCCTCACACAGGATGGCCTATGTGCTGAAGATCCAAACACATATCCATGTGTAGGCATACACATGCTCTCTTGATATACGACTGGGACACAACACAAAGGTATAAGAAAAGAAAGAGAACTAGATCAAATGTAGTACTTTGCCTCACCTTTGCTCATCTCCTCCCTCTCCATTATTATTGAGGACTATCCTCCATAAGTCTGAAGCCACCAGCTCCTTCTGTTGGTCAGTGAGGCTGATGCTGGGGAGCTGCAGCTGGCAAGCACTGCTCTCTGACAGGCTGAACTCCCGGTATGGAACGAAGGTCTGCTGGAGCTCATCCCAGTACTCCAGGCTGCTTGGTACCTGGACAGAAGGACACAGTAAAGGTTTCAAAATGTGAACACCAGATATGTATTTTCCTACAGCAGCATCCAGCAGAGTAACTTTTGTCAAGTCCTTAATGAAGCTTGAGCTAAATAAAACTCTTGTTCTGCACTTTTGAAATTTTTGCAGCAAACACAGTGGCAATATGTCTTGTACAACAATGCATCTGGAGTCAAATAAATCCATCAAACAGCAAAGTATTTTACAGGTGTGGTGGCATTATTCTTGTTCAGGCAGAACTAGGACAGACAATGGTCTGTGTTGCCTTATAGGGTGACAAAGAATGCTGCGAGTACTGAAATAAAGTTTAAACTCTAGTGGATCTTGGTGCTGCTGAATATATCTGAATACCTCTGTATGCAGGGTTTTGTTGTGGACATCATACTATCTTCTATCACTGGATCCCACAGATATTTATTTTATCAGATGACAGTATTTTACCTCAGTGTTTTACAGTAGATCCCTATTCTCCTTTTAAGATTGAGACAAGTGCATATGTTTGTGTTGTATCCATCAGATGTTCATCATTCAAAGCTAAGGCTAAGTTCCAGACAGACTATTGTTACCCTCCCAGTGTAACCCTGCTAATTCATCTGTTCAAGGATTACTGTAAGGCTTTGTTAATACACTCAGTGCAGTTGATTCCCGAGTTAAACATAAAGCATTAAGCGACTGCAGTGGTCTGCTAATCATCAAGAACTGATACTTTTCTGACCTGTCTTACAAACACAGGGAATCCCTGCCTTGGAGAGGGAACGAGGGACTGAATGTTAATGACGTCTGTATTACAATCTTGAATTTTACTCACTTCAGACAAAGTTACATTTCTCAGCTTGTCGGAAAAAATGACACTCTCACCACAGACCACCAACGCAGTCAGACAACAACTCTCCATAACAACACTGCATGACCACAGCATAACTAAACACGGTGCAACTGTGTGCTACAAGATGCAATTAACATTGAAGACCTCGAGCTGTTTCTTACACTGAATAACAATCAGACTATGTGAGGGTTCTCACATCATGTGATGACTGGTAGGGCTCCATGTGTTCCTCTCAGATTGAACCAAAATTACCATAAATGTGTCTGGTGCTCCTGTGTGAACTAAACCAGGTGCTCAGGTCCCCATGACCACCTGCAAACCTCAGCTACTGATGGATCAGTAGTGGCAGGGTGTCTCTGGAGCAAACCTGAAGGATGCCAGGCTGTAAAAGGTGAGTGTGAGTGTGTGTGTGTGTGTGTGTGTGTGTGTGTGTGTGTGTGTGTGTGGTAAGTGCATTTGTTTGTGCACATGTGTCTTTGACAATCTAACAGTTAACCAGAGGTATGAAGCCCCCTGGACAATTACCAAAATCACAGGACTATCAACAGGCCAGTGTGTACACATACGTGAGGGAAGCATTGTGCACAAAGAGTGTGAGTATGTGTCC
This sequence comes from Pleuronectes platessa, assembly GCF_947347685.1. Lineage (NCBI taxonomy): Eukaryota > Metazoa > Chordata > Actinopteri > Pleuronectiformes > Pleuronectidae > Pleuronectes > Pleuronectes platessa. Next base: position 26,517,236 of record NC_070635.1, on the reverse strand, counting down.
GCACATTTATATGTGTGGGCCTGATGGATGAAGTAACCCTAGCTTACATCATGTAAATGCCACACCGGTTTTCCTGGAATCAACTTCTCATAAGTGTACCTGACAGAGTTGTGCACCCGCAACCCCCACACTGAGCCACCGAAGAGGAAACTCACATAAAGTCCACAGAGAATTCCCAGAACTGGACTGCTAAAACCCAAAGAGGGTTTTTTCCACCTGTGATATTCTATACATATGACTGCATAGAGAAATGAATAGCTGAGGTACATACGGTATAAGGTACAGTGGAATACATTTGCATGGTAGAATTTGCGTCATGTTTCCTTTGAATTGCGGTCTTGGCCTTGGACGAGAGTAAAGATGAAATCAATAACCAGAGCATCAAATGTTGTAGGGGATTGGGGGAAAAAAAGAAAGAAAATTACTTAAATCTTTTAGCTATGTTGAGTTGGACCTCTGGAACTGGCTTTTGGGAGGAGAAGGGACCTGTGTATATGTCAGATGTATTGTATATATGTGTTCAAGAGGATGACTTTGTGTAATTGCACATATGAAAGACAATACGCGTGTATACATATGTGTATACACAGGTGTGCTTATGTATGTGAGTGCATGATACAGTCTGGGCAGTGTCAGTTTCCGCTGCCTGATTGTGTGTGTGTACCTTATCTGATAAACAACATGTAACCATGAATAGCTGACATTCCCTTGGCTAGATGGGCCCAATCTGTGTTTCTTATACTCATGCACTTGACAAAGCATGGCTAGCAGCTAGACCTTAGGGTAAAATATCAGCCCATGGATACTCTTAAATGTTATTTATATTTTTTATTCAAAGTTCCATTTTGAAGGTGGGTCACATTGCCTGAAAGGCTAAGTTGAGGAGAAGTTTAAATATTCCGAACACATATATTTAGATCAGGCCTGTACGAGCCAATGTGTTCCAATCCTTCTGCCAAACTATTGCTCTGCATGGGTTAACTTTTCTGGGACCAACAGACCAATCACAGTCTCTAAAATACTAAGTAAAAGCAGGCTAACTAAAGTAAACACAGAACATATAGAAGTAATTTCAATTTCCATGATCAACCCAGGTGTGATCACTGCTGAAGTTTAAATATGTCTCTGCAACTGAAGACTCCCTGAGCTCCTTCTGAGGCTGCGGCTGTTGACATCCACAGCCATGTCTGCCATAACTTGTATTAACAATATCAACACTGCCATTAGGTATTTTGTTATTTCACTGATGCTTATACGTCTAAAGAATCCACTGCTAGCTACTTCTTATCAGCCAGCAGACAAATTGAATTGACATCAGCTTGAGCAAATGTTTACTCAGGAGATGTAATGAAAATTGTTCTGAAAATGACTCCTGCAGCGATGTCTCAGGTGGGCTAATATACGTTAACATTAATCAGTGTGGAAAATCAAGAATAAGCCCATGCTGAGATTGTTGCCCTCATCTTTTTTTTTTGTTTCTTCTGCAATGCCAAACTTTCAAAAAAGGAATGGAATTTTGATGGATGAGCTGTAAGAACTCAAGATCAAATTAACCACATGGATAGTCTTTTATTTTCATAGTGCATTAGCTGTGACTAATGCAGGTCTGGCATGAGCGCTGTCCCATTAAAATAATAGTTATCTTGGCTAAAATAGCCCGCCACTATTTCTGGTACAGTGTGTCGCACTCAATGAAATACCCCAAGGACTCTTCTCCGACTCTAACTTGGAACAAAAAGCGGTATATTCCTACAAATTCCAGAAAAAGCTGATGGTGGACCGGTGTTTAATAACAACAATGGCAGAAACAACAGCTTTAGCAACAGATGCGGCTAAAGATTACAGGTTCATCTTAGGCCAGCTTTTATGATATCCGTCACAGGCCAGCAAGCCCATGATGGCAGCCCAGAGCCCTGCTGGGACATGAAAGGCTATTCCACAGTGCCATGCACAAAAGCAACAGCAGGGGACCAGATGGTGCGATGTTTGTCTGAAAAAGTCAGTAAATTTTGGGCAATGGCTTCAAAAAGAAAGTGGATGATGACATTTAAACATTTGTATATTGAGAAAAGCCTGCGTGGGTGCAAAGGAAAATGTGAACATGCATAAGAACAGAATGTGTTAGACTATATTCTGAGGCTGAACTCAAGTTGTTGTTCTCTGCCTCCCCTCCTCCTGCTCCCCCTGAGCCTGGGTCAGACTGAATCATAGCTCCTGTGTTTAGTCCCCGATTCTCAGACTTAAGAACCCCCACAGAGAGGGCCCTTTTCAGGTGGGAACCTGTGGGTGCTTTGTCAGGAATCTGTCACTTCTCAGCCACCCTCCCATCACTCTGACGCTCCCATTCTACTGTATGTAAAGATAATGCAGGCAGCAATCTGACTTAGAGTAATGGAAGGATGTTTGAATTCCCCCTCTGAGATGCTGGAACCAGTTGGGAAACCACAACTATTTAAATGCAGGAAATCTTGATTTTATAAAACGTTAATATGATATGCTCTGGGGACGGGCAGACCCCCCCCCCCCCCCTCCCCTCCCTTCATCTTGTCAGCGCTCTCTGCTGAAGAGAGGGAGCAAAGGAAAGGAGGAGGGGGAGTGTAACAAAAGGACAAAAGGAGAGAGAGGAGGAGTAACAGAATGAGGGAAAGGAGAAAATGTGGAGAAGAGTCACTTTTATAGTGTTCATCTTGTTTTTTACCCTCCACCTGCTTGTTAACAGCCTTAAATTGAAAAACATTATAGGCGAATGGTGCTAATTGACAGAACAGCTCATTACTAACTAATGCTCTCTCTTCCTTACTGTTTTCTTCCCTTATGCCTCTAAGTTTCCGTTTCTCAATATCTATCAGCCTCCATCTCTACATTGGCCACATGGTAATTTTAGAGGCCTGAGAAATTATGTCTGCCTTCTTTCTGTTTCCCGCTCTCTCTCTCTGGCTCTGTCTCTGGCGCTCTCTCTCTCTCTCTCCCCCTCTCTATCTATATATACACAGTCTTGATGTAAAGTAAATGACACTGCTTTGGAACAGAAACTGAGCCATTACTCTTTTTTTTTTTTTTTTTTACTTTTATGGCTGCATTTCCGTTCTCTGTAGTTGGACTGACTTCTTGAGAGAAAAAACTTTTGAAGTTTTGTGGAAGGAAAGCATAATCATTGTCTCAGAGGCTGAAATCAATTAAATATGAGATTACAATGACTTTGGCGGATGACCAAGAGGTCCGGTTAAAATAACCCCCACAAATCCAACCCATGCCTCACACACAGCTGTCTTAATGCTATGTGAGTGTTTGGACAAAAATATAAGGTAAGTATAAGACTGTGTAACATATCTGTACATGGATCCAATGTCTCATAATTACTTTACAGTCACTTCTTTCAAGAAGTCCATGATACATGATCCTGTTTTGAGCAGTGTTGACCAAATGCATCAGAGAAGCTTTCAACAATGGATTCAAACCAGTTAACATATACACTTTTAGTGATGTTTTTCATTCATTTTATCAACGGTGCCTTTGTGAAACTTGTCCATTGCTATAACTGTCAAAGTCTCCCATTGCAGATATATTTGCTGCCTAGCGTAGACAGAATGTTTATATGGATGTCACAGAAACACAAGCATTAGAATTAGGAGGCTCACTGCTGCTGTACTCACACATGGCTTGTACGGTGGTTACTGTGAGTGCATGCTGCATTTCTCTTTGAAATAGATGCTAACTAATATTAGAGAACTGACAATTCTCTTAGCTTTCCTCTTTTCACTACTTTCCCCCATATAAGTCCCATCACCTGATTCCTCTTAACAGACTTGTCAGAGGAGAAAGGACCATGCCAGATGACAGGAGGAGTGGAGTGGAAGATGTGGAAACCACATGTTCATCAACCACTGCTTCCACATCTCCTGCTGTGTAATATACTCTCATGCAGATAAGAACATGTCTGTAGGCATCCGAATGGAGCAGCACTCAAACACGCACGACCACACCCACACCCACACACACACACACATTACCATCCCCTCACTCAATCTGTGTTCAACTCTTCCTTCCTGTCAATCTCCTCCCATTATAGAACCTCTCCCTCTATCTTAACTCTGTCTATCACTGCCTCCTCCTCTAGCCCTCCCTCCACCACACACATCAGTTCTATCTGTTCTCTGCTGTAACCCAATATGCAGCCAATCAGCTCAACGCTTTGGCGTTTTGCTCATTACAGACTTTACAGCTGTGGGGCCTTGCTGGGAAGTCAGACATCTGAATAACCGTCCAATATCTTCCCTCTCCTGGGTCGGCACACATAAACAGACTGAAGAAAACATCTGTTCTGTCAGTGAAATGATTGTGGGAGTACAGGAAAGAATCTGAGAGATAAAGAGAGGATAAAGAAAGATGAGAAACTTCTGCTGCAGATGGTCGAAAGAAGCAGAAGGAAATGCGAGAAAGGGAAGCTGGCCCTAAGGGTTAAACATTTAATTAAAAAGTCCTTCGAAATGGGCTGAGAATCTAATAAAACTTGCCATGGCCATTCGATTCAGAAAAATAACATTAACTTCTGATAAATACTCTACTTAATTAGGAATGAGTTGGGATATACTCTTTATAGTAAATATATTGGTTATTTTATGCATATTTTATTTCTTCTTTATTTTAGAACTGTTAGCAAAAATGAAGATATATTTACCAGTTATTGCTACAATGTAATATTAAATAAACATCTATGAATGTATTACATCAGGGTTACATTTGCATTTTTTGACATTCTACCAACCCAGTAGCTTATAAATTATCAATTGCTTATCATTGTCATTCTCAACTCACTGTACATTGAATTTAACTTAAATCCACATTAACAATGGACATTTAAATAATATATGACTAAATGTAAAAAAGACACAATTTAGCTCCATGGAAAGAAAATACAAATATCGAGGAGGATGTACTTGATTTGGGAGCCGGCTTTCCTTTGAGAATAAAAAGCTGGAAAGAAAGGCAGGGGATGAGTGATAGCAGGAAAACTGGGATGTCCTCTCCCCCAGTGAGGCCCTGAAGACTCAGTAGCTGCTACAGCCTGCCAAAATATAACCTCATCTGGGGCTGGAGACACCTGGCTATTCACACCAAAGCATGAAAAATGACTTTCACAGCTGTCTGATCATGTATTACATGTTTGGAGGAACAGCAGGGGTCTCTGTCATTCAATAACACGTAGTGTATGGGAGTTCTCATGACTCATGTCATGGGAATCAAAATGGAACATAGCCCAGTTCCAAGACAGTTTATTTCTCTTTCATTGCAGGTGATGTTGCGCGTGGATTATCTTCTTTTTTACGTCTCTTTCACCCCCCGTCCCTAGTAGCAGAAGGCTATGCATCTTCATACAAGCTGCAAAGACATGTAGCTCAACGCATGACTAGTCTTTACTTAACCTCAAGCTCTGCTAAGGGTTGGGAATATAACATGTTAAAACATTTTGTTCTAATCAGGAGATACAGTATGTGTGTCCATTCATACCTGCAGGGCATCCCCCAGGTCAGCTGTACTGATCTCAGGGTCCTCTGTTGTGTTAAAAGGTACAGGAGTTATCCTGACGAATGTGAGGACACGGGGTTCAGGGTACTTCCAAAGCATCATCCCAGAGCTGTCCTCCGTTTCACTGTAGAACATCACCTCATGGGGTCCTGGTAATCTCTCGGACGCTGCAAGGAATTATCCATAATGTCAGAATACTTTCAATTGAATCTGTCAATAATCTATGAACAGGGTTTCTACTGTAGTTGAAAGGATGGCAGAAAAACCGAAAGGGAAAAGCTTATCAAAAACATAGACATGGAAAATATGAAAATGACATGAGGATGAAGCAAGATGAAATATGGAAAAGAGGAGGAATAGATTAACCGAGATAACAGAGTGGAACAGATAAAAGAAAGTCCAACTGAAAAGCAGAGGGTGAACTGGACGGGGTTCATATTTTGCTTACATCTAGTAGTATAAAACACATTTCCCTTCAGAGTTCCATTACAAACAGCCTGTATAGAGGCTTTACTGGCTTCCTGGAAGCCAGTAAAGATGCGATTTTCAGATGCGTATGGAAAACATCTGATGCAATCATTCTTTTCATATCATGAAATTGACCTTTTGTTGGAGCTATATTTGACTTGCATCTTACATCTTTGGAGCAATGATGTTTTGTTGGTAATTTCTATTATGGAATCCAACCCCCTAAAACAGTATCTCCCGAAAGAGCACTGTGGATGTTTCCACGCTCTCAGAATGTTTATATGCGTAAGAAGCTGTTTATATACAAAGTTGCCAAGTAAACATTTTTGCTATTGACTAAATAACCATTGATTGAACCATGCCTTGCACCTGCAACAGCTGGATAAAAGTGGATCTAAACTTCTGAGTGGTGTTTGTGATTCAAGTCCTTTGGAAAAATGTTTATTTGAAAAAAACAGTCAAGCAGAGAACTGCTGCTTTGTTTGGCCCCTGAGGATACAAGCTCTGAGACGCTCTTTGCAGAAAACACATTTCTGGGGACAGCAGAAACTGTCTGTGGCTGATTTGACCCTTTATGTGTAGCAGGCAGCTGCCTACTTTCTTGAGGATTTGTTTTCATTTGCGTTTTCTTAAAACTGGAGAAAGTGAGAGACCGAGAGATCCGTCCACCCTTCTTTCCATCCAGCTTTCATCCACTCCTCTGACTATCTATCCCTATGTCAGGCCTCTGAGGGGTCACTCACTGTTCTCTGTACTCAGGGGCCTGTTCTCCCTGACTGCTGACAACATGTTGCAGACAGATTGTCCCCTATGTTCTAGCTCACTACTGTACATTCTCCTGCTTCAGTCAGCATAGTAAATGCATCAAAGCCCACTGGAACGGTGCAACAAACAAAGACTCAACCACAGCTGACTGAGTGGACGGCTGGTCCACAGCCAAGGAGAAGCTTGATCCTCTGTGTACAATGTTCTCGTGTGTGTCTGTGTGTGTGCACGCAGGGGACAGCAGACACAGAGCACAAAGAGGGGGAATAAACAGCACGCTGCTCAGAGTGGAACCAGGCAGACGTGTCTGATGAAACTTCTTTCCACAGACAACTTTGATCTCACTCTCTTTAAGTCTGTGTGTGTCTTGAGTGACATCTCACTTTGTCACAAAGGCTCTTTTGAGTTTGTAAGGATTCAGGGACCAATGCTAACCACTCTTCCATCCGTTCTGAAAACCTTGTCATGAAACAACCAGGAATATGTTTGTCCTAATAATATAATTTTACTGAGATAGATGTCTTTAAAAATGTATTTACTGTTTGTAATTACTGATATGAATACCAGCTGATAAAACAACCATAACAGGTAATCAAGTCTTTGGGAGCTTGGACTACTGCTGAACATCTATAGACTCTTCTGTGAAGTTAAAAGTTTGCATAAATTCAAACAGCATTCAAAGTAATAGATATGACCATATAAGCCTGGTCATGATACAGTATGAGGCACATGTCTTTGTCTTCTCTGCGTGAAATCAACATGCACTATATAAACATTCACCTGAGTCCTGAATGTAGTGAAAAAGCCCTGTACGCAAGTCATCTGAGCTGTGCTCTGTCTGAGGAGAGGGAGAGCCAGGAGAAGGAGGTGGCTGTGTGTGGCAGAGCTTGCCCTTGGAGCAGTTATTGGCTGAATCCTTTTTCTGAAGGTGAAGGTATGCCTGGAGGTGCTCCTCCACAAGATTCAGGCAATTAAGATGCTCTTGTCCCCAAAAGACCTGAGACAGAACAAGAGAAGGTAAGATGGATGGGATGCAACAACAAGTAAAAAGTGTGGGATGAGTAATGAGAGAAACAGGAAAACAGGGCGGTAAAGACAGGGCAAGATTTTTTAATTAAAAAAGAGAGCAATGTATGGGAAGTAAAGAAATATAGTAAAAAGCTTAAGTGACACAGACTCCTATAGCTGATCCATAAATAAACATTATTTTCCAAAACAAGAAGAGAAGTGATCAGGGTTACCCTCATGATCAACCCTTCACATCCTTACTAATATTACCTAACATAACCTTACATCCTTCTTACTGGCATTCCCCTTCCCATGCGCCATCAAAGCGGGTCTGTCTGGGGTTTGGACTGAGGATGAGGAATATCTGAGTCAAAAACTCTTCACACATGGAGCTGCCTGCCTGCTTGCCCCGCCACTCACTAACTCACAAGGGTGGGTTATGACTAAACTCTAAAAACAGGAAAATCTGGGGATTTTTTTTCAAGGTTTTGGAAAGAAATCATGAGAATAAGGAATCGGAGGGAATTCCAGTGGCTTTGTACAGCGCTTGATTAAGATGCCAATATTTGCAAAGGGAAATGTATGATTACGTATTAAGTGTTGAGTCGAGAGTGATGTTTCCGTTAATAGGCATGCAATAAAAACATTAAGGGAAACATTCAAAATAGGGAAGGGGGTTACCCATGAAGAAGTAATGTGGAATAATACATTAGTAATAATGCGTTCAGTTAGTCACATTTCCAGAGTGGACATTATGTAACTTCTCACAGGAAAAAGGCACACATAAGATATATCCCACACCACACCCCCCAAAATAGCCTTATAATATTCCATTCCTTAACCAGCAGATGTGAATCAAATCTACAGTGGAATTACAGCATGCAATTTCTACTGTCATCACGTCAACTGCAAAGAGGACAGAAGCCATGGCAGAACTGAAGAGGCTTCAGCAAATTTCAATAGAGTGTTAAGAGTGTGATGACCTGTGTCTGTGGGTGTCAGCTACACTGTAAGGATTAATTTGGAAACCAGAGGCACTCACAGCTGAGGTGACATTTTAGTGGGCAATAGCATTGCTTCAAGTAGGAGTCTGTTCTTTTCAACAGAGCTTCACTCAAGCCCTCAGGGTAAGCGTCTTTGAGCAAGACATTCAATTCTAACCTGTTGTAGAGGTACTGATCTGACCCTGGCCTCTAAAACTGTAGCCATGTTGGTTGATAAATTATATGCTGAGTTGATTTAATAGCCAAACCTGCAGCAGGTTGCCCTTCAGGTCCAGCAGCAGTTTAGGGGGCCCGGGCTCAGGTCCAGGGCTACCGCTGTGCCGACACCACTGAGCCTCCAGGGAAGAGCTGCAGGAGAATGGCCCCAGCAGGAGATGGCTTCGGCCCTTTAGCCCAGTTCTCACCAGCAAATCCTGCAGCTCCAGCAGCACGGAGGAAGACTGAACTGCGTCCAGGAAGACAGAAGTAGCAGAAATTAATGACTTATAGAGCACAAGGTAAAACAACAGAGGGAAACATGAGGTAACTGATATGTTCAAAACATTTTAAAGATTTTTTTTTTTGTCATTGATAACCTATGTACCAAATAATTTGTGGATAAAGTAACAGTGGTTCCTAATTCATAACGATACCTTGGAAACTGAAGAAAGAGGGTTTAAAGAAATGCTTAAAATCAAATCTACTTCTACCCTTACTGTGGTAATGCTCTAGATTCTATTTGAGAAATATTATTTGTCAGCATTCTTTGAATAGTTCAACAATATACTGTATACTTTTTAGTTTTTTCATATATATCAAAATGATCTGGCATGGATTTAGAACTGCGGCGTGACCCGTGCAGTTAATGACCACTATTGTAGTTTATCAGAGAAGGTAGAAGAACATTAAACTGGGTCCACTGACCGACCGGTCAAACAGAGAAGATGGTAGTGTCCTTAGCTGTAGATTTATTGGCGAGTCCAGGACACTTTTCTACTGCTGAGGAGAATGACGCCTTTTGTGACATTCAGACAAGGATGTGAAAAACAGAACATGATGTTTTTTTTTGTGTCATGTAACACTCCCAGATCTCAACCCAAGTTGAAACCAGTGCAGTCAGCAGTGCAGCTTAGTGCTCTTGGCCAGAAATTGATGGATTTAAGTCTGTTCAATACACAGATGCAAGTTGAAACAGTTTACATAAACTTTTTGTTTCATTTGTTCAAGTATACATTTAGCATGATTTTCCTCTTTTAAATTTGCATTAAGGGGCTGGGGGGGAGCTGGAGCCATGAGTCTCACAATGAACAACATAAGTCAACATACATCCAGTCTGTCTCCTTGAGCAGGTCTGAACCTGCCAAGATTCAAGTCAGAGCTTCTGTGATTTGGTAAACTGACAAATGTTAGCTAGTATCATGGCAGTGAGAAATCCCTGAAGCAATCCAGAGAGTGGAGCTGAACACCCACTCAACCTGAAAGAACCAAAAGTAGCAGAAAAGCCCAATTTAATAAGGAAAGTTTAAAACATTTCCTGTCCTCTCCATTAAATGTGTTATGTGCAACTGTCATCACAAGCTGTTCTGAACTTGTCCTTGTGGTCCCAAAAATCACTGGACTGAAACCTCTTCCACCAGTCGTTGACATGGGAGGGTTGAACTGGTCAGTTAAATCTACAGCAGCAGCAGCCCATTTGGAAACCTCAACCCTGAATGAGTAATAGTGCTCTAAGAAGAGGCTCTTAAAACATGCCATTTTAGAAATTTACAGTCAAGTCTGAGTCCCTCACTAGAGGTTTTGGTGTTATGGTTACTATAATTTGGGAATTTATTTTCATTATTTGAACAGTAGTACAAATTATAGACAAAGGTTGTTTGTACACTACAAACTTAAAACTTAAAAAACTTAAAAAGTATGGTTTTTTTACTCATATCTCCCAGGACAATGTTGGTACAAGATGACAGTTTACCCGCTTCTCATCCTCTGGTGTCGCAGTGCAGGGAGAGCAATTACAGATTACTTACTGCACTGTGGACATTGGGTTTATTTTCATGGCTAAGATTTATTTGACAGCCCAGGGGAACTCCCTAACTGGCTTGTTAAAATGAGAATCTCTCACAAGCTCATTTAGATTGCAGATGCACGTGTAAGTACAGTTCATACAGAAAAGTACATCCAAATGCCTGTATAAGTACACATTGCATTCTCTCCTGTCTCATCACGCGTCAGTTGACCGCAGCATCCTGGTAATATAGCCAGCAACAGGAGCTAGCACTCCCAAATATCACCCAAACTGGGAGTGGTTTTAACAAGGGGAATCCCTTGCTTTCTTCATCCCTAACTCTATTCTTCCATCCAGGCTGAATAATAGTCACAGGCCCATTTCTCCATCCTCTCTCCTACTCTGCTTTTGCCACGAATGACCATATTACAGCTATGAAAAGTTGTCTCCAGAGATATATCTGCAGACAGACCAGAGATATTACACCACTGAGCTGTGAAGTACCTCTATAAGCAGGAAGGAGAGGAAGGAATGTGGAGGAAAAAACTGAACTGGAAAAGTATTGGAAGATGGGGCAGGCGGTATATGTACATTAAGACCTGGCCAAGATTGTGTTGAGTAAGTTTCTTCTAGTCTCTCAGCTTTGATGGGTGCCTTTTCCCATCTGCAGTTCTTACATTTTATTTAAAGATAGGATCAAGGTCAGGAATAAATGGTCCAATGTTTTTTCTAATCTATTCTTGGGTTCTTTTAGTTGCAACTTTTAGATCATTATCCTGTTGGAGGAGCCACAATTTGAGGCTGAGTCACAACTTCTCCACGTTTCGCAGTGGATGGTGTTCTTTTCATTGAAAGCCTTAGTTTTCCCTCTGTGAAGAGTCAAAACAGTTACTAAAAAGCTCTCATTTGATTAAATCTGTCCAAAGGACATTCTCCCAGATATATTGTGGCTTCCCCCACATGCGATCTGGCAAACTCCAGCTCTGGTCATTTCTCTTTCAAAAGTGGGGTCCTTATTCAATAGGTCACATTTGGAGTAGCAGTCAGCTTAGCTGGTCACTGCTGTACTTTTCAATAGTATCAGCAAATGTGTTCACAGCAACATCAAACTGCTTGGAGATGATATTATAGCCTTATCTTATATTCTTTACCTGGTCCATGTTCAGTGTAATGTATATTGTAAAGTCAATATTATATCTAGAGATGAAGTGTAAAAAATAACCAACAAGAAAATCAGGGGAGAGGGAATGATCGAGGGAAAGAAAATAAGTTAAAGATAGTGTGAGAGAAGAGAAAGAGAGTGAAATTGAGATAGTTCTTCTGGCATCAATTAAAAACCCTAAAACCCTTCTCTGTTACTCAACAAACAAATATCTGCTAGTTTTCTGTTCTGCTGTTCACTGCACACTTGACATGTTTGAACCGGAAATTAAGATAGATAAGGTCAACCACTGATCATGATATGTCTGGTGAATGGATATATATTTTGTACATAAACAGTTTTCTTTGATATCCATGACATCAACACACACTGATATAGCAGGGGTTTGCTCCTCCTGTGGGGGACTTGAGATTCAATCAAGAAATTGTTTGAAAATAATAAGAAACTTAATTCAGAACATAGTTTGATCAAAAACAGTGCACAAAAGCACACCCTCTGCAGGCTAATGTACAACCTATGACACCCCTGGAACAAAGTGTGTGGTGGAAAAAGGGTGGATGGAAATCTTCCTGAAGTGAAATACATCTCTGGCAAACACTCGGGTAAGATTAGATAGGATCTAAGACTGATTTACCGTGTCGGTTTCTCCCTGGCAGCCGTTATCTGACCACTGCCTGGTGGATTTATACCCCGGGACAAACTGCTATCAATTAGACGAAAACTAAAGGAGTCATTACCTAACTAGCAGAGGCCCCCAAAGACTGTTTGGGATGGTAAGAGTAATAGAAGTAATATACTGTCACTCACCACAGAAGTACACTATTCACTCACCACAAGACCACTATAGGACACTAGAGGAAACTGGTTTTGTAGCAGGGGACGCTGTCAGCCAAAATGACACAGTGCAGGGAGATATGTGTCATCCAAGCTGTTACAAATACAGTAACCGATGAGTGTTGATGAGTTACATATGTGTTCCATCACAGCTGCAATGCGTAAGCATATTACATATGGTAGATTTATGTAAATTTTTCCATAGTCAACACTACATTTATGACAATCATTTTAATGTCAATAGTAGAGAAAGCTTACTCTTAGAGTGTAAATGTTCACTTTATGACATTCTGTTACTTGACTTAGGCCTGATGGTTCCTGACAAATCATGGGGTTGTAGGTCTTTGATTCGGGGCATCTCGATCATACAGCTTCGGTTTGGTTATTTCCAAATGCAATATTGGCGGCTCGGCACAGGTGTGTGTGTGTGTGTGCGGGGGTGTTGGTGTGTGTTTATGTGTGTATGTGTATGTGTTTGTCTGTGTGTGTGTGTGTGTGTGTGTGTGTGTGTGTGTGTGTGTGTGTGTGTGTGTGTCATATGATGCACGTAGGACATGCAGTGCTGGACAGGGAAAGAAAAAGAAACAGCGAGTCTGACCTTATATTATGCGTTACATTAGCCTGGATATCGAATGGTCAGTAAAAGAAGAAATAAAGATTAATGTTGCTGAGTAGAAACTTCAGCGTGCAGAGACCATGTGACCTTAAACAATTTTGTAATCTTCTTTCACATTTCAAAATGTATTCAAGTTTTGTAATCCTGGTTGACAGTGCCTTACTCTGTGTATATAAGTATTCCCAAATTACCTGCAGTATATTTTTGTGAGAAAGTAGAGAGAGCAGCATTCAATCCTTTGTTAGTGTATTAAATACCAAAATCAATGAAGTCCACATCCTGAAATAAATCTGAGCTTCATAAAGATAATACTGAAAAAATTTAGGTATTCCCCAGTTTTTCTGTCATGTTCTGGGAAACTATTTTGGATAACTTTTGATCAACTAAGCAAACGATGTATCAGTTAATCAAGGTAATATTGGTCCGACTCATTGTTAATCAAAATAATCAGAAATGACTATAAGTTATTCTTTCAAACTTCTTCAGATTAAATGTCCCCTCCAGGATGTTTATGTGTCATGTCTTCTATGTAACATATTTCTACTAGTAATGCAGTGAAAACAATTTACAGATGGGTTTAGTTGCCAAATCACAGCAGGGTGTATTTCCAAAGATAAATCTCTTTTAAGTTTGGCTTCACTCAGCTCTGTGTCCCCCCGACTATCAGAACAGAAGTAATATAATAAATGGAAAGAGTGGCTTTCTTTCAGCAGAGTAAACACACAGACATGAGCAGGGCCAGGGAAAACAAAATAAAACTTGTAAAAAAAGAAGAGACATGAATAAATAGTAGGTCGTTTTCACTTCATTCAAAGAACATATGTTTTCCTTTGCAAGTGTGCTGGAGTAAATCACCATGAAAAAGCAAGGGTTCCACAGAGGCAAAGGACCAAGGGGAAAGCTTTAGGTGTGTGTGTGTGTGTGTGTGTGTGTTATTGTATGCATATGAAAAAGTGCACATTAGTAGCAGAGTTACTGGTGTGTGTGTGTGTGTGTGTGTGTGTGTGTGTGTGTGTGTGTGTGTGTGTGCGTGCACGGCACATGTTCATAGGAAATCGGGGGCACTCTGTGGGCAGTCTGACGGAGAGCTGAGAGATTAGGGAGGGTCTTGTTTCATGGACCTTAAGACATCTGTTCTCTTTCTCTTGCCCACCTCCCAACCTTTCTTTCATTGAACTATAAATGCCCCCCTACCTTGGGGAGGGTTGAGTCGTGGACGGAGTGAGGAATGTGGGGCTTCCACTTGCTTTTCATTAACACAGGATCTGGTAACACACCTCACTGTCAACCTAATCCCCTCTCTCTCCATCTTGTCCCCTGGCAGAGGGAAGCTGCCATGACCAGGTATAGAGCCCCAGATGTTCCATGGATGAGGAGTGGGGGTGGTGGGATGACAAGGTCTTCACCCCACTGCAGCTATGAATGTACGTTAATGAAGACAGGGTGGGGCGGGGTGAATGCAAAGACATCTACTGAAGAGACCCCTGTTAGTGCTCACACAAAGTAATCTGCCAGTCTTCTGTTTCCCCCCTCGGCCCATTTCTCCTTCATTTCTCTACCTCTCTGCCTTAGTTTGTTTTTTATCAACTTTTTCCCTTCTTCAACTCATGAATGAATTATCTTTCTTAGCCTTAGTCTCCTTTTTCTGCTCAACTCTGCAGTTTTTTTAACACATTTCTATCCGTACATCTCCTTAGTTTCATCTCTGCCTCTTCTTCTCTATCTGCAGTGCCTCCCTGCTTCCCCTCATTTGTAACTACTTTCCCTTCCTCCTCCTGCTTCCTTTTACAAACTGGCATCATCCTGAGGTTCTGCTCAGGATGTGGTCTATCAATCTCAGTCTGCCACTGAGAAGCAGCAATGCAACAAAAGCAGCAACAGTAGTGATAGTAATACTACATTCTCCTGTCTTACATCTCTCATGTACAGCTTCTCCCAGGGGGGCCATTCACACTGACTTATTGTGGCAGCTCAAATGCTCAAACTTACAGAACAGGAATCCTACCCTTTATCATCCTAGAATTCCAAAGTATCCGTTTCTGAAGTATGGAGCGGGCTGGAGAGGTCGCCCGGTGGTGAGTGATGGAGGTGGTGCAAATAAGGCTAAGAGTCAGCAGATACATCTATTGTCAGCTGTGATCAGTTTGTGTAATTTGAGACAGTTTGTCTCCTTTCGATGTCAACAAATCTGGAAACACTATGTGAAGAAGCCCTCTGGGAAAATAACCACGTGTGTTGTGACAGAGATCTATAAGACTGCTTAAGTTATCATGAGGGAAAAAACAACTGGGTGAGACAAACATGTTATTCAGCAGAAAACTTAAGACATTTATTTTTAAATACTTTTTTCCTATTCAAAAAAGATCCTCTATGTAAACTTTGAAGCTCTCTGCTGGACACATATACAGGTGTTATTCCACATTACTTTTGACCATGCTCTCAGAGATGAGGCAAAGTGTTAAGATATCAGATTCTATAATGATCTATGGATCTATGGGGTCTATGGACTCAAATATGATATATGAGGAGCTGAATGACATTTTTACTGCACATGATGACAGTATTTGTATTATGAGGTTATTATAATGTCATGTTCAGAACATACATACACAATCTTGTGTTTTCTGAGCCATAAGGACCACGAGTTTGTAGCAAAACTGAGGTTAAATTATGCAGTGGTCTTGATTCCACCATTGTTATTTGTGTCTGAGACTGTCTTTTTCAAGGAGCTGGAAAAGGTGGAGAAAACCATATCCATTGAGTCACTGCACAGTGCACACTGATCTCTACTCAATGTGTTTACCAGAAAGGCATCAAAGAACAACTGATAACAAACCTGTTGTAAAGTGTATCTAAGGATAGAGCTCTAACTATGAATAGTTGAGTAAATTCTAATGGAAACTGAGTGGAAGGGGACTTGCTTTAATATCTTCTTCCATTGCATTTCAAACACAGTTTCAAAACTGTGAAATAAGGATAAAAGCTGAGAAGCTATTGAAAACCAGGGCAGAGCATGGCAGGAGGGCTGAGTATGTATCACAGTGCAGTTATGCAGATTCCCGTAAACAAAGTGCAAATTGTTTGAGGTTTAATTAACATTTTTGAAAATCATTTAATCTGAAGTAACCCTATTCGACATCTGCTAAACAGATGCTGGTGCTTAGAGAGCCCAGTTCCAACTCTGTCCTTGTCACTTCGCACTACCAACACACATAATGTGATGCTCAGCAGCACTGTGGTAAAAAAAACAATCTACCTGCTAAATTATGAGTAAACTTGTTCCTTGTCATCTACTGTATGCAGCACACCAGCTCCTGGCTCTCTTTTACCCTTGTGTTTCTAGCTAATGTCCAATTTTTAGGATGTGCCAAAGAATAAACAAATCGGAAAAACAAACCAAAAATCCCTGATCATCTGTTACAGCACGTTGAGTCACACCCAGCCTTGCAGAGACATTAGAAGCGTTTTCATTTATATTAGTATAAGCAGATCTGATTGTCATCATGGAAACACTGTGATGCCTTCCGGATTAGAGTCAGTGTTGATGAAGGCAGGGTTTGGTCCTAACATGAAAACAAACATCTCACTCACACTCATACATTTGTGGATGAAAATATCTAACCCTAATACACACCAAATCCAAGCAATCAAATAAACACACAGTCTCACAGCAACCCATGATCCAAGACTAACACAAACATCTCTCTTTACAGTTTACTGGCAAACCTTGTTCTTGGCAGATGACTACTTTGCTAAAAAACTGCAATACTGCAAATCAAGCTGTTATTTATTCCCAACCTTTCACAGTATGAGTGAATGACAATGTCATATTGTCCAAAAAGGCTGAGAAATCGAATCTTCAACAAACAAGTGTGGAAATTGGAAAGTTTAACTTAGTGCTATACAATGAGATACTGATCAATAAACATTCAAAAATGTTACCATTTACAGTAGATCCTTATGATCAGAACACAACCTGCTGCTTGATTAAACACATTCCTGAGGGAACACGTTATAACACAAATTTTAATCATAAATATATAACGAATTGGGTACACTGGGTACAGCACTTTAGAGCTTATCCAAATCATATATTTGTTTGGTTGCACAACATAATGAAAAGAAACAGAACAATTTGTTCTTCACTACAATTTTATTGGATATTTGGAGCTTTGTATAACTGTACTTTATTTTCAAAGGGCCTGGCCTAGTTCCTGTTGGAACACATGGTGAGCTAGGATACGAGACAAAATTACACACCACCAAAGAAAGTGTGTACATTTTGTGATGTGTACTACAGAGTCTATGTGGTTTCTTTAAAATATGATAAAATCTGCCAAATAGGGTGAAGTCATTGTGGTTGTTTCCATTGCAGCTCCACCTGTTTCAAGAATTTCCCTGAAACAAGTGGCAATATCTTGAAATAAAGCAGAATACGATGAATTACATCACTGGTTTGATGTTTTTTGCTTTTCGCATTACAGAAAGTAAGGGAGTCCAGATCCTTGTTATTTTGAAGTGATACAATATGGGTAATTTACTGAGCTCTGATGCACGAGTAGGGAGTTGGTGAAAAGAACAAATGAAATGTTTTAGCAATCATCAGAGGCTACGCAACTAAGAGTTATATATGATTTGAATTGAACCAATGACTGATGAAAGGTCAGACAGTGTAACATTTGTCATTGACTGGTATAATCTATTACTAATAATTAACAATTAAATTACATAAATATAGGGTCTAAGAGGGTTTGAAGAACTACTTTAAGTTTGATGCTTGCTTCGGGGTGTTCAGTTGATTACAATTCACCTCAGCAAAATCTGGAACATAACATTTTATGGTTTTGCACCTGTAATACACATAAGCACGTCAGTCTGTCTTGTACTCACCTTCAACCCGAGGCCCTGACTTGATGTTCAGACTTCCTGTCATGGCTGACACTGACACTGTCACGCTGGGCCTCTTTGGATGAGACTCTGTCTCCATGACAATAACAATCTGGGCAGTGTGGATAGAGACCTTATTGAAGGTCAACGCCAGGCTCCTGATGTTGGTGGTTTTTCCCAGCGCTGAGGCCTGATGGTGAGGGTCTGATTGAGAGAGAACGAGTCTGGGCAGCATCCTTGTAGGAGAGGAATGAGGTGTGGAGGAAGCAGACTGTTGATGACCGGAGGTATCCCACACATGGTTTGGCAGTACTTTTTTCAGGTAGGCTTTGGCCTGCTCCAGCTTCGCCAGGGTAGGATTGATTTTCAGGGGGCGTGATAGCTCTATGTTCAGCTCAGCTTTGGAGACAGAAAGAAAGGAAGACAAATCATTTAAAAAAAGAAGGGAGGCATGAAAGGGTGAAGACAAGAAACAAAATCTAAATGATCACTGATGGATTTTGTAAAATTTTGTATAGGCAGTTTCTGATCCAGCTCTAATATTACAAAAATGCCGATCCTGTGTATTAGGGTCTGAATAATAAAGAACAAGGGGGAGAATGAAACAAAAAACTAAAACATGTAACTAAAACAACTTTACTGTTAGAGGAAAAAAACAAGGCCTCATGACGGAGATACACAGAAAAGGACATACACTTTTCTTTGCTCTCTGAAGGGTTCTGTGTGTTTGAGAATGGGAAATAAATATCTTAAGATTTTTTATGTTCAGCAATCTAGTGACAAAATGTTGTCTTTTTCTGTGCTAAAGCGAGACTCCTTTACTATGTTAAACTCATTAAAAAAGTTAATTTATTCACTGTTGGCAGGGGTCTTTGCTGAAGCCAGGCTTCATCATCGCACCGGGGCAAGATCTATTGCCACCTACCCTACGAGACGTTACCATGCAGCCATGGTAACGTCTCGTAAATCAACCTGTCAACTCTTCTCTCCTCTTCTAACCTGAACCTGTTGGATACCAACTTGGTCAAGTCTCAATCTCTTTCTCCTTCTTATATGAACACGCACAATTACTGGCTGTCTCACTGAGATATCTTAACATTACATTCCAGAGCAAAAGAGACAATTTTATTCATTCCAGCCCCATAAGTCCAAGACTTGTCAGCATCCCCTGTTCTACCTCTCCCTCACTCTGATGCAGTACAGCCTTCAAACACTTGCCTGGAATTTACATGATCCCATTTTTCCACTTGGTCATGATGATGGGAGAAGGAAGCAGCTGAAAAACAACAGCAGCTGTTTTTCATGGTCTCATAAAGAAGCCAGTGTTTAGAGACTTTTCAGGGGGTTTAAGCCTCCTGTCTGTCTCCTTCCCAGGTATGAGCAGCGGATGACATGACCAGGAGAGCTGCCAGGAGAGGCCCGCACACACGCATACATGTCTCCACGAGTTCAGAGGGGCGGCTGTGGCCGAGGGGTAGAGTGGTCGTCCTCCAACCTGAAGGTCGGCGGTTCGATCCCCAGTCTGACCCATCTGCATGCCGAAGTAACCTCGGGCAAGATGCTGAATCCTGAATGGCCCCCCATAGAATAACAAAGTGCTGCGAATAGATGCACTGTATTAATGTGTGTGTGAATGGGTGTATGTAAAACTGTACTGTAAAGCGCTTTGAGTGTCATCAAGACTAGAAAAGCGCTATATAAATACAAAACCATTTACCATTACCTTGGCTTACATTCATTTCCTGGAGACCTACTTTAACATTCACTATAGTAACTACTTGTCTAGTCGTAACCCTTACCCTAATATAAACATGAACCCTAACCTAAACCAAACCGTTAAACATGTCTTCACATTCAAATTTAAGGATTTGAGTTATGTTATGGGGACTTGCTTTTTGTCCACATAAATGTGTTCACAGATTTAGGTCCCAACAACATGAGAAATTCCTGGACCATAAATTCACACACACACTCCAACACTTTCTGCCCTCAATGTTTTCTTTTCTTTTTATTTGATCCAGTAGAAATAAGACCCTTGGTCAAATAGAATGATGGCTGGTGAGGGGAGCTGGAGGAAAGATGGAAAGGTGGATTTCATTGTGCAATGAAGCTTATCATTTCCACTTGACTTATCACCAGGAAATGTTCCAGTCGTTGAATAAATACCGTGTATGCAGCTGTTCATCCAGGTTCCTCTGCTCGCCTCCAACGTTCTTTCATTCTTTCATCCTCTTCCCTCTCTGTTTCATGTAACCCGTCTTTCTGCTTCCTCTGTCCTATATTTTTACTATTACTCCATCCCCCAAACTCAACAGCCCCTCCCTGATCTGTAATCACATAAAGCTGTCTCCGATCACCCACTCAGGGCCAGTGATGGGGCCTGGGCTTTGCCTGGCTCTCCGCAAAGGGAGACCTGGTCCTGATTATCAATTGTTCCTCTTCCCAAAATCTATTTCTGCCATCAGCGTGAAAAAAAACATCCTGCACAGCAGACCCCAGCTCTGGAGTGTTAACCCCTCAGCACCTTGGAATAATCCATTTTTAACTTTTAATCCAAAGTTATTTCAACACTCAACCAATATTTAACTATTCATCAGTCTCTACAGGATGTCTTGATCTTAGCAACTAATATAAATTCAACCAGCTTTGCAGTGTTTGTGTATTTTTCCTCCCATAGTCTCTCTGTCTCTCTCTCTCTCTCTTGCAGGTATCTGTGATTCCAGAGCTGCAGAAACTCTGACAACAAAATGTACTATTATTACTATTATATCAATCAATCAATCAATCAAATTTTATTTGTATAGCCCATATTCACAAATTACAATTCGTCTCATAGGGCTTGAACAGGGTGAGACATCCCCTGTCCTTAACCCTCAGCAAGAGTAAGGAAAAACTACTAAAAACCCTTTTAACAGGGTAAAAATACGTAGAAACCTCAGAGAGAGCCACATGCGAGGGATCCCTCTCCCAGGACGGACAGAAGTCTCTAGCAGCATTTGATGAGGGTAAACATCCCGAAGAACAACCCCAACATGACATGCCAAGCAGTTCCGCTGCAATCACAGTCCATGGTCAGCAACCAGCAGGACCACGATCCACCATCAAGACCAGAACACCACTCCAGTCCTCAGTCACCGTCCACCGACTATATGAATTGTTGTTGCATCATTATATAATATATATTTAGTAGTCCGGCTTAAACCTGATGGTGCAAAACTGTTCCTGATCTCTCTCCCCCTCTCCTCACCACCCCATTTTTCTCCACTCACCCCAACCGGTCGAGGCAGATGTTGCCCACATTGAGCCTGGTTCTGCTAGATGTTTCTTTTCAGTTAATTAGGGAGTTTTTTCTCTCCACAGTCGCCAAAGTGCTGCTCATTGTAGGAACTTTTGGGTTTGAATCATAGCTTTTTTTGTAAATTTGACCAATCATTGTACTTAACACACATTGTTTTCTAGTTTAGACTACTGCAACTCCCTCTTCACTTGCACCACTCACGCATCAATAGCCAGACTTCAGTTGGTACAAAATGCTGCTATGAGGCTTTCACCAAAAAAAGGCACAGCCTTGCCCCTGCAAGAGATAGGGGTCGGCTGCTCCGGCCTTTTACAGGTGACCAGGCATTTACAGTTGTAGCTCCCAAACTTTGGGTTAGAGTTAGACAGCCTTCCCCAATCCATCAGATCTGCTGAATCTGTGGTTATTCTTAAGCAGGTGCTGAAAACTCATTTCTTTAGCCTTTTTATTAATTTTATTTATTTATTTTCGTATCTATAGTTAGTTTTGTATGCATGGTTATATGTTTATATGTATGTATGTATGTATGTATGTATGTATGTATGTATGTATGTATGTATGTATGCATGGATGGATGGATGGATGGATGGATGGATGGATGGATAAAGTCATGTGTACCTTATCTTGCTTGTGTGTGCTTTACCTGGTATGTGAAGCACTCTGTAAGTGTGTGTTTTAAAAAGAGCATCACAAATAAATGATTATTATTTATTACTTTCAAGCTAGATTCACCAGTTGTAGCAGTCTTCAACTTTGGAGGAGGTTTACCAGAGCACCTTTAACTGTACCAGGGAGGGTGATTAGCATAATTAAGTCTGGATGGCAAATTACTCTTCCTGGTTAAAAGGTGGCAGAGTGAGCTGCTACGCGGAGAGACTGACACACAGACACAGACAGATAGACAGAGATACGCAGAGAGATGGGAGCGGAGATGCCACCAGAAAAGGACATGTGCTGGGCGATTCAAGCTATGTCGGAATTGTTTCTGTAATAAAATTATGAGACCGTTTAGCGGATATCGTCTGGTTTTGGTGGGAGGACCCATGGTTCTGATGAAGATGCAGTTGTTTGAAACAACCCTCTTATGTTTACCGACTAAAATAACTGCAAGAGACCGTGCAAGGACACTCTCCCTCTCTAAATATTGTTGTCCTACAATATTTTGGTGGAACACAAATGATAATTAACACCTGACAGCTGACATGAATTCTTTGGACTGTTTATGCTGATAAAATTCCCTATACTGCAGCTACAACACTTCTATTAATGACATTCCAATAACAGGGTTGGGTTATGCAAACTGCTGCCAACAGATGTCTGACATCATCTTTCCCACATTTCTAATTGTTTAAAAAATGGTTCAGATTAAAAAATATATTAATGGCATAAAGTAAGTTCACAGAGCTGCAGAAATAGAGGAACACCGAATCAGTTTATGACAAATCTTTCCATCAAAAGATTTGTCTGTTGCCTGAAAGTATTTAACTGACATTTATAGTTTACAGCTAGTTCATTAAATCCCGCTTCCAATAACTTGACCTCAGGCATAAATGCTTTATTTCAACTAATTAGGACATTTATCCATTCATAATTTAATTTAATTTAAAGATTAACAAATAATTTAAATCTAAATGTATTCCACTTATATGTTTATGACACTAAGTACATGTATCTGGATTTTAAGTTTTGTGAACTCTCCATGGAGAACCCTGGAGATGAAGAGGGCCACAGCATCTGTATAGCTATCCCTTGTCTGTATCCAACAACCAGTGGAGCACATCTTTGCAGAATTCAAATATAATCTCATCACTGCATTATATGGCCATATGTAAAGTTCATCCAAGTCATGTCCTTTTCTGATTCAAGACAGCCTTACCGTGATGTTCCATGGGGTGTCACTATCCAGGCAAAGGAGCCATAAAAAGAAGAAACTCAAAACTCAAAACAGGAAAATAATATAAAAAAAACCAGAAACTATTTACAAGCCATGATAGACTTCTTTTTTTGGAAGACTAAGCTGCAAAATACTGTATTTATGGATCAAGATCAATCATAAAGACTTGAAATATACTGCCACACCTCTTTGAGACTGTAGCATATAGCTGAAAATACCTGGAACAAAATTGTTTTTCTGTTATGGCTTGAAATGGCAATTAAAGACAAAAAAATATATAATATCAATAATTGAAAGAAATTTGGTACATTCATTGCCCAGCTATAGTACATTAAAGGAGGGCTTTACCAACAGTGGCAGTCACACACAAGTGTTTTTATTGGAATAAAATCTTTGTTTCAGCTTTGAGACTTTATGTGTTTAAAGAAGATTGTCAGAGGAAGGCCTGTGCAAGGAGCAAGCATCAAGACTGGAGGTTAAGAGGTGGAGTTGGTGTTCATATCAGACCTTAATGTGAACAGGCTGGGGGAAATCATAGACTAGCCCTTCTCAGGTGTCAGCCTCTATTAGCACTGCAGAAAGTGGGACATCAAGGTCTGACAGAGGCACATACACACACATATATAACTCTGCAAAGTGGTGAGGGAGATCAACTATGCTTACAGGTTACTGTGCCTTTTTGGCAAGGTCATACATGACGCCAACCCCACTTTGAACCTAGTGTCGGTAATGTGCGTGTGTGCAAACACCACAAACATGACTTGACTCTTGACAGGAGAGAGCCTGTGTCAGAAACAGGTGGCATAGTGTAAAATTACACAAGGTCCACAATGGTATCTGTGGATGTCTGAAGTACCAATCATTTTTTAGGTATATCTGCAGAATCCCACTGTCACAAACAAGCCTCATATCAAGTAAGGCCAGTGACATGGACTGCAAACGCCATCTGATTCAAATTAGAGTGGTTCTGGACGGTTCGAAGGGGCACAGGCTTGTATACAGTAACTGACAACATTTCTACAAACCCATAGCTTGACGGGAACCAGGGACACGGGAGAGTAATGGTTCCAATTTGTTCGAGCTAATCTATCACCTGCTGCTTCTCTGCAGAGGGCATGAATGATCTCTCATCTCCAAGTGGTAGCAGTTACCTCTGGACTTGTTCAATGACCCTCGCTCAGACTGGAACTGAGTAAGAAAAATGAAAATTAAGTATGTGTATGAATGTTTGCGTGTTCACTGGTCAATCACTGAACCCTGTTCATGTTGGAAAAAACTAACCCAGCCTAGCCTTCTTTTATAAATGAGCTGGTCAAACCTTGAACACTCCTGGTTCTGAAAAAATGCTGGCTTCCCATCTGCACGTGAATAAGCAGTGAATATGTAAATCTGTGTGTATGTAATGAGCAGCTGCTGCGTGAGGGTCAATGCTGAAACACCATTGAATTCACAGTGCACATGGAAAAAGTGTTTCCCACTCAGCATCCTTGGGAGGGCAGCTTTGATTGGTCTTGCAAAATAAATGCTTCTGAAATTGCGAGCATATTGCTGTAAACACACAGCAATACGTGGCCTCACGGCGGTCTGCTCTCTGTTTGCGCCTCAGTGAAATAAATCAAATGTGAAGCAGTGTTGAATCAAAGTAGAGCTGCCAGACATGATACATACACATCACAGCGAAAGACACTTATAAAGACTTGCACATGAAAATAATGCATATCTAAAAAATAAAACAGACATATAAATAAAACACTGCACATTTTCCTCCTAATCCCATCATCAGCCATGCTTTTTCCTTTCAATATTTTTTGTTTCATATTTAAAATTAGTGTAACTAAACAATTAAACTGAGTAGAGGAAACAAAACATGTCTTACCAGGTCAAGACATTTACTGACATTCTTTCTAATGGCAATGACGCTTTACTACTAAGACTGGCAAACATTTCCGCCTAAAAAAGGATTCATGTTTATTTCCATGTACTGACTAAGCAACAGCAATGAGTGTAGTCCATAACAATCAGAAACAATGCACAAATACTCCTTCTCTTTGTAACTTCTTTCTTTGCTCCTCCATCCGTGAGGAAGATAGTTATCTACAAAAGAGTCATCTAACCTAACAACACACGGTTGTGTGTGCGTGTGTGTGTGTGGGGGTAAAAGGGGACCAGTAGCATGTGTGGTCACTTCCAGATATTTCCAGCAGAGCCTGACCTGGTGACCTCCCAGTGAGTCTGGATTATGTGTGAGTCATTTGGGAGAATGCTGTTGTATGTGTGTGCATGGAGGGAGTATGAGTGTGAGGTACAGGGGCAGCTCGGCTCTTTACTAGTTCAAGGGAAACACGTGACTGTAATTGCAGTTGGGATCTGTGCCTCAAATTCATACAGGAATCACAAATAACCTCAGCCGATTGTGATTCATCTTTAAAGATATAACAGGCAGTGATCCTCTTAATAAACCATATCAAGTTGCAAAAGCAACTCTGGGTCTGTAAAATTCTCATGGATAAATATACCAAGTAATGTAAAATCTATTTAAACATTCTGAGTCTATGGAAACAATATTAGACTTACTGCTGTTTGTCTTTCTTGCACCTCTCCAAGGGGAGGTCAGAGTTCAGTATATAAATGGTCTGTATTTAATATATTAATGATATACTCATTATATTGAAGGAAAGTCTCTCTACTCACTATACCAACAAGCCTCTCCTGAACAGTGAATTCCAATAAGAGAGAACTTAAATATAATTTACCGTACACGATGGAAACCTGATGGGACTGTAAGTTATTAATGCTTCGCTGGATGGTTACGATTATTGTTATTTGGCTGCCTGCATCATCTGGAATGAGCACAGCGGTAGATGGACATTGCTAGTGTGAGGTAGCATTGTGTGATTGCTGTGGTGTACAGAGAGCTACATTGTGTTGTGTGAGTCCATGAGGACAGAGCAGCTGAGGGCTTTCTGCTGACAGCACGGATATGTGTAGGCGAGGGGGCTACTCGTGTCCAGCCTGGAGCTCCTTCTTGTAAACATGGACAGTATGTGTTCATGATTGGATGCATGTGGAAGACAGACCTTATGTCAAAGTGTATTCCTAGTTGAGTGTTAGTGTGTATGCATCTGCAACATCTGGCCCGCTGGATTCAGGGAGCTGAACTGAAGGATGTCTTGTGCCTACACACACTCCATGAAATCCTCAAATGAATAAGAAGGTTGTGCACTCGAATTGTAGCCCACTCACACTTTTATTCCTTGCAGTTCTGTTTGGATAAAATGTCAGCCACACCCTTAGGTGAGCAACCTTAAAGCTACTCATATGGATATCATATCAGTCTAAAAATAGAGAGAGACCAGACCCTGTGAAAGGCATTCTGGATGTCTGATGTTTCCCACACACTTAAATCAACAGCTTGTAGTCTGCTATTAATAGTGACAAATATTAGCCATATCCATGACCTCCAGTAGAAAACACCTGTAATATCATTAAGAATGCCAATATTGTGCACATGTCAACGGAAATGTTAATGTGAGTGTACAGAAGTTGTATCAAACACTAGTGAGTGTGTGTGTGTACGCCAGCGTGTATCTGTCTGTGTGTGTGTGATCCCCACCTGGTCCATTGAGGAAATCTTTGATCTGGAGGCAGAGCAGTGGGGAAGGAATGCCCGTTTTACCATCTATTTCTCCTTCTACTGTCTGCAGCCAGAACACGTTGTAGTCAAGAGATTCTGGAAGAGTCTTTCCTGGGTCTGCATCAACATGAGATGGATGAAAAGATAAAGAGAAAAAGGAGGAGAGAAAGAGCACTGAGAAAGGAAGACAACATGAGAGATAAAACAAACTGTGCTGACATATTTAACGTTAAGAGAGTTTTCATTTACTAGTCTGCTATGTCTGTATAGGTTGGTATGATGGGTTGGTAGCAAAGTAACATTCCCTGTTTTTTTTTTAACAGAGCCAATATCTCAATGTGCTTCAGCTCACCAAGGCACTTGTAATCAGAAGTTACTCCTCTTAAGGCCACGTCAAACACAGACAGCTCCATCCTCTGCTTGCGGTGGTGGCAGCTGAGAAGAGCAGATGGTTGCATCACCTGGAGATACAGGAGAGGTTCTAACACCTGGTCCCCTGCCCCTCTTCTCCCTGGCTGCCTCACTATGGTCACACCCAGCGCCTGGCGCGCTGAAGAGCGACTGGGAGTGGTCAGACTATTCATGGAGAGCAGGCTGCCTCTCAGGAGCGGGGAGGCTGGCTGTGAGGTGTTGCTGTTGAAGATGTCCTCAGCTGTCAGGCCAGCAAGGGAATCCTGTGCAGCTGGAGCAGGTTCTGGAGTCGGCGATGCAGAGGCTTGAGGAGACTCAGACAGGATCTCAGGCTGGTTGAGGGCACTCTTTCCCACCTAAAGCAGATGGCGAAGAATTATTTGTCCATCTCAACTTGCCTGCATGTGGTAACAATATCCTCAGCAACTATATAATGTACAATAAACCCATGACGTTGAAAATGTGAACTTTTAATCCTGTATACACCAAGCCATTTGTCACATAAAAAAAACATTTTGCTGTTGTGTATGGAATGTATGCTAGTGAATGTCAGACAGGTCCAGGTACTGAATCACCTAACATCTTCTATGTTCCCCCAATTTTGTTTACCTTATGTCCAGCCTCATTTTTCTCCAGTGAGCTGGGGCTGTCTGATGATGAGGGAATGACCTTTGAAGAACTGGAGCAATAAGTCATTATAGACAGCCTACTAGCCGTGAGAAAGATGTCAAAAGGGATGAAGCTGAGGTTCTTGGTGATGGTGGACTTGTGGGAGGGCCTAGCGATACAGTGGTGGCTGGCCCCACTCTGCTGCTCTATTTGGACGATGCGGATGTGAGCACTGTCGCTGCCAAAGCCGCTGTCCTTCCCAGTTCCGCTGTGACGTGATGAGATGTCAACAGCCGTCGCAGGGTCACGACTGCCATGCTTCTTCTCATGTCGACTACCCTGTACACAAATACAATGAGAGGTATAAAGATATGTTCACATTGAAGTCAATTGAAGACGAGTTTGGGGTCCTCATTGTAAAAGATAGTGCTAGCTTTGTAGACTAAGGGCTAAATGTCTAGGTTATAGGAGCAAATGGTGATTTGTAATAACAACCAAAGTGAAGACAAGGCAGAATGACAAGAAGGCCCCACGTTTTTGTGTTTCTAGTCAAATGTGTGTCAATTGTGTCTAATATTAATACTTATCAATATGCTAAGCTGTGTGCTATTGAAACATCAATGCAGTCATATACACAAAGAGAGCGGCTACCTGTGTAACTTAACAAACAGCTAAACATGTGCAACATCTTTTTTAATACAATCCATTCACAATTTGCATTAATTAAAACTTATCTCAAACCCAACCAAAATGGTTTGTGAGGATTACAGAAAGGTGTAGGAGGCCTCAAACAAATGGATGAAAAGATTCTGTTCTCTTTTTTGGGGGAAAATTTGTTTCTTGTTGGATCTAGGCTTTACAAGAGAACACAAATCAAACTACAACTTTTTGAGCACATTAAAGCCCTCAAAAAGCAAATAAGTTTAATCGGAAAAAAATAATAATAATAATAATAATAATAATAATAATAATAATAATCATTTCAATTTCAATAGGGCCTCCCACCGATTTCGGTGCTCGGGCCCTAATAACTTGCTTGGTTGAGACCATGGACAAATTGACCAAAGAGGGAGAGCATCACATAACAACAGACTTTAAAGGCATGTTCTGGGACTTTTTCTGTGGCCTAAAAATAATTTTGCACTTCTTGCAATATTGGACATTTCTTTAGAAAAGAGCCTTACCCCATCGAATCAAATTGTTTCATGCACTGACTGTGGCATTGTGTATAAAGCAGCTGAGATTTTCTGCTTGACTCCAACTAACGGATATCGGGAGACTTTCAGCCGTTGTGGCAATAAAAAGCTCAAGGCTATAAAAAAGCTGTTACTGATTCCCATTGGAGGGCAATGAGACAAACATTTGAAAATAAAAACAATAAAAATATAAAAATTATTATTATTACTGGATATTTTTATCCGGAACTGACACATAAGGGTAATAAATTATTGGGTATGGAAGATTCTTTGTAGATTCTAAGAAGTGGCCACTTCAAACCAACCCCACAAAAGGCAGAAGAGAAAACATGGAAAAAGTGAAGAAGGCACATTTACAATTTGAACAGTTCCTGATTGCTCTAATCACTTTTGACAGGTGCACCATGAAGAAACTTGGGAGTATATTCATCATCATCATGTCCAATAACATATCAAACAATTTTCTCTTGCATGTTAATCGATAAAGTTTAATTTCCTTAAGCGGCCTTTTGCAAAAAAATATTTTGATAAATATTTTTTTTATCAAATTATGTTCTTTAAAAGAACCAAGGTGTGTCCTATTCTGTCCCACCATTGTCTGCTCCAAACGGCACATGGTAGCTATTATAACATGTTCTCTCAGATACCCCCTCTCTTTCTCTACATCACTCCCTCCCACCCGCTACATGAGAATTTAAAATGTATATTATTGCTGTGGTAGAGATAGTGTTTCAAGACCTCTAGGCAAATACTAAACCCACTGGCAGGACATTAGACAGAATACTAGACTTATTCGATATTTCCTATTCTAAACAGTGTCATCAAAGGCTAAGAACAAGAGCCATATAAAACACAGCAGCATGCCTGCCCGCCTGCCTGTTCTGTTCGGCCAGCCTCATGTTCGGGGATTCTATAGAATCAGCTCTGCTAGATTCTTCTCCTTTCCCTGGCCTAATGAGGACAGGATGTGTGCACTCCTTTTCTGTAGAAATGTAAGATTTTCCAAGCAATGGGGAGGGGAAAGAAGGCAGAAAAGAGCCTGGACCTGTCTCCATGTGTGTTGTGTTAAGCGGGTGAAACTTGTATTGAGGTAAGGAGGTATTTCAAAAAGGTACTTGGCAAAGGAAAAATGACCACTCCAAGGAGCGCCCCACGTTGAAAGGGACAAATAAGCTGCTGTGCAGCTGGGAAAGAGCAAGCGCCAGGAGAAACTGCCAGATACTCTTTACGCTTCTCTGTCTCTTTCCCAAGCTGAGGCTGTACACATGCATTTACAATTACAGCAAATACCACGTCTTTTTTTTTAACCACCACTACTAAGAGAGTGCCCCCTAAGCAAATTTTTTGGTCTATTTTTAGATGTCCTTACAAGTGGAATGAGGGATAATAGGGAGCACAAATGGGGGGTGCAGAAGAAAAGAGACAGTACCCAGCACACAATGGTCCATATAGTTTGAATCAACACATGCGAACAATGCATTCACAGACATGTACACATAAACAATGCAATCTTTCTCCGGACTTGGTTGATCGTCATCATGAACGTGCGACTACACACACATACACACAACCCCCCCAGCCCCACTCAGCCAGTCATGAAGTCATCCCCTCAGTCCCTAGGCAGAAAATACTGGAAAATGGAGGATAATGCCCAAAGTGTGAAACCATAAGTCTCCCAAGTGCCAATCATATCAGAGCGTATCTGTACGACTTCTGACCCCTATTTCTGTCAGTGTAACTCAGAACAGCTTGGCTAGAGGAAGGCTAATATGTGGAAGCAAATGTCACATCATCCAAATGCCACCCGTTTACAGTTTTGGCTCGCTAGTTGAATATGACAACATAGCTTTTACATCTGAATAACACATATGCAGTTGATTGTTTCCAGATGAATGAAAAGTAGGTTGCGATTCAGGTTCAGAGATCAGGAAACATGAAAATCAGAATGTTTTAAGACAGTAGGGAAATCCATGATAATCGGTAGGAAAAAATATAATAAATACAGTCCTCGTAGCAAAGGTGACTATCATTCATTTCAAAACGGTCCATTTAAAAACCACATATCCCTGATGAAGTCTGAATACAGTCCAAGTATGTACAAAATGTTAGCAGCCTGCACAAGTTCACTTAAGGGGCACAAAATAAAGTAGAATGGGCATAAAAAAGACTGGTAACTATATAAGGGTAACACAAAAGACTTCAGAGCTAATTTTGAAAAATATTTCTGCCACTAGCATGACATGCCATTGAATGTGATATGAATAAGAATGAACTGCATTTGAAGGGCATCGAAGAAAACACAAATGCAGAAACAAAATATATAAATATGCAGACCTTTTTTTAAATAGTTAAATGTCTGATAGTGACATAATCAAAGTATTGGTGAAAAGAAAGGTTGGCTGAGTGACATTAAGAAGTTTGTTAATTGGTGGAGATGGGTCAAAGCATCAACTATTGACACTATTACAGAATTAAAGAGTTGTTAAAGAAGTATGTGGGGACGGAGTTGTCATTGAGAGCCAGGAACATATTGTAGGCTAACTTGTAACAATGTCATGTTGTCTTCCAAAAAATAAAATAAATCAAAGCACGTGCATTACGTTTTAACTGGGGTTGTGGCTTTCAAATCATGGTGAAATATATGCTTGTTTTTAACTTTGACAGATGTGACAGTTACTGTAGAGAGAAAAAAGCTGCAATTAGTTGACATTTTTTAACCTAAATGAAACCAGTGGCAGAGCAGTTTGTTGTTCATGTTCTAAAATAGAAGACTCCTAGCACATTTACCCCGCATTCTCTCTGCTACTGTGGAATTTCCTTTGAAGAATAAGGTCAGATTACTTAATATCTTTTTTGACAGAACTATTCAGTTGTACCTTGACAACATCAGAGTTTACTGGTTACGCCCCTGCTGTGCTACCCACGATTTTGTTTACCAGAACCCTAAAGTTGATAGCAGGCCTTTGTGCCAGTGGAAGAAACCTCAAGTTATTTTCATCAAAAAAAGGCAAGATTTAGTTAATGAGATATCTGAGACTCTGTATAGATTTCAAAATTATTTAATATGACCTAGATAACTCTGATTCACACACTCTCAAAACAGTAGGTTGCCATCCGCTAATAAACTGAACAAAGAAGACGATTGTTGGGTGACAAACAACATAAAGGTAAAATAAGGAAAAGGAACATCAGCCTGGAGAATAAATAACACTCTGTCTAAGGGCAGTTTAAAAAAAAATTAATAAGAACTATCTTGAAATAAAGGAAATGAGTGCAATCGCTCCTTAAACCCTCCTGGATGGAGCAAAAGCCGATATCAGAGGTCTTTAAAAAGAGGACAAGTGAAATAAATTATAAAGTTGGAAATCAAAATGAAATAAATATAAATACAATTTCTAAAAATGTGAGGACTGCAAAGCAGCACTGAGCGGGCCCGAGCACATGTATTTTGAAGCGTTGCATCATTTTGCCTGAAAAAAATAAATAATGACTGAGGAAATATTGACACATAGAGCTTTTCAGGCTTGGACTCTGATTATGAGACAGAAGTTTGGTGGTGACAGGACAATGCACAGTGTAGTTATGACAACATCGTCTCCTTTGGCGAATGATTAACCTTCCCCGTACCTCAATGTTTACACGGTTTGAAGAAATGTCCAATTCTGAGAGAGAGAAAGAGACGTCACCTTTGCAAGACATAAATATTCCTTTGATCTTTGAACACCAACACTGCAGGAGTGGAGTTGTTTGTTTACGGCTCAGCATCAAAGGATTCATGTTCCAGATCATTGTGTTTTAATGGCGTGTAATCAAACTTTGACGCCACAGTCACACCGTGTGATGAAAAATCAATCTTTTAATAACTTTTTTATCTCCATCTTGTTGTGATGACACTGATCTCAATTTGAAGTTGATCTGATGAAAGCCCTGGTACAAGTATATCAAAGTAAAATTGTGGAATATGGCCAAAATGGCCACTAAATGAAAAATAGCAGGCTTCCTGTTGCGTTTTTCCAATTGCACCTGATACTTTTTTGTTTGTCTGGTCATGATACACCTGTTTATGGATTTTTGTAAAGATCGGTCAATGTCAACACGTTCCGGGGGTCTCGGGGGCACCATTGAGACCTTTTGCAACGCCTTTTGAAAATTCCTCCAGAATACATACATTTTCACCACTTTCTAACTTTCTGCAAATCTTGGTAAGAATTTGAGCATGTTAAAGCCCTCAAAAAGCCAATTTATTTGCCTGAATAATAATAATAATAAAAATAATCATTACAATTTTAATAGGGCCTCCCACTGTCAGTGCTCGGGCCCTAAATACCGCAACTTAATCAAAAAAATCATGGCAATAATAATTAACTGAATGCCATAAAGGCTGCAATTTATCCTTTCATTTTCTTGTGGAGAACAGAGGGGGGAAGACATTCATAATATGAAGTCACTGCTCTTTGTATGCCATAACAGTGGTCACAAAAAAGGGGCATCAAAGAAAGTCATTTAATACTTGCAACTTTGTTTCAATAACAAAGGCAACCTGCTATGCACTTTAACTGAACCACAACAAAGAAGCAATGGAAGGTCGCGACCCTAGAGCTTGCAAATGAATGCAGAGTGCTTCAGAGTGACTGTCAACTGTACTTTAAACAGTGTACACTGGGCGCCGAGCGGGGCCAGTTTAACAAGCTCTCTCTTCCCAGTAAAGTTGATTGGTGCGTTTACTCCTCCAGGGTTCAACAACATGTTTCTCAAAGGAGCATATGAGACAATATCCTACACATTCTGTCCTCTCTTCTCACACTGCAGGCCCCAAAGTAGCGTTCGCTGGTGCCTTTCTCCTTCTATCTGTGATTTGTTAAGGATTGAGAAATAACAATATGAGAATATTTGCCTAGCGTGGCAGAGACTCTTATTCCCATGATGCCACATGAAATATAGGGGAAAGCAAATATCCGATTGACAATAATAATCTATACATGTGTACATTCCAATAGCGCTGGGTCAGTTGGAACACTTTCCTTCCAGAAAAACCTACTCGAGGAGAAGTGAAGAGAGGACTGGATTTGACATGGCTGGTTCAAGAAATCAAAAATGCAGAGAATGTGAAAAGATTGAGTTAATGTGGTCCATTTGGGGAACTACACTATGCTGCTCAACAAAAACCTGGCTCTGGGATATGTGGTGGCCAAAGACTCTTTTTATAATTGATTGAACTTCAAAACCTGTTTTCTCCTTAGCCTGCACAGGACATTAGTTTACCTAGAAATATTTTGGGACAAAGAGAAAGCAGATTGCCATTGCTTAGTAGAGAAACTTTTGCAAGCAGAAACGTGTGCTCAACACGTTGAGTTTAATACCAAGATCTTCCCATTACCACAGTAGGCCCTCGAAAACGCTCGCCAAACCCACCATACCCTGCTCCTAAGCTAAGGTGGTCAAGAATGATTAAAAGGGTCTGACAGTCACCACCCAATAAGCTCAACTGGAGACTTATTGCAGCAATCACCCTCAACAGATCAACCAATCTAAAGCAAAACCCTGATTCAGATCCACCGTTTGGTTAGGGGTGACTGAGAGGTCACAAAGAAATTACCTCCTATCACTAAAAAAACACTTGCTGTTTGAATAAGCAGGATGCAATGTAGTTGCATTACTCATTGAGGGAAGTGTTTAAAAATGCGAGGAGACAATTCTTAGATTAATTCCACAATCGTGTTAGTGAAAACAAACACTGGGGAAAAGTGTCCTGACAACTATGATGTAACTATTCAGAAATGATACATAGACTTTCTCTGCTTGTCCAACATAATCTCTTGGCTGGAAAAGGATGCTGCTGAATGGACTTTATCACCAAATACTTCAATCATTAAAGATAAACAAAATATCAGCCATATGGTCAACAAAGTTGGGACAGTAAAAACATAAAATTTTATGATGAAGTTATCATTGGGCTGAGATCGAGAACTTGGAAGATTGAATATGGCTGATTAAAGGATGAATTGCCTCAGTACATGTAATAGGAAAATAGTATATTGAACTCTTTCTCTTAGATCCCTTGACAGCTGCAATCTGACTCCTAACAATTTATTCGGTCACTAATTAAATTAAGATGAAGGCCAGATGTAGAGAGAGGTGTAATCAGGCGACACCCTACAGCAAAAATGAAAG
This sequence comes from Pleuronectes platessa, assembly GCF_947347685.1. Classification (NCBI taxonomy): domain Eukaryota; kingdom Metazoa; phylum Chordata; class Actinopteri; order Pleuronectiformes; family Pleuronectidae; genus Pleuronectes; species Pleuronectes platessa. The sequence goes on along the minus strand of NC_070635.1, from coordinate 26,481,772 downwards.
TGAATGAGAGACAGAAGCACCCTTGGGTCTGTCTTAATTTCTCTGACCCTGGCTTCCACGGCAGCAGAGTCATCATCAGACTTTCTTCCCTTGATCATCTCTCCTTTCTTTCCATGGGAATTGAGTAAAGAACAACTGGCTCTCATTAACTATCCCCATCCCTATTTAGCTTTGAGATTTGTGTGGGGGCTAATTTTTGAATTTGATAGACAGGTGTCAGTATTTACACATGCCAAGTGTCGATGAATTAGGTGGACTTGTCAATGGGATTTGAACGTTGTAGGTGTGTTTGTATGTGTGAACACTACTGTGAGAAAGAAAATGTGTATGTGTATGCTTTAGAGTATCATTTGTATTTGCATTTTAAAGTCAATTACATTTCTAGACTGTACTGCAAACAATGCTGACCTATATAATTCTACTCTATTTTGATCACTCTTTATATTTGTGGGTAAAGTGTGGCCAACAACTCACAAACATACACACAGAGAAAACATATTTGTAAGTCAAAAGGCTATTTTGCAGACTAATCATTAGGTTTCAGCCTGGCCCTCAAAATCCCTTATCCAAACTTTCAACTTAACATCATTAGCTTTGGCATTATGCTTTAAAAAAAACAAACAACAAAAGAGGCTTCAAACTACATTGTCTTCAGCATGGGCTTGGCGGTTTACCAAAGCAGACTTCTGAGCAGAGATGCATTTCATTAGGTCATGGAGTGCTCTCCTGAAACGCCTGCCTTCCTGAAACTGCCTGCACTGCCTGGCGGTCATGACTGCTTTCTGCGCTTTAGTAACAAGGTCATGGGGAAACAGCAACAGCAGGGAAAACAATGGTGACCTGAGGTGAGATGAGGCTGTTTGGAGCAGGACAGGGTGGGAGTAGCAGGGTTGACAAGGGCAGATGAACCCCAGGTGGTCGGCTGAGGACTGTGAGTGATGCTGTCATGATCAACCCACACCCTAGGGAGCCAGCACGTGCAAACACACACAAACGCGCTTAGCAGCATGCAGAAACCTATATAGGAATTTAGAAGTAAGTGCAAACACACACACACACCGCTGTGAACGTGTGCGTATGCACGAGATTGCACACTAATTCAAAGAGCGGTGTTAAGACAAGAGCAATCCTGGCTCTGTGTCTATTTGCAGAGCTGAAATTAGAAGAAGAGGAATGAAGTAATCTTCCTTTAATTTCTCCCTGGATGTGCTCCCAGGACCCAGTGAGACACAAGCTCTTATGTGCTGTAAGTAAGGTTCTCAAAGGAGAATGATGCAAGACCCCCTGTCCTCTCATCTGAGCCGGTAGGGCCTCAATAAGGGAAACACAAAGGACAAGCCAAAGAACAAATTAATACGAAATACAAAGAAGTTATCAAATAAAATTAAAAAAAAGTCAAGTTTACTACAAAAAACCCCAGAGGACAGCTGGACAAGAAACAACAACCTCAGGTGTTTAAAAGCTACATAAATTCGCCAATTCTACAAACAATGGTGGTAGTTAGGAGCAGAGTTTATCATGGAGGGAACAATTTACACATTTTAACCTCTAAAACGAAAAACATGTAATACCAACGATGTTATGCTGAAACCTAATAAAAAGTGTTGCAATATGTGACGACTCATTGATGATTCATCTTTGACATTTAAACAGACCAGTCAGATATGAGATCAGGTACACTTAATGAAATATCCAGTTTCGCTCTAACTGCACATCAAGCGTTGCCTAGACTTAATTTACATAGTTTGGATTTAGGGCAAGTCACAAGCCTTAAGCAGAAAAACACCATTCGTTTTTCACATATCTTTTCATGTAAAGCAGCTAGTAATCTTTAGTTCTTCAAACATGCATTTAAAGAAATAGTGACCCAGTACCTGATAATACCCAATTAATCTCTCGGTCTAAAATGCTTATCATGTCATTCAGATAAACAAATAAGCCATTTTTTCATTTTTTATCAGCATAAAGTACTTGCAAAAAAGCTTCTGCAACCATGGCAAATCTACCTATAGCCTGTAATGAAGTTGTCTTAGTGTAAATATTTGGTTTAATGGGCACAGTCCAAGATGAAGACTTAAGAGAAAAATCACAATGACGAAAAATAGCTACTGTACGCTAGTGTAGTCACATGCCGCACGCACGCACGCACACACATACACTTTTACTACACTATCCAAGTTACAGAGAAAGAACCCGATACTCTCCATCACCTGTTATTCTAGGTGGAATCTTGCTTATACAGGTGTAGTGAAATAAATCTGTTTCCTCTTTTCACCTCTTCAGACAAACACTCTGGGCTTCTCACTGACCCAAGTCTACTATGCTGTGTGTGCATACGTGACTGTACTAGCTGGCCTGGTGTGCCCTGCTTTTACTAGTCCCATGAGTCAATGACCCTATTTCCCTTGAGGGCAGAGAGAGTATTACTGACTCCTCCTTACCTGAGTCGACACCCGATCCCAGGGTTCACATTGGGGGCCCGCTCCCTCTACTCAAAGGCGCCATTTGTTTCAAGACTAATAGAATTCCAACCTTTGTGATGTTATCTGGAGTTTCACGCCAATTTCGCCAAAACTGATTGAGGACAGAGCAAATTCAGCTGCTACTGATCTCAAATAGACAGAGTGTCCAAGGGGCCAGTTTAAGAATGTGCCACGGTTAAGCTTTGAGAAGAAAGCTGGTTGTTGTGCGGGGGCTGAACAGCGAAGGTGAGTTGTTATGACTGGCTGTCAATTAGCAGTTGATTCTCACAGGAGGGTCAGTGAGACATGAACAAAGAAGACAGAAAAAAAAGATATGCTTTCATAACAAAAGAAGGGCAGCGAGATGAACACTGGCTATGAAAATATGTATGTTTAAGATAAGCTGAGACAACAACGCTTACTTACCCAACACGAGGCAGCCAAAATGGAAAAGGAGATGGCTATGAAAGGAGCGTTATTTATTATTACTCTTAGCAGCAACAGGGCAAATGAAAATACTGTTACGGAGGATGGAAAGGGGTCAGGGTGAAAGGGATCTGGCCCTCAGAGAGGGTTAATAGCTAGGCTGACTGGTTAAGAGCTGACCCCTCAGGAATGTCAGCTCCCACATTTATGGACAAATGCTTTACACAGAACCAGAAATCAAAGCAAACACCGGATTCAGACTTTCTGTTTCTCACTGTGTCATGTCTCATCTCCTTAGATATTTCTTGTACTAATTTTCACTTTTGCATTCTATTTTAATTGACCATCATCTCTCAAGCTGTCCTAATGTCTTACCCTCTCATCTAATGTCTCCCCATTTCTGTTAAACGGAGCACATAAAAGATACAAGGTTAAGAAAGAAAATTCAGGTTATTTTACTCTTACACAGACAAGCTTTACAACAACAGTATTGCTTTAATGTGCTATCGGCATTCTGGCTAATACTCCTACAGAATGAGAGTTAAAGTGTTATAAATATATATATATACAAAAAAAGAGCATAATAGGTTACTAAGCTTCCATTTTCACAGTGTAACATTAAATAGCAATTGGATGACAGACTGAGGTGCAAAAAGGTCTTCATTTGTTTCATAGGTTTTCTTATTTTATTCAGCAATGTGCCAAAAAGGTTAGTGCAGGGCCATCAGAGGTGTCTTTGCTGAACATGAATTCTAAAGTGTGGCTGTGTGGATGAACAAAAATCCGTGTGCAGCGTATTAGCATGTGACTCCAGCCTGTGTGCTTTCGTAGTGCAGTCGTTTAAGACGACACAAATGTAACAGTCGAGTAATATCAGAATACCTACACTACCAAATTCTATTGGTCTCTAGAGGAGGAACCATTTCCACTATCAGCTTAATAAATAACCAAGCAGCTCTGGATGAACTTAAACATGTCGAAGAAGGGGAAAAAATAGATGAATGAGAGAAAACAACAATGAGAATGGAAGGAGGATGGATGAGCACAAACATATGCAGGAGATTGAGAAGGATAGGCAAAGTGGGGGGCAAAAAGAAAGGAAACAATAAAACACAGAGAAGGGAGGAGAGAATGAAAGAAAGAATAGAAATAAGGCAGGTAATTGGTGAGTGAGATGTTTTTACCCATTTGTGTCCACTAAAAATTATAATTTTGAGTTTCCTGTGATGCCAGATACTTTGTACTGAACCTGGGTACTGCCTTAGCATGTGTTTGTGTGTGCACTGGCAATTGTGTGCGTGTGTCCGTGTGCATGAGAGTTGGAGGAAGTCTAAAGCCCTGTTTCCCATGCGTGTAATCATCCCAGGATGAGGTAGAGGATGAAGCAGAGCGGGACTTCCCCTGCACCAGAGGGTATTTTCCTCTCACACTGTGGTACTAGCACATGGCTGACCCGAGCTGCCTCTGTGTGTGTGTGTCAAGGGAGGGAGAGACTGAGAGACTGAGAGACTGAGAGAGAGAGAGAGAGAGAGAGAGAGAGAGAGAGAGAGAGAGAGAGAGAGAGAGAGAGAGAGAGAGAGACTAAGAGAGAGAGAGAGAGAGAGAGAGAGAGAGAGAGAGAGAGAGAGAGAGAGAGAGAGAGAGAGACTTTTCTGCACCTTCCTTTTCACTCTTTCTGAAGAACAAATACGTCAACCAGCCACTCGGGTCAGCTGTTCAGTCATAAAGCAGCATTACAGTGCTGGCTCCCCAAAAAAAGGCTAAAGACAGTTAACATGCATGGAATGTCATGGGTGTGTGTGTACACTAGTGTGAGAAGGTTACACTTCTGTGTTGCCAGGTGAAACTGCCATTGACCGAGCTGTGGGATAAGTTCTCTATCATCTATTCATAGCTCTCTGACTGTGGTATCTCCTGCTGCGAAAAGCCGCCTGATCTAAACTTAGTGTCATTTTATCATCATTAACTTCAAGCAAAACAACAGAAATGATGTGCAACTGGGACGGACCCTAGCTAATGCTGTGTTAAACATCCTAATAATGCATTGATTTAGATCAAATCTGCTTATGGACTGCTTCGAAAACAAATTTCAGTTACTTTACATCTCAGGAAGTTGATATGGAAACTGTGGAGAACTTGCTCTAGCCCACAATGACTGAATATAACGGATTATGGGGAAATGATTTTGCTCCGTGTGTATGTATGGAAGGGTCATTGCAGATGTGTGTGTACGAGGACAAATTCTCATAGTACAACCCAGTGTCTAGAAATCACTGAAATCACACACACAAGGCTCGCACACATTGCCCACGCCCCTGGCTTGCCTCACCACTGCCAGGGAACCCAAAAGCCCCTACAAAACAAATTCATTAACCCAGACAATAAAACACAGCTGTGAGGGGCAATGGGAACTGTTTGAAATCTGCATAGAATCTGTTCAAGGCCCACGGAAAGTTCTCAAAATGTCCAAGAATGTAAAAAAAAAAGAGGAAAAGAGAGGACAAGATTTGGAATTAAGAAAGAGAGAGCAAGGGGCAGTGTTTAATTTAATGTTTAACTGGGGACAGTGCTGAGAGCTGAGGTACTTTATTGAAACACAAACCACAAAACAGTTTCTCTGTTCCTGATGCTTGAGATCGGGACCTGTTTTTAATGGAATTCTTTGAACAGGTTGTATAAAGGAGGGACAAACAAAATGGTCTTATACTATAAATATCATCACTTAAAGTTAAAACTGAATTAAAAACAAAGTAGTACAGAAACAGACACATGTTCCAAATCCAGATTGTGATATTGAAGAAACTGGATATGGAAAACTCAGCTACAACTACGTACTGTACTACTGATTATTTGATTTCAATGTTTCTAATGTGTTAGCAAGGGGTAGACAGGGTGCTGGCCGGGCAGACTGCAAGTGAAGAAGCGCTGCCCCCAGAACCGGGGCTCCTGAGCATGTAACAACTCAATGCTGTAGATAAATGTGCCACTAGAGGGCTCTGCAGCTTGAAGAATGAGCTTCTGCAGACCAAATTGCACCAGGAATGATCATTTCTAACTGACAATGACCTCCCTGCTGCTGAGTGTGGGCCAAGCAGCCGGGGAGATGCCGTCACCAAAAGACTTATGACCCTGAGGTACAAATGGTTTTACAAAGAGTGTCAAAATCCAAAGCCAAACCACATTTATTCAGAGTGACCTCTGTGCTGTGCAGCTGCACAAAGGTGAGGACATACACTAAGTGACCTCAGTGTTAATGATGCTGGTAAACTCTATAATGTTACTACTATAAAACTGAATGCATCAAGAACATGGTGTAATGCAGCTGAAATGAATATGGAATAATACAAGTAAAATGTGAAACAAGAGAGTTCACAACAACTGTGCCCAAAAAGCTGATATTATATGTCAAAGAGGTATTTTCCCATGCATATATTCTGTTCTCTACAGAAGATGGATGATCACAGGATTGCATCACTCCAGATATGGGGTCATTTCAATTTCACTTAATCGATCTAAAGGCAGCCTTAACATAGCAGTTGGATACAAATGTCTTAACAAAAACTTGACAGTTCTAATTCCCAGATAAACTGAGAAACATGACTGAGGGAAAAGGACTTAACACGTAGCAGCTACTATCACGATGCCCTTGAGCAACACCCTTAAACCCCAGCTCCTCCATCTGAAACGACAAATGTCTGAATTTGTTTCTGAAAATGTTCAGTTTACACTGCCTTAAGAAAAAACTAAATCAAATCAAAATGACCTTTTTTTAAACTGTTGCCATCGGACCTCCCAGAATAACTGATGCATTTTCTTGTCCTGCCTTAAACCTGGATGAACCCTCTGCAGCCGTTAGCTGCCCCTCTACAGAATCAAGCCATGAATCATTACAAGCAGGGCTGAGGGCTCACAGATCACTAAAATCAAGAACAGATGCACAGCAGGCCCCTCCTTAAGAGCGACTATATAAATAAAAAAAGAAATTAATGAATAAAAGAAATCGTCAAACTAGTAGAGTCCTTCATGAGGTTGGAGGCCTATATGCTCTAATGTTTTATGTTTTATTTTAATTTTTGAGTATATGACTAGATTTGAGATTGTTTAAGGATTGCATCATAATTACCTTTTCTGATTAGAAGAACAGCTTTTTAAAAGTGCATATGGCATGTTATTACTATGACTAGTATCTCCTGTATTTGTGTTTGAGGTGCAAATTCAATTGTTTGGTAATGCAAACTAGGAAAGAAAAACCTTCATTGTGCAGACTGAGTATACTTTGAGTTGGAGGGCCAGTTTTGGCCCACCTGCCGCTATTCTCTTACCAATGCTTTGCGGGATCTGAGTCAACGGATGCAGTGACTATGCGGTCGTACACACATTCTTCCAGAAAGAATCCCAAGTGGAGATAACAATAAAATCACTGTCAACTCTTTAAATTGCATTGCATCCCCCTCCTCTTCTCTCCTCAATGCCCTTTACTCTTCTATGGCTCGCATTCTCAACACAGCTAGTAAATATTTTTATATTGTGTTCCATTAGCGAGCTTTATTAAGCGGTCAGACAGGGTAAATGGCGCCTGGGTGCTCCCTGTCCTGTAAACATTAGGAAGGGCCCTGAAAGCTGCAGCTGAGCACAACACAGTAAACTAAGGCCACATTAGAGAACTGCCTTGCTCCGAGTGAGTAAATATTTAAATGTATTAGATTCACCCCAAATAGTCAGGGGCGATAGTTTAGGGCACTGTATAATGAAAATGGTCACGATGGATTTTTTAGCAAAAAAATGAACAAGCCATTCAGTGAGAGAAAGGTGGTCTTGGGCCAAGGTGTGATGAATGAATATAGTTTTTTGTATAAATACTTAAATGCAAAGAAAAAAGAGACTCTGTGTCCAAGTAAAGTTATTCCAGTTTAAATGTACATCCTCATGTTTGTGGCTTTAGAAAATGAATGTCATCATACATGTGCCCATATGTGTTGGTACTCATTTGTTGGTTGCAGTATTTACCTCAGCACTTTTCTCAGGAGTGTCTATCCCCAACGTGTTGTCTCTGACAAGCTGCTTTAAGAGCTGCAGCTGGTTGACGCTCAGGTAAAAATCCAGACTGCTGGTGACATTCACCTCCAGAGAGTGACCGCACACAACCACCTCCTAAACAGATGAAGGAGACAGTGCAGGGAGAGGTGAAGAAGAGGGAGGTGGGTGGAGGAAGCAAGAAAAACCATTCAGTATCACATCAGGATTGTTTATGATCTCAAGCACTGCTTCTTCTTCTTTTTTTTTAAGCTTTTTACTTTGTCTTAGTCTATTTACTTTTAACTCCCCTCTATCTTGTTACATTTAGCTAATTTGTTCCCTCCTTCAACTCTGTCCCTCTTCCCCCCCAACACACACCCACAGCCAGCAGTTTAAACTTCTGCCTGGAGGCTACATCCAACAGGATATCACTCACTAACACTTTGGGTTGAACCACACTCAAGCCACATCTACAGTAACTACACACAATGGTATTGGCAACTGCTGTATAAACATTGTTTATTCAGACCTCCTGTTTTAAAGCATAAATGGACTTACAATATTTTATTGTAAGTCCTCTGCAACATTAATAATACAATTACCATTTTCTTTCATTTAGATTACGGAAACATATTGAGTGGTCATAGTATTAACATAATTTGTTATATATAAATTCATTTTATGAAGATATCATATATCATCTACATTTAGCTAAAAATTAGTATGACAGAAAAAGTAATTCATCTACAATATTAAGTCCTGTTTTGTTTGTGTTGTCACTGTGTATAGTTACTGGCTGGTGCCTCATGTCTTGTATGGCTGTGTTTGTAAGGACAAGTTTTTTTAATGTTTAGATTAGGCTGAGGCTAAAGTCAAGGATTAGGCATTTCATTTTTAAAGCCAGTGTCTTCACGTAGACAGAAGAACATGAACACGTGTGTGTGATTGTGCAATGTAGGAAATACTGATTTTGTCGGGACCTACGTCACATAATGGGTATCGATGTGGTCTTATTGGGACAGAAAGCATGTCCCCATAACATTAATATGTCACTGTAATGTCCTCTGAAGTCATGAGACAAAACTGCTTGTGTGCTTTTGTGTGTGTCAGTATAAACTATGGATTAGCTGTTATGCATTGTCAAGGGGCACGTTAGCGTGGTCGGACAAAGCATCAAAAAGACAGGAAGTCTTAGGCAGCTGTGCCAGAAAACATCAGCTGTATAAGCAGAAAGGTTTGAACTCTGTGGGTCAAAAGCCTCCATTACATGGCAGACTGGCTGAGGGATTCCTAATGAGTATGTTACTGTTTTTTCTGAAAAAAAACGTAAATACTTCTGACATCTGACATAATCTATGTCTATTTTAATTTAATCAATGGATTGTGAGAGTAATGGTTGTAATCATTACTGTAACAGGTCATGGTCAAAGGGCACAAGATTTCAGTGAAAGTAGTGAACCAACCTCTACAAAGCAGAGGGGGGAAAATAAGTATTTTCTCTGCTGACCCTCTATTGTTTATTTTGCCACAGTACAGATAAATTCTATTCTAAAATTACTTTTAACACTTTTAAGAGAACGCTGAATTGCTGAAATCATAAAAAGCTCTGTCAAAACTGACCTCTGTCGTTCCGCTGTCTGGAGAGAGACTCTTGCTGAAGATGATTGCTGGAGCTGCTGTCACTCGAACAGAAAAGTCAGTCAGGATTGGCGTCAAGATGGCCCGGCGCTCCTGGTGCCTCCGAATACTGTCCATAGATAAAAAACCAGATTAAAAACTGTTCTCATTCAACATACTCTTCAACATATGGAGAAAATAATATAATAACAAACAACGGCTTAATTATAATTTATCTTACAGCAACTCGATGGATACATTATATTGTTAAAATATTCATCACTTGGTGTTGAAGTAATTCGAACATTACACAACAATAAACAGTAACCATAAGGGACCATACATTATTTACTAATAACCTGTTATGGTTACCAGTCATAAAATCTTTGGAAAACTGTCCAAGCTGTCTAAGATCTACAAGTCAATACAATACAGTCAAAACCACAAAATGCTCACAACTGAGCTATTGTTATGCCTTTAGCTGTCAGGCAGACATTTCCAACATGATGTGGCTTTTCAAAATAAAACCAGTGGGATGACAAGCTGAACTCAAAATACAAGACTTCAAAATTGATTTTGCAAAACTGACCTGTGAAATATTTCTGGTCCTTTTTAAAGTTCTGGTCTAACACATCTTACTTGCATGCTTGAATATGGTTTTAAAGGTAGAGTGAGACATTATTTGACAAGTTTCAATTGGGAACACCCCTAAATTGTATACACAAGATCAAACTGAGAACTTCTCACATCAACTCTCTCAATTTCACTAATGTTCATTCCCACAATCAGGTCATATTTGTGGGAACATTTGTTAGCAGTAAAACAAATACACAAGTGGGCTTTATAAGGTGGCACATCTGCTGCTACTAAAACAATCAAGGGTACGGCTTCCAATATTTATAGTTGGCCGGGATTATAAAAAGCCCTGTTTCTAGGTGGCCTAGAGTACAGTACTTAAGCAGATCCAATATCATATTCACTTCTGCTACACAAATGTGCATTACCAGTGCCCTTAAGGGATTCTTTTCTGACATATTTCTTTACATTAAGAGCTAGAGAGAGGCCTAATTCAGAGGTTAAATGATCTGTGAGGCCAATTGGTGTTGGCTAATCTCCCCTCAGACAGGGATTGAAACAACGAGTGTCCCGTTACAGTGGACAGGTGCTATCATTCACCAGCAAAGCTATGAGGTGCAAGTCTCGGTTTACAAATAACATTGGGTCCTCTGACTGGATTCAGTGTGCCTAAGAATGCGTGCACCTTCGAACGGGTGTGGACAAAACAGATGGACATTTTTTTTCTCTTACATGTAAAACTAAACAGTTTGGACAGTATCTGGAGATATCAGTGGAATGGACAAAATGAGAGACGCAAGCACTGGGAGGCTGACAGGAGGGGAGACGGGAGAGTTCACAGCTCCCTGACACAGGGTCTTTCCTTGCCGGCAACTGCACACTGTGACAAGGACAGATCCTGTCAGTGGATCCATGGTGCTGGAATTTCCTCCCAAAACCTCAGGAAGCCAACTGAGGCCACTGCAAATGACCCCCCCTAAAAACTGCCTCAATTCTAAAGCTGGACAGAGGTGGGTGGGATGGAGATATCGATGTAGAGAATGAGGGAAAGGTGCAAACTTTGGAAGTGGTGCGTAGAACTTTCTAAATCACATGCCAAGTAATGACTAGATTTGATGGTGACTGTGGCTGGGGTATACCATGCCGCACACAGTAGTACAGAAAAGCCAGTTTTCCAACAAGGACTCCATTGCTGTTCCTACAACAGCATGGAGAGAGGCAACCACAGCCACCTTGAATGATTTGTTTGGAAGCTAAAACTGAGTGTGGAGGGAAATTCACAAACCTTAATAACAGCAGCAACTTTGACTTTCCCAGCACGACCAAACACAAAATTTAACATATTTGGATATAAAAATGTGAACAAATGAGAGGAAACCCTAAAAATAAAAGATAAATGTTGGGTTCGGATAAGAGTTCAGTGGACATTTCAACAGACAAAATTTGATGCAATCCTCAGGTGAAAACATCTGATTAATAGATGTAGTTATAAAAAGTCACTGTGAAAGCAGTCGTGTTAGATCCTTTGAGGAGAAAAGTAAATGCTTAATTACCTTTTAGGTTATCTGATATCAAATTCTGAGTACAAATCCATACATACTTAAAAAAGTTTGGCCTTCTGTAAAGGTAGTAAGCATCTTCTAGAGCCCAACATATGAGCCCAGAATCTCACCTCATTGCCCTTTCAGACAATCTGGCTTTGGCCGTCTATTCATTGACACAGACATGATGACTGCAAGAAATAACTAATGTGGTTCAAGCCTTAGTAGCCCTTTGGTCAAATAAGATGGTCAGCCTTGTCAGACCCAGTATAGTAAGAGAGTAGAACGCTAACATTGGTCCAAGTCTGCTAATTAAAAGGGCCTTTTAACAGGTCAAGAAGAGCATAACAATGAGTTTTTTAATTAAGTTGGTCAAACTATTGGGTAGACCGAAATAAGCACAGACTAATGGTAAAGCACTACAGCTCTACTTACTTTCTTACTCTGACTTATTTTGGCTGAAAGCAAAATCTAAAATGAGAAATAAACAATTTGATTTAAGGAGTTATTAGTCATCGCTATTATCAGCAGCACAAAGCAATAATGTGTGGAACACATAAACCAGTCTAAAAGCTCTGTTCCATTCACTCAACCAAACATGATTGGCTTTAATGCATACTCACTCTTACCATGCATCTTTTAAGACAATGAACAGTTGGCTGACATTTTTGAATGTTTGTGGACATTGTTTAGACAAGAGATGTCCAATGCTGTTAAAAGCAAACAGTAGCTAGACCCCAAACCAGGAAGAAGAAACTCTAAGAATGGGGGTCTCCTTTAAATAAATGCTGAGTGGTTGTAACAATAAAGGGTCTTATTGCAGCCTGAGAGAAGAGGGCTCAGCATTAGTTTCACCAACAGCAGTCTGTGTATTCCTGGCAGAGCTCCAAATATTAAGTGAGTATGTGTGTTTGTGTACGTGCATGAACACATTTTTGTGCATACAGGAGTATGTATATAAGTGTTGAAAGGAGGAAAGAAAATAGTTTTCATGATGAAAATGAATTAGGGTTTGTGTGCATGTGTATTACAGTGTACCTGGGTGTGTCTATGTTTGTTTGAAAGGTGTGAGTATCACAGTCAGCCTCACTAAGCTGTGATGACCTGTGAGCTCTCAGTCTCAATCAGGCCTGTGTTGATTCTGTACTGAATTCTTCCAGAAGGCTTATTTTTAGTTGACAGGGAACAAATCTGGACTCGTTGCCTGTGATTCTGTGAGTTTTGGGCCTGTTCCCTCTTAAAACACGAGTGAAAAAAAAAGGTTGTGGGGCCAAACAGGCTGTTACACTCATGCATGTTTTAGCTCCCGAATCTATAAAAAAAATGACAGGGTTTGTAATTACCACTGTACATGATGGCTCCATGTTGGGAGCTAACTCAATAACAACATGCTGCTCTCACATTAAGACTGATGAGATGAATCATGAGAAATTCACAACAGATCCCACTAACAGCACCTGACAAAGGGTGTAATGATTTACAATAAGAAATGAGATTCAAGGTCATAAACCTCCATTTCGGGTGGCATGGTGGTGCAGTGGTTTGCACTGTGACCTCACAACAAGAAAGCTCTTGGTTTGTTACTCCCAGCTGACAAACATCTTCTTCTTTACTCCTAATCAAGACATGCAGGTATTAATTGTCAACTAAGTCTGAAGATGTGAATTAGACGGTTGTTTTTCTCAGTATGTTGGCCATGTGATGGTATGGAGTCCTTTCGTGGGTGTACCCCGCTTCTCGCCCAATGTTAGCTGGGTTTGGCTACAGTTGCCTGTGATACTCAAAGGATAAACGGAGTACATAATGATGGAATGGATAATGGGTGGAAATAATAACAATATTAACTAGGGATGCACCGATATGGAAATTCTTGGCCGATACCGATATTTAAAATAACAATCTGGCCGATAGCCGATACCGATATTTGTTTATTTTCTTTTTGTTGTTATTCATTCACCCTTTTGTGCCAGAAAAATAATTAAATCATTATTTAAAAAGCACTATTTAAAAAATGTTCAGTCCTTCATCACTCTTATCTTTTAATGACACAAATTGAATCAGATTTATGAAACAATCTTTGATTTAACTAAACTTTATTTAACAGAGACTTATAATGACCATTTTTCCGCAAGTTGAAATGGTTCCTTGGGATCTTAATGAAATGACTGTAACATATTTTGGTCAAAATACCACAAGGATTATTTAAAACAGCACCTTTTTACCCTGTCTAAAACAGCCCTGTTAAAGTATCATTATAGAGAACGCCCTTCTCATTCTTTTACGGTAGCAGTATTGCCCGTTTATTAGAGGTGTTACGGCTTCTGTGTGTATGACGTATGTTCTCAATTCCCTTGTTACCTGTGCATGAGACGGATGAATAGAGCCGATGCACATGAGAATAAAGTACTTAAACAGACGCTACGCTCATACTTTTTACGCCAAGTTACACTGCGTGAGTCAAGATAACTTAACAAGCCCTCCTCAGTTTGACCTGTTTTTAGTGTCGGGCAGAAATCCAATCGCGTCAACACCCACCGTGGCCCTTCGCGATGCTTTTTTTAATTAAACAGTCGGATTCCCCTGGTCCGCACCAGTTCTCAGTCAGCTGCTAGGCGCCAGCCGGAGGGTTCCCCCAGCGGTCGCCGTAGCTGAGGTAGGGTGACCATATTTTCATTTGGGAAAACCAGGACACCTTGTCGGGGGGGGTGGCTGGGGGGTGGGCGGTCATGTGGAGGATGCTGCTGCTTTAATAGTATTTTATTATTATTCAATTATACCGGTATATTATATTATATAGATAGAACAAGATATTTACAGTTGGTTTATTAAAATGCTTTTCAGTAAAAGTCAATAACAATAACTCCAATAACAAATGATAATTTTATTCAAAATGCTTGAGTCAACAATTCCTGTAATGAATGAACAGCACAATGAAAGAAATAATGTCGCATCTTAACATCCTTCACTTCACTATCAATAACTCTGAACTCGAAATAACACTCACTTAGCCTCAGTTATGAACAAAATAAAGTCTGTTTTGTAGGGCTATTGGGGGGGGGGGGGAATTAACCAATGAGCTGATTTACAATCATTGAAAATAATTAAAATAAATAACAAATGAGCTAATTTACAATCAGGTAGCCTATTGGAGAAAATAAATTAACAAATGAGCATAATACAAAAAAAACCCTCTTGTATACTCGAAAAAATAACTTAAAATATACAAAAAAAAATAATAAATATCAACACACCATCTTAACTTCCCTGCTTAATCCTCGTCTCCCTCTTCATCTGTTTTGTCCTCCTCTTCGTCTGGTTTTTCTTCCTCGTCCTTCTTTGCCCATTTGTATTTTGCTGTAGAGCTGATCTTCTTCAGCAGTGTCTTGTGGCCCAACATGTACGTGTGAAAGTCCTTGCATGACATATCTTTGAGATTGTATTGCACAAATAGGATCCCTTTCAAAGATGGAACTGAGAGCTGGTTCCTCTCCTTTGTCCACTGGCTCTGCATCCATGAAAACACTCTCTCCACATTTGCATTATGTGGAGAAAGTGCGAAGACAAACTGTGCCATCCTCAGCAGCTCCGAGTAGCATCCGATGCTTTTGGCCTTCTCGAAGTACTTGACCCACCTCTGGTGCACCTGCAGGCCCATGAATGCTTCATCCTCACTGCAGCTTTCCACAAATTTCTTTAAATTGGACACTTGGTCAAAGCATTTCACATCGTCAATTGCCACCCCTTTCTCCTCAAGGTACTTGATGCAGGCCTCCACATCATCCCACTTAGGTGCCTCGCTCATGTCCATCCACATGAAAGGTGTGAATTCTTCCATGGGCGCCATCCATTTCTCCAGGTACTCCAAGCATGAGCTATACATGCCTAGCACATCCGCCATGAACTTATCACATCCCTCTCCAAGTCCTTCTCTGCGGTGTGCGGCAAGCAGTCCCTTGACTTTCAGGGACATGAAATTATTGGTCTTCCGTTCAATAACAACGTTGTGGATGCTGCTCAATATTTTCTTGATTTCCATGATGGAGTTGTCCTCCCTTTCCATCTCCTGAATGTGGCAGTGGAAGATGGACATGAGGGAGTGCATGTGCCACAAATACACCTCACTAAAAGGGTTTTAAAAAAAAACCTTGATCATCACAGGTGGCTTTTCTTGGGATAAAAAGAATGCTTTTAGAGCAGGGAACATCTGCAGCATCCTCTCTAATCCTGGGAATAGAGAGAGCCACCTGGTCTTGCTGTGTGACAGCATCCTCCTGTATTCCACATCCACAAAATCGCAGTACTCTTTGAGGGACTCTGTGCGCACAGTGTATATGTGGAAGTACTGGTAGATTTTGAAAATGATATTTTCAATGTCCACATTAAGCCTATCTGCCCCGTGATGGACACAGTTGTTGGGCATCCCACGCCAATCAATGTTTTGTTTTGTAGCAGCCTCTTCAAATGTGCAAACACATTATTTCCCCCTTCGTCACGCCGAGTTCCACCAAAATTGGTGTTGCAATTGTCGCCGGTAAATGCGACGCATTTGGAGGCCAAATTGTTTTTCGTCAATGTTTGTATTAAGTAATTGGCGATGGTCGTTGCAGTCTCGTTGGGTGTATCTTGCACTTCAATTAGTTTACTCTGAACACCACCCGCCTTCCAATCAAAATACTGAATAATGATGGGGAAGATTTTCACCGCACCATGATTGCTCCCATCAGTACTTACACCACAATAAGGGATGTCTTTTAGTGCTTCGTGCGCCACTTCTACAGAATGCGGTGCCAGTACACTATCAACAATAGCCTCGGTCTTAGTTCGGGCACAACTAAACTTTTTAGCAGTGTCTGAATCGGGGAGGGTCTTTTTGAGCAATGCACTAGTGCAGTCCATGGATCTGTAACTGTTTCACTGGTGTTTCACTGTGTGAAATGACCATGCAGCCTCCGCTGCATTCACTGCATCCTCGTTCCCTGGTCTGAGAAAGTACTGTGTGATCGAGCTAGCACTACCCTCGCCTCGGACAGCTGTTCTGTGCTTCTCCGTGTCCAGGTGGATTTTCAGATCTCTTGCACCTCCATTGGACACCGAGACATATGTGCCTGCTTTGCACACTGTGCACAAGGCTTCCCATTTGTCTCGACCCGGTCTGAAAGCCGGGAAACTCTTTAGTAATTCGTCGGTAAACGAGCACTTGCGCTTCGGCATGTTGCTTGCGTATGACTGACAGTCACGTTGTCTACGTTCTGATTAATAGGGCTGACAGCATAGGGGCGGGGATTAGGCTACGTCGCACGCAGCGCCGTGGGCAGTGCCCTAGTGCATGTAAATGTAATGGTCCAAAGAAGGTAATTTTAAAAACCAGGACATTTCCTCTCTCTCACTTTCTAAAAATAACCCGGGACAGGACGTGAAATACGGACATGTCCCGGGAAATACGGACGTATGGTCACCCTAGCTGAGGTGATCCGCGAGAAGGGCCCGACACGCGTCCAGAGTCGCCGCCGCCGACCGCCGTACCCGGTCCCCTCCTTCCGCGCCGGCGATGGACACCGCCCCGCGGTCCAAGAGAAAGAAAGCCCCCGCACCAGCGACGCCGTTAGGCGCAACCGGATTAGGACCTCCCGGTGCCGCACACTGAGCCTCTGGCCGCGGAGAGGAGGGCGACGGAGCGACTGCTCCCCCAGCTGCGGCACGTGCCCAGCGGTTTTACAACAAATATGAACATCGGCCAATGATATCGGTGAAAGTCAAGTTTATTACCGATAAGCCGATATCAGTAAACGAGGCGAATATCGGCCGCTACCGATGTTCGCCCGATAAATCGGTGCATCCCTAATATTAACAACTCTATTTGAATAGCACTTATCTAAACAAGGTTATAAAGTGCTTCACAAAATAAAAAAATAAAAAAGGTGAGTGGATATCAGGGACATATTCACCTCAATTTTAAGCGCCAAATCATAAATTAATTGAGACCATACTATTTATTTTACTATAATAAATATTATAGAGGAACCCAACCGTTCCCACAATGAGCAAGCACTTTGGCAACTGTGAAGAGAAAAAACTCTCTCATTAACTGGAAGAAATCTCTAGCCATGTGGCCCGCTCAGTAGATCAGACATCATTACCTATATGACTTTTTTTAACTGAACCCTCGGGCCCTGACGGAGTGACCAGCCTTGACCTAAGGACAGCTATTAAAGACAGGCTAGCCGATCAAAACTTGCGACCAAGAGTGTAATGTAACTAGGGACCAGCCCACATTTAGCTTTGAAAGTTATTGAATGATTCTTAAAAGCGATCCTGAATTTAACTGGCAACCAGTTAAGGGATAAGAATAAGAAGTCCTTTATTAGTCCCGCAATTGGGAAATTTGTAATATTAAAGTAGCAAAAGGACATCAGCAGAAATAACTAGAAAAAAAAAATAAATATAGAAATATATAAAAAATATGAATGGAGTTAAACTAATATATACAGCGTAAAGAAATATATTATGTGAGAGAATATGTACAGTGAATGTATTGAACCTGAACCTTTTATATTGCACAGACAGATGCAAGGATTGGTGTGATATGAGACCTACATTTTTTTGGTTAAAATTCAAGCAGCAGTTTTTTTATGTTTATTTGTTGAATTTATGTCTCAAAAACAAATTGTTGCAATGCTTTCTGTATGTGCTTCAAAATAAAAGCACTCTAGCTTTTCTGTTGACCGAATCCATTCTTTTGATTAAAAAAAAACTGTTTTGTACTAGTATTTATTTGAGTACACAGGACTACTTTTATACAAAGAAATGCCATATTTGTGGCCATATTCAAGGAAAAGCCTACATAAAAACATTGTCCTGCAGTAGCACCTCCTCTGCAGAACATATTGAATTGATATTGATGTACATACTGCATTGAATAGATAAAGTTGCATAACTGCCCTTCCTTGTGTATATTTATGCTTTTGTATTGAGCCTTTAACCAAAATTACAAAAATGATATATGATCCTCCTTAGCATTCTTTTTGGAAGATATCAGGGTGGTAGATCTTTGCTTACGCTGAGAATTAAAAAGTGAATTTTGGCTTGAAAAGGTTGATGACCCCTGGACTAGATGTTCCTTCCAGTTAATGATGCCTTGTGAAAATGCATATTATGATTTGGCGCTATACAAATAAAATTTAATTTAATTGAATACTTTACACCAGTTGAGGGGAGTCAGAAGTACAACCTTTATTCAAGTATTTGTATGTTTGTTCTGCATGCATATATCAGTGGTTATATGGTAAATGGTTTTGGTTTGTATTTTTGTATATACAAATTATATGAAATGTAATATTTTTCATAGGTTGTTTATAATGCTTAATTGATGGTGAATACGGCCCATAGGAGAAGCTAGGGGGTGCAGTACTCCGATGTACCATACTTGAGGAAGTCTTTTCCAAGGGGTGGGTCTGGAGAGCAAAAAGCCAGTCTCGCGCAGCAGAATGTACAACATGCTGCAAATTAGCTGCTGACTTTCGCTACCCATGGATCCTTTATGATGACGGTGGAGCGCTCCCACTGTGGTGATTGTGTTTGTGTTGTGTGGTTTGTGGCTGTGTTCTCCCCCTTCCCTTCTGTGTTCCCCTGTGTGTTGTGTGTGGCAGGGGGTGTGGCTGGCTGGTGGCTGCAGCAGGACAAGGCACACCTGCGTCCAATCCTCCTAATCATCCTCCTCCATATAAGCCTGGGCGTCTCATCACTTCAATGCCAGATTATTCCATCAACTACGGTAGCAAGTGATCAGCAGGAAACTCTCGACATCCTTGTCTTTTGGATGTACGCTAACCTTGTTGCTCTCTTCATCCAGAACCCTCGTGTGCCTCGCCCCTCAGCTCTTCATCCTCCATGTTGCCAGGATCTACAAGCCAGCCAGCCCCCTGCTTCTCCAGCCTTCCTCTTCCTCACCAGCTAATAAACTCTGTTCATTTATCCATCAACAAACCACTCCGTGTCTGCTTTGGGGTCCGAAACTTCACTTAAACCTAACACCCACAACAGATTCAAATTCTCAGCAAAGCCAAGAATGTTCGCTAAACAAGCGGACTGGAGCCAGCTTTGAGACTGAGTATCGCCCAACTCCATGGTCCAGTGTGGGCATAGGACCAGATATAAAGACAGATTTACCGCAAGTCTTCAGGAAGTTAAAAAAGTGATTGAAATGATTCTTGGTGAGATCAGACTGCAGCCGAGCTGTGTTTGTTGGTTCCCACTTGAACTATAACTCGGGTTAAGAATGATGGGAGTGAGCAAGACAGCCTCTGGAGCTTTTTAAGGATGACTGCGACTGTGGCTCTAGGGATGCAATAAGTGACTGCGTTCAAGTAGCAGACTTTCCAAATTATGGAATCGCCACTATAAGTGTTTGGGTGGAGAAGAGGGGCCAAGTAGTGGCCTTGTAGTAGAGATACAAGGCTAAGGAAGGTGAAAAGTTGTGCTAGCAGGAAGAGGTAGCCAGCCTACCTGTCAACGCAAGGTCCTGAAGTTCGATGGCTGAGGTGTGACGCTCTAAGTGTAAGAAAATATCGTGGACTAGGCGGAAGAGACATTGAGCCGAGGCTATGCTAGCATGAACTGCAGGAGCAGGTAGCATAAACTGCAACTCAAGATCCTGAGATCTGACTAATAGCCTATGTTCATAAGCTAGGATATTACTAGTCAGGGGATTACCAAAGTCATTAGTAATTATCTTCTGGAAACCAAGAATGTCTGTGCAAAATGTTCATAGAATCTTTGCTAAGACATTTCATTCTGGATCAAAAGTTGTTGACCAACCAACTGCCACTTCAGTGTTGAGTCATGCAGCTGCGGCTAAATATAACACGCATATAACAGCACATTTTACCCCCCAAAATGCTGCGAAACAAAAGGACACCATTGAGCATTTTGATAATGGAGTCAAAACAACAGGTTAACAAAAATGCAGATGAAAGTATTCTATTGGTTATGTTAATATTCAATTATTATTAAGGCCATTCTTGGATTTTTATCCAAGTTTTGAGAAAGATATCTAGCTAGTTAAATGTATTATTTCACCTTTCATTCATTTCCTTTGCTCACGGCCTCTTATGCACAGAGCAGTTAACATTGTTGACAGTTAACAGATGACTTGTGTAGGTGCTTTAGTTTATCCAAACCTGCTGGCCATGTTCCACTCCAGGGCTGGGTTCTGCGAGTTCCTCTCACTCTCTGCTGATACACCACCTTTCATTCCCTCCTTCTCTGGCTTAAGTTGCTCCCAATGAGCTGTTCCAATGGTGATGGAATGGAGATCGACCTGGTACTGACGGTCCTCTACCTCTGAACCTGGATCACGCAGGATGCCAAGGTTCAGTGCACGTCTGGGGGGAAGAGAAAGAAAAGGCTATTTGATTGGGTCAATAAAAATCATGTAGCATGCTAATAATCCTAGAAAGACCAGGTCAGGCTGAGACTTAGATCTTTGGGAAAGTGTACCTTGTTCACAACACAATGCAGGGAGTAGTGTCGTCACATTCAACAAGCATATGTTCGTGTCCATGTATTAATAATTAGTTCTTGCAGGGGTCACAATGGATCAGGGTGTCCTTAATGTACTCATTTACAATAAAGCACATGACCCAAGGAGTAAACTAGGTAGTCTATTACAGAGTGCCATTAAAAGGTCTTGGCAGATGGCCCCAACAACGATTGACTTCTTTCTTCCTATTACCTGCTCAGTGGTTTAGTGCCACACAATTCTTACTAGAGGATTTATGACAAGCAGGCCTCAGGTGAAATAATTTGCCTTTTATAAAGTTCTGATTCAGGCCAGATTATCATTACCAGTAAACAAAGCTTATGGCCATGGTTTCATAACACAGTAGTCTAGTAGAGAGTGGGAATCTTACGGACTCTGTTTTTTCTATTTCTGTCTTCAGAAACACAGGACTTCTACAGGACACACAAACTGAACCATGGTAAATAAGATGTAGAGATAAGTCAGGAGTGGGCAGTGCTGTCTCTGAACTTCTACAGTCAAGTAAGTAAAACTGTCCCATCAGTGCCAAGAAGAAATGATGTCATCTATTTTGCCGGTGAGAGACTAGATTCTGAAAAATTAACAACGCAACAGGAATAATCAAAATTCAACATCTGCATATGACATCAGGGCTTTTGGTTAATTATGATATGTTTATTTGTGCTGGTGAGTTCAAATGAGAGCTTAAATGGTATAAATAAGGGCTTAAAATGGCTACAGATGTAGTGGCAGCATGAGAAGTTTTATTTGTTTCTGCAACGTCAATGGTAATTTTCATATAGCGTTTCCCCTCCGTAGCCACACTCTACCAGAGAGTGATGTTATGACAATAAGCACCAAGTACAAAAACAATGGCAATGGGAGATCAGAGGTGCATAACTGGATTTGTTGACATACAAACAAGTGAAACAGATCCTTAATCAACATTTGGAACCACATTTATCAACAGAGTATAATATAAATCAAACTTAGAGCCCTGTAAGTTTTGGGTGGGATGTGTCAGTCTAGATTCATTAGGGCTTTTGTAACAGTACCTCCATCACCCTCCCCAACCCCAAACTGTAATTTTCACATTAAACAAACCACAGTTACCTCATATGCTTTCCAAATTATCTCTTAACTTCAGCTTATTTAGGAGACTCTCTTACTCATAATCAACATTACATGGGAGTCTGCAGCCAAGTCGCTGCATTGCTGAGCAGCAGGGTCATCTCCAATGACATAAATAAATATGATAAACATTTGTCTTGGTCATGCAGCCAGTGGAAACCAGTGTGATTTAATATCAAAAGACATATTTCAGCCAATCACAGGAAACGAGAGCTTCATTTTTGACAAATGAGGAAGGGAGGAATTTTGGAAGTTCCCTTTGGGGTGCAATAATAATTGAAGCCAGATTTTCTTGTTGTACATGTGGGGGAAAACACTGGTGGTTTGACATATCTGATTGGTCATGTAAAGACCACACTGCTTGGTCTAGAGGAATCAGAAAACACCACGCGAAAGCATGCCACTCACTCTGCCAACCATATACATTAAAATAAAAAAAAGGCAGGTGGACCACACCCTTCTGCTGAGTCTCTGGGTCTGCCATTACTAAACATCTGCCCGCCACTATCATGTGGTGACATGGTACATGATGACGTGCCTTCTCGGCTGAGGAAGCCTAGGCGGTGGTGGGGGAGGCCTGGATTGTAGTTTGAAAAGGGAGATAAATTCTCCTCAAACACAAGTACTTAGTTTTGCCCTTGTTCCTGAGCCAAACTTATTTTAATTGCAGCAAAATACCACAGAAACATTATTTTTTATGACAAAATTCTTCTATTTATAAAATGGATCAAAAGCTCTGCAGAAAAAATGCTCTGTTTCATGACATTGATGGCTATTATAGTATGAAACATCTCTCCCTCTTCTGACACAATTTAAATCCAATTTGACTCTGAAAAGCCACTGGGCTGATTTTGCATCAGTGCTGAAATATGAAGGCTCCAATCCAATCTTATTATGGCCCGAAGTAAAAGACTCCATCTAATTCAAGCCCCCAAATCCTCAAGTGGAAAAGACACAAAATAGTAAAGACATGGCAATGTTATGTATCTAAAATGCAAAACTTGGAAAGAGAGATTCACTAGAACGTCATCATGGAGTAAAAGGCTTATCATGTGAGCACTTCCTCTGGAAGATGGACAGACAAATTTGCAAATAGGCAATTAATTGCACGTTATGTTCTTCTGTTCAGGATTCTTTGGGTCTATGCATGTGCTGGGCAGGGCATCGGTCATGATTTGTGCTATGAGACTGACTTGTAAGGAAGACTGAGTATTTAACCTGTTGCAGATTTGGGATTGTTTGGTGAAGTGGTCATCGGATTTGAGAAGGAACCCTCTGGGCACACGAATAACACATCAGTTAATAATAAGTTAATAATTAGCAAATTAAGATAAACAACAAATAAGCTCATGCAGACTCACACAGCTGGTCCTTGCCATGGTGGTATTAGGTGTAACCAGTAAGGGATTTACTTTGCTGCTGCACACAGCTGTGTTGAAATAACATACAGACTCGGAATATAAAACTTGCATGATAGGAGAGAATGATTTGTAAAAAGAAAAAGAAAATATAGTTTGTGTTATTGAGACAGAGCCATTGAGTAAATAAGAAAAAAACGTTTGTTGAAAAAGAGCGAAAGTGGAATCTTGTGAGAGCCTGATTACCATGCTGAGGTTTTGAAGGCTAACAGTGGTTCAAGGTTGTAAAACAAACCACAATGGGATCTGGTTGAGGTTCAGGGCTTGATGGTAAAAGTGTGGGAGCCGTGGGCTGTAATAAAGCCTCTTGCCGAGAGGATCCTGTGGGGCAGGGTGTCTCATGGCTCTTGCCTTTCATGGGCCTCCCACCTCCCCCTCTCAACCACACCCTCCACATCCCCTGGCCGAGGCCAGTGGGGCAGGAAGCACTGGGGTAATACCAAGTGCCGCTGGCTCCTGGATCTCGTCACTCTGAAACCCGCAACCTGAACCCGCAACCCTTGAGCTGTTTTTCACTTCATTTCCATAACAATCACATGTAATATATGTCTACTTTCACGTACAACAGGGGCAGAAGTGGATTTAAATGCTCCTGCTCTCTGTGTTAAACATACATACTGAGTAGAATTCCGTTGAGATCTCAGACTTCATTTGACCAAGTCAAGCTAAATAGATCTGTACAAAGTAGTGCTATTTTTACGAGTCACGAGTGTTCATATTCTTTTGTTTTAAATAGAGCCCAACTAATTTATAGTTGAACTAAAAGAACAAATGACTCGGAAACACGAGAAAACAAGCTAGATGTGCCATTGAAATATTTTTTACCACTTTTTCAAACGCTAAAGTAACATCCAAAAGGAGTATTGTGTGAAACCAACATAGATACTTACATTCTAAAAAAAGAAAATTAGGTTTTGATGTTCTTTCCCTGTGACTTGAAATGTCATTAACCAAACACCATTAGCACCCAGCAACTCTCCATGGTATTTCTGTTGTGGAGAGGCCAAAGCTTCGCATTGGCTTCTCAATTAGTTTACCATGAGTCCCAGTGGCTTAAAGTGGAGTCCCACTGGGCCTGTTTGTGTGCCGAGGGGGAATTCATAAGCATTATGATTCATGAAACTTGCAATTACTTAGTAAGTTAAGCACCCCGGCCTACGGTGGTCCACTCTGAATTGCCAGAAGTTCGGCAGCTTCTGAGATGTGGATTTATAACCCTAGTCAAGTCCAATTGCTGTTAATTTGCATCTACCAATTACAGTAATTAGGGTTTTGAATTTGATTGCTGAGTAGCCCTTTGAGTGAGAGGGGAAAATTATGTTGTGGAAGAAGGCAAGTCAGCAGAATAAGAGACTTGAGGACTTATATGCTGTTGCTAGTAAAAAGAGTTTTGATGTATGGAGCTGTTCTAAGGGAAGTAAAAAATACTAAATACAAAACAACAAAATATCCAAGACAAAAAGGTTGTTACAAAGCTTCAATTTTGTCAATTAGAAGTAACAAAGGTCTTCTTATGGACATTTTAAGAAAAAGACAACATATTACTATCTATTGTTTTTTTTGCTGACGTGATGCATAATACATTTAAATCTGCATAGTGTCCAGACTTATATGTACTGACAAATTCCAAAGACCAAACTCAATAATCTTTGCTTTTGCAGCCTGACAGCATTACTCATCTCCACTGCTGCTTACAGAAGCCTGTTATCCATTAGGCTGATTGCACTTCTAGACACTCATACTCGACTAGTTGTATCATATTTGAATAAGATCTGACGAGGAAAGTTTTGCTCCTATACAATCTCTCCTGACAATATAAGCAGGGCTCATCTTAAGTTAACACCATCATCATGACAGCGGTGCATTATATTAAAACCTTAAGAGAAAGTACGACGAAAGAAGCCTCTTTATATACAATGACATTGTTGAAAAGTTAGTGTTTGGACTTTGATTTGAACATATCTTAATTACAGGAGAAATTTATCTTACAGTTTCCGTGTCAGAAAAGTTCTGAATAAACCGGCTAACATGTGCTCACCATGATGGCCTGTTAAAGATGTCAGTCTGGCCAGTTTAATTAATAGGCTCATCGTGCACTAATTCAAAACCTGCTTCTTGCATCATTGTTGCAAAGATACCACATGTGAAGATTACACAGATATTTCCTTCGGCTTCAACTGGTGAATTTCATGGAATTCACACATGCCAGAGACTATACAACTTAGACTGCTAATCCTTCATCATACTCAATGATTCATTGTGCAGTAAAAATATAGTTTGCTACAATCAGATGCTAGATACCGACTCATTTATTAACACATTACATCAAAAAGTATTTTTTAAGCTATATAATATCACATATCGTTGGCGGAACATCAGTCAAAATGTTGACACAACTCCAAACTTAGAAGTCACTCTCAAGTACTCTGCATCAAGCTAACAGCACAGATGTTGTCCTCATCTCCACTGCTTCTGTTCTGCTTAGCTTTTAACACACACGCACGCACGCACTTTCACACGCATGCATGTACACACAAGGTCTGTATATCTTTAACTCTGTTCTCCTGCTTCAGCTTGCATGTAGCCATGCATGGAACATTCTTTGGTAACAGGGACAGTCTCTGACTTTTTAGGAGCACTGAGTACAGTAGGTACATCTGTGGAGTATCCACACAGAAAGGCATCATGGATCCTCATTTGGGAAAACTGGAGTTGTGGCTGCTGCAGAAATCAATGACAGCTTTGTGTGTGCATCTGTGTGTGCACACTATGTCTGTCTTAGATCTTCTATAGTAGACGCTCGTGAAGCTGCTGCGAATTACTACGAGTCATCTATGTGAGTGCGCATCACCGCAGACAAAGCTACCATTTTCCCTAAGAAAATGAATGGGTCAGTGCTTGTGAAATCACTTCCTCTGTTTGCAGTAACAGATCAGATGCTTCCTCCCTGCTGTGAAACTATACATAACACTGCTTTTATAAAACATGTCAGGCGGAGTTTTAGCAGCAAGTCCCTGATGCGGAGGTGTGAAGGGAATGCCTCGCTGACTTCCTCAGACCTCTGATTGAAACCAGATTTGTGTCCCCACCAAGCAATTTCAAAATGATGTAATCTTACCGCCATTTTGATTTGAAAGGCCTTATCTTTAACTAATTGCTAAACACACGAGTGGAGTAGATTATTCATAACTGGCTGCAGTGAAGAACATGGCAGGGGAGGTCAAGGATCTGGCTTGCCCTCATATGCATTCATTTTCTTCAAGTTTAAGAAGAACAGACACATGCCTTAATACTACTTTAACTCTAACGAAAGTAAAATAATACTTTTGCTTGAGTCAAAATTGAAACCCTGTCACTGGTGTCTTGCGATTATTAAATTAAATTATTTAGTCCTACTGATGCAGCTGTTATATATTCCTCATGCTGAATCAGATATATTGTCACGGTTACTGGTCTCATGTTAAACAATAGTACAATTCTAGATGGTTAGCATAACTGTATTATTTTATAACAATTCACAATACTGCACTTGAATACCGCACTTATAATAACATTAATAATTATTTGTTTTACTGTTTAAATGTATGTACCAGTACTTTTCAAACATTTGGGCCATAACCCCCAAAATACCATGATAATGATACTCATTATTCCCAAATATTTTAAGAGGCATAAAAACACACATAAATACCAAAACTGTAAATGCATTACACATTAAAATATAATGCTTCGCATGTACAGGCACATGCAATAAAAATCCACCCTATGATATGAGTCTGAAACCAAGATGGTTACAGTCTTCAGAGCATTCCTGTAGATTAACTTAAATTGTTCAGTTCATGCTCTGGCGAGGAGGGTGTTTTATGGAGCTGTAAAATTAGACTTGATTTATGGAACCAACAGCAAGAGCCACTAGTGTTTTTTTACACTTGATATTGATTAAGCTTTTCAGTAATGCTAAGCTGGTTCACATTAGTGTACATATGGACATTTGTA
Organism: Pleuronectes platessa; assembly: GCF_947347685.1. Lineage (NCBI taxonomy): Eukaryota > Metazoa > Chordata > Actinopteri > Pleuronectiformes > Pleuronectidae > Pleuronectes > Pleuronectes platessa. The sequence goes on along the minus strand of NC_070635.1, from coordinate 26,454,072 downwards.
TATGTTTGAAGATGCACATTTTTATCTGTGAGATGAAGGTCTTTGGCAGAGTACTTTGAAGTTGATTACAAGTTTGTTTACAGCAATTATTGAATTCTGACAAATGTTTGAAGCAACAGAATTAAATGTCAAGGTCTTATCCTTCTTTGGATAAAGAATGAAAATTTTCCGAAACAACGTAAGGGAAATGATGGCCATATCTGATTAGGTTAATGTATGCTACAGGTTTAGAAGACAGGCTGAACAAACATGTAATCAGATAGCTAAAACAGTAGGTCCTACTTGTACACGTTTGCCTTGACCTTAAACAACATTTAGTTCTGATTCAAATTTCCTTCCAGCAACAAAAGACAGAAGGAAACAAAATACAATGACTTGGTGCTGGAAGCTCCTACATAATAGAATTCAAAACGTATGTCTAAATCACAAGCTTTAAGGGGAGCCAGACTGGACTTATAGAATGTGAGAGCAGATGAGATGCTTGGTGCTGTCCAAGACTTCAGGAAAACAACCGCTTTCTCATGAGATAGTGTCCAAATGCTTTATATCAGCAAGGAAAAACAGCATACAATAATTACAATAATCTGGGGCACACATGCTTCCTACATCCGCTAATTTCTCCTCCTCTGTGAAAAACTGCAGAGCCAGTGTTTATAATTCGGAAGTGGATCTTGCATTTATCCATACCACAGTGTGTTTATAAAAAGTGAAATTTCTGTATGAGAGGAGAGGGAGGGAAGAATGGATAAAAGGTAAAGAAATTGATTAGAATAGGTCTTAAACAAAAAGACTAACTATATTTAAAATCAAGAAATGCAAATGTAGCAAAAACTCGCAGTAAAAGATGGAGATTAAGACTGTAGACTAAGATTAATACAACAAATCTGGGTCTGACAATGTGAACTGAAGGTAAATGTTTTAAGTAGAAACCTTCGGGAAAGTTATACGTAGTGAAACTAAGATTTGAAACTTAAGTGTCTGTTTTTAAATCGTCTCTCAAAACTTACTTTTATTTGATTGTTTTTAGCCATTATTTATGTTTCTTATTTTAAAATTATATTGTATTATGTATCTCTTGCTTTGCTTTTAGATTATGTATTATATCATTTGTTGTGTTAAATTTTAGATATATATCACTATATTATTAGCCATATTTGATTTTAGATTACATTCTTGTTTCCATTTGTACAGTTTATTGCCATTCACCCATTCACACACACATTCATACAACTGGGATAAAATGCTGACCTTCTAGTTGGAGGTTACCACTCTACCGCTCAGCCACAGCCGCCCATCTCCAAATGTGCAAATGTGCTATATCAATAAAGTTATTGATATAAAATGTTGTTGTTTTTACAGCAAATATTCTGACTCACCATATTAGAAGAGCAAAGTTGCTACTGATAACATTAATAATTCATTTTTTCTTTTAAAGTGTGTGAATAAGCAATGCCAGCAGAAAAGTAAGCTCTTTTTTAATTTATAATTTCATGTCTGTTCTTTTTCTAATGTGACCTTTTCAAAAGATTTGTCTTGTCTTGAGTTATTCAAGAGCTACTTTGCTTAAAGATATTTAAAAAGGATGTGGCTGCCATCATAACACCTATAACTGAATCAACAAACTACAACAGAGAAGCAAACAAACTATAATTCCTCCAATTAAAATATCACAAAACATGTGAACACAAATCACCACCAATGATTGCTGTGACTGGCTCTGTTGTGTGAAGTGATAAGCATGTCATCACAACATAGCACTTCTTAAATTGTTAGTTAAATGAATCAAATGATTTGTGGTTTAAGTCATCGGTTCCCAAACAGGGTTACACGAAGTGGTTCAGGGGGTACGCAGGGAATGTGCACGAAGTGTAAATCCTGCAGAGGACCGAGCTGCGTGCACCGAGGATTACAGGAGACGGGTTGATTTAGCGTGGGCGTGCACCAGCTAGCAGTTTAAGACGAGCCGCGCGGCATCATGGGAAGTGAAGTTTTAGGACGTGGCAAAGACAGTTGGCTTCACGGCAGACAGAACTACAACTCCCACGCGAAACGAGGAAGTGTTATAGGCTGTATGTGTGCAAAAAAAAAATGAGGGGGTACAGAGCCGGAGATTGAATGTCTGAAGTTTGGGAACCACTGGTTTAAGTGAAGCCAAAGCCGTCCTCACTTCCTGTATGGAAATATAGCAAAGATTATGACCAACAGGCAGAAACTTCACATGAAAAGTGGTTAGGTGTAACTAGAATCCCCTACAACCGTCAAAGAGGTTGATGAAACGGCTTCATATCAGGGAGCCTCATCAGGCCAGAGCTGGAATAAAGGCTGCGTTCAATCAGCCTCATCTGGAGCCCGTCATACTTTACATGTGGAATGACAGTGTTCTCAAGGAATCAGCCTGAGTCTGGGTGTTTGGTGTATTTTCTGGCACTGCACCTTGTTCCAATAAGGAGGAGGGGCCATGCAGAATGTTAGAGACATAAAAAGGAGAGAAGCTAACAAAGATAAAGTCATAGAAAGTAACAGAGAGTAAAAAGAAGACTGTTACTGCAGTGAATGAGTGGAAAGGAAGATATTGCAATGAAAATTAATGAGGTGTGGAAGATAATCTCCATGTTGAATTCCACACCTTTGTTCCTTGTTTTCCACTGTCTTTAATACTTTATCTACACTTAATCTTCACATAATTCCCTCCCCATTATGTTTCAACTTATCTTTTAATTTTCTCCTCCAATCACTCCTCCCTCTGCTAATATCTTATTACTTTTTCTCCTCAAGTCAGTGTTTTGATGCAGCGACAGAACAGTGAGGAGGAAGTGGCCTTTGCGGGCCAGGCTCCTGACAAACCACTCAACACAATGCCAAAACTTCTGACTGCCATCCAAACAGCTGCAGGCACTGAGAACATTTAATGGGGAAAAAAACAAAGAGAAAGAAATGGAAAGAAAAAAGGGACAAACTAATAAAAGAAAACAAGCAAAACAGAGCTACAGCGCAGTCTGCACTGAGCTGGCAACTGGGCTGCATGGACCCTGGTTTTATTAGAAGGGACTGAGAGATGAAAACACGACAGCCCCCTGTGCCTCTGTGGAATAGACTTGTATAACCCCTTAGGTCTATAAGGTACAAGGCTGCATGGAGAAAAACTGTGTCAGAAGGAAGGTAGAAGGAAGGAAGGAAGGAAGGAAGGAAGGAAGGAAAGAAAGAAAGAAAGAATGGAAGGAAGGAAGGAAGGAAAGGAGAAAAGAAGGAAAGAAGGAAAGAAGGAAAGAAGGAAAGAAAGAATGATGGAGGCAAGCAAGCAAAAAATGAAGGAATGAAGGATGGAAGCAAGCAAAGGAAGGAAGGAAGCAAGAAAATAAGCAAATAAGAAAGGCAGGAATGAAGGAAGCCAGTAAGAAAGGATGGAAGAAAGTTAAAGAAGAAAGGAGGCAAGCAAGCAAGTAAGGAAGGAAGCAAGCAATCATGCAAGGAAAGAGGGAGGGAAGGATAGGAGAAAGGAAGCAAACAAACAAACAAGCAAGCAAGGGAGGAAGGAAGGAAGGAAGGAGAGAAGGAACGAAGGAAGGAACGAAGGAACGAGTCTGAGTAGTGCTTCTGTTGAGCAGAAAATGTGTAGCAAAGAGTCCAGGTGTAAATAATTAGAGGAGATGGCACATCAAACAAGCCTGTGTTCAGCCTCTTTCCGGTAGCCCTGGTGGCAAGAAATGCTGAACAGCATCCTGTAAGCTGACCAGAGAGAGAGAAATGAGAGGGGGCAACAAGAAGCAAAGTAAAGTGGGAGGTGAAGAACAGAAGAGGGTAGATGTAGAAAAACATCTTGCAGAGGAGAGGGAGATTAGGAGACAGACCGGGGGTTGAGGAACATGGAAAGAAAGTGTAGCATGAAGAGGAATAAAGGAGAAACAAGGGAGGGAGAAACAGGGCTGAGAAGAAGGGAGCACATAAAAAGAAGAGGGAGAAGCCAAGAGAGGCTAAAAAGGTAAGACAGGAAACAACATCCTGTGTGATTGAACGTGGGAGGAGAAAAGGAGAAGTGTGTTGTAGAGACACATGATGATTGAATCACACCGAGGAAAAACACAAAACAGGGATACAAATGAGGAGTTAAACTACAGGCCCGGTGGGTGGAGAGGTAGAGGAATTAATTAAAGGCAAAGCAAAATAAATTCATGGCAGAAAGGATCATGGAGAGAGTAGATCAAACTATTTGTTGGGCTTCAAAGATACATTTTTTTAGATTTTATATATAAAAGGGAAAAACCATAACCTGACGTTGTCAGACTCACAATTCTAGTCAGAATGTGAGTCTGAGACCGCTCCATTGGGCTGTGATTATGGGGCGTGTTTCAACTGACCAGGAAGTAAAATTCTTCTTCGCTCAATTGGATAGACCTACAACCAATCAGAGCAACGTAGTATGTGACGTATGCTAAGCAACGCATTGTGAGTTATTTACTAACGCTGGGTTCACACCGGACGCTTCAGCGCAGCGCCAAGCCTTAAATAACAGCTGGCTCCCAAACTTTGTGCCGGTCACACCGGAGGCTGAAGCACTGCGAGGCAGCCTTGGCGCAGCGCGGTGCTTCAGCCTCCGGTGTGACCGGCACAAAGCCGTGCAGCGATCTACTGGATCAACAGGTGATATTATTAGCGTTGCCCGGCGGTTCAGCGTCGCTTCAGTGTCCGTTGTGAACAGCCAAGCGCCGGGGCGATAGGGATTAGCGCGGTGCTTTGGCGTCGCCTCCACGTTCTGTGTTCCTCTTTCAAAACGAATGCGCTGTCGATGTCTTCTAAAACAGACTCAATGGCAGCATCTACACATCTCAGCTCGCCAGCGGCAGGCATGGTTGTTGAAAACGAATTCAACCAAAGGGCACTTTGATGACGTGGTTGATTACGTTACCGTTGATCATCTGTCAATCATCGTATAAAGCCCGCCCTGACAATCTGATTGGCCCGGTCAGGCCATAATTTTTCCTCAACGGAGCGACTCCAGACTAGCCTGGATGCCAGACGAACTTAGCCCCGCCCACAACATTTTGGTCGGGCAGTTCGGTCTGGAGTCGCTCCATTGGGAAAAAATTATGGGGCGTGTTTCAACTGACCAGGAAGTAAAATTCCTCTTCGCTCAATTGGATAGACCTACAACCAATCAGAGCAACGTAGTATGTGACGTATGCTAAGCAACGCATTGTGAGTTATTTACTAACGCCGGGTTCACACCGGACGCTTCAGCGCAGCGCCAAGCCTTAAATAACAGCTGGCTCCCATCCACTCCCATGTTAAAACTTTGTGCCGGTCACACCGGAGGCTGAAGCACTGCGAGGCAGCCTTGGCGCAGCGTGGTGCTTCAGCCTCCGGTGTGACCGGCACAAAGCCGTGCAGCGATCTACTGGATCAACGGGTGATATTATTAGCGCTGCCCGGCGGTTCAGCGTCGCTTCAGTGTCCGTTGTGAACAGCCAAGCGCCGGGGCGATAGGGATTAGCGCGGTGCTTTGGCGTCGCCTCCACGTTCTGTGTTCCTCTTTCAAAATGAATGCGCTGTCGATGTCTTCTAAAACAGACTCAATGGCAGCATCTACACATCTCAGCTCGCCAGCGGCAGGCATGTTTGTTGAAAACGAATTCAACCCGAGGGCACTTTGATGACGTGGTTGATTACGTTACCGTTGATCATCTGTCAATCATCGTATAAAGCCCGCCCTGACAATCTGATTGGCCCGGTCCGGCCATAATTTTTTCCCAATGGAGCGACCCCAGACCGAACTGCCCGACCAAATCTGTTGTGGGCGGGGCTAAGTTCGTCTGGCATCCAGGCTAGAAAAACCATGGTGTAAACAGATAATAAAAACTGAGTCTCCCTCAAGTGTTCATGCAAAGCTAGATTTTATTTCATAAAACTAATAAGTGCAAATAAAAATAAAACAGTAACTGTGGCAAAATACTAAATAAAAAGGGAAAAAGTTACGATTTTAAATATACCACTCATATTGATACAGCTTATTTATCTAGTACTTTAACACATCTTTTGTCAGTTCTTCAGTTATTATTTTCAAAGAGAAAATGCTTGAGAAGATTGATTTATTTTCTTTAATATAAATTGCACTTCAGTAACAAACCGTAAAAAACGTAATTTGTTAAAAAGGGGAAAATCACAGGATGCTAAATGTTACCTCAGATTTTTCCTGTTTCCTCATTTACATGCAAAAGTCTTCTTACAATGAGCATTGTCAGCATCAACTTGTGAAGTGTACCTGCACTTAACAGTTGTCACTAAAAGCAGTTTGTATCTGTATTTCTGGCCCCAGAAACGATAGACAGGACAGGGATGTTTACATATTGTGATTGTGTGTGTGTGTGTGTGTGTGAGACTGCATCACATCAGTTTGTGAACCTTCTCTCTCACGGTGCTACATATCATACATCTGCATGTCAGCTGGATCTCTCCTTCTGCCTTCTCTTTAAAACAAAAAACTTTTATGTGGCTTTAAAATACTAATAATATCAATCCATTACCAGGTTACACATTATGCAGGACCTGTGTGAACTGAGAGAAAAAAAGCTCCCTTCAAACATTTCAATTGCCTTCTCATCTCAAAAGTTAATGGAAACCCATCAAGGGGCGCACAATGATTCTTTAAAAGCTGGATCCTCGTCATCAAAGAGGAATGGAGAGAAGTCTTGCCAACAGTTTGACATTTAATTCAGCAGAAATATATGGTGAAAAGCATATTTGCTAAAGTTAATAATTTTTGCCGCGCTTATATGTGTGTAACCAGAGCCGTGCATGCGTGCAATGATAAAGTGACGGGGTGGGGTGTTGACTGGAGGTCTTATATGAGTGTGTATGTGTGTGTGTGTGTGTGTGTGTGAGTGTGTGTGAGTGTGGTAAGTTATGGAGAGAAGAAAGGGGACCACCAAAGTAGAGTTGTCTACATGGTGGCTTCACATTTCCCTTTGTGGTTCTCTCAAACCTGTGGCTGAAGTAATATGACTGACATTCACACACGCACTCATACACACAAAGTCTATAAATTACAATACTTACGGGTACTATAGAACCATATATGGGAACATGTAAGTACTAATTCTACAAACGTCTGTGTGTATAAGGAACCCCTACGATATGCAGTACGTTCATTATTAATAAAAAATAAATAAACAAGCAACCAGCGCTTGTGTTGCCCTCCGTCATTTCAGCGACATTCATAGAATCACTCTTATTTGGCAAATTGCCTTCAAAGTAAAACCATATCAATTGTTTTGGCGCTGCAATACCTATATCGAGCTGAATAACAGAGCTTTTATTATAAAATGTTAGGGTCAGTCGGGACTCGAACATGGGTCTCCCTTGTAGTATATGGATTGCCCACCACTGAGCTACGAGGGGTGATGACTCAGATGCAGAGACAGATGATTTGTTTGTAGGGAATCAAAAAAGGTTTCTTTACTTGGGTAAGGCAGAGGATTTGTACGATCTGTACGGTTTGTACAGCAACTCAAAATACCTCCAGACAACTAAAAACACAGTCTAGGCAATTTAACAGAGGATGTCCAAAAACAGGTAACAAAAAGATCTCAAGAACAAAAAAGGTTCAACACAGGAATAGTATCTAAGGCAGGTTCTCTGAGCAACTCACGTAACTTAACTCAAGGGTGTCAATTTCAAGACATGGCAAACACAAAGAAGATCTACCTTCAAGTCTGTTTGGACCTCCTGCAGTTGTAATGTGCCCCTTATATTTCACAAGCATTAGGCAATGACACCATTGTTTTCTCATGGCTCTCTTTCTTAAAGTAGACTTTTGTTCTTTCATACTTCAGCCTGATCTTCCGATTGCCTATGCTCTTGTTACATGTTCTACTGTATAACCTACTGATAACTGTAACTTGGCAGCAGACTACAGACCCCGAACACAGATAAAAAAATATGTGTATGACATGCTTAAAAAAGGTTTTATGTATACATAACCTATCTATATGTGTTTCTTTTTGCTGAAGAAATAGTACAATGCAAGGCCACACAAACAATTCTCTCTCTGAATGTATTGACTCAGACTAGCTATACATATCAACACACGGGTCAAGTTCAGCAATTCTAAATAAATCCTTTTGAAAGAAACTAGACAAAGTGGAGACACACTGACTATCAAGTAACTATTTCCAGTATTCCTAAATTCCATCTTGCAGTCCACCTGGCCTTCCATACTGCAGTCTGAGTGGCCAGTGAGTGTCCCTGTCAGTACAATGACCGCTTCAAACCAACTAAACAGGATGCTAGAACATCAACATGTCAAAAGCAGGGAGAAAAGGAACTAAAACATCATAACGCACAAGGCTGGGGTCGGAGAAGGCACATACACAAAACATAGGCACATACACATGTACACACACACAAACGGACACCACACTTTGACAGGGTATGTGTGTGTATTACATGCTACAGTTGAGCACAGAGCTTCCTAGGTTGGTGGTATGGGTGTATTCTTGGAAGCCTTGTATCCTGCTTCAGGATGAAACATTTACTCTCGCACCCATATAGGCCCACTCATTGAGGCTGAAGTCCTGAAGCCAGGTGGTCAACCCCTGGATCAGGCCCTTTTATGAGTACAGGACAGCTGAGGGGTGATCCCTCTTGCCTTTGTCAGCATGCACTCTGACTTGACTGAGAGCAGTGTGCCAAAACACAAGAGCAGTTTCCAGGAAGCTCTCAAATACGTTCTGTCACCTTGAGTGCCACCAAATAAGGGATGAAAAACTGCCAGATGTTAAAAGAAAAAAAAGACCGGGCAGTTGTTGGGAATTCATAGAGTGGGGGTGTTGGCTTTGCACTGGGAGGGGTTCACACGTGAAGGGAGTAACTGCAATACACAGATTTAGAGCTTGCTCACACAGCTTGAATGCGAGTACCATGAGGGACATATTGTTACCAAAATTAAAAAGGTTTATCTTCTGGTAAGAATGAAAAGTTAATGTATACCTGCAGATGGTGCAGGAGAAAACCAGACAATAATATGTATGGCCTAACCTTTAAGGATCATCACATTATCAAATGTAATTAATGTTATCCACCCATTACATACAAATGTATCATATTAGCCTATGGGGAATGTCAAATTTAAAAGCATTTTCAAAATGACAGGAATTCATCATCTTTAAATGATACATGTCCACATCAAATGTATTAGATATCTCTCCAAAAATGATGAAGTAATTTCAGGCTGTACAAAAGTGCTGGACCAGTGAACCCAAAGAACAACAGGCCAACACTGAATCCCCAACAGCCACTGCACTTTGCGCCAAGAAAGAGAGGAAAATAATAAGTTGTGGTTTACTCGTTTGATTCCCCTCTATGCATACAAACGTCCATAAAAATGTATAGCAGGCCCATGCTGAGGCTTTCTCTCTCCAAATCCCCTTAAACCTCTAACTGCAGGCAGAGGAATACAAGTGTTGTGGTGCAATCTTCTCACAGAGCAGAGGGCCTGAGAATAACATCACAGAGGCCACAGATATTTATGGAATGAACCGCAGGCTGTACACAGAAGTCAGCAGACACCACAACACAGCACACAATAAGCTGTATACAGCTCCCTTCTCATATACAGAACAAGAGACCAGTGGCTAAACACAAAGTGTAGAGCTCTGGTGAAGAGAGAGAGAGAGAGAGAGAGAGAGAGAGAGAGAGAGAGAGAGAGAGAGAGAGAGAGAGAGAGAGAGAGAGAGAGATGATATAATAAGGAGCTAAATAAAAAGCAATCACGAAATAATGAGACCTCTGCTTTTTGCACACTGTATTTAATGTACTTAAAAATAGATTCCTGCCCATCAATTTACACTCATTAACCAGTGGTCAGATTCCATTTCATAATTCACTCTGGACAGAAACTGAGCAACGAAGTCCAAGAAACACTTGGTCTGTAGGAAAAACTTGGGCGTCCAGCCAGACATAATGCCCAGACAAGAAGGGACTTGGTCAGGGAAGTGACCAATAATTCGACACTCCACTGAAAACAATCTCAGAAGCACATTATCAATCAGACCTTTATGATCGAGTGTCTGGTAGCCACTTTGAGTAAAAGACACATGACATTTTGTTATGTTTACCAAATGGCATTTAAAAGACTTTGAAAGAATGAGGAAAAAGATCATCCGGTCTGACAAGAGAAAAAAATTAACCCCTATGGCAGAACTACAAACACTATGTCTGGTAAATCAGGTACTGCTTATCGTCTGGCTAATACGATCCCTATAGTGAAGAATATTGGAGGCAGCATCATGAGGGTGCTTGTCAGAAATGAGGTAATAACGATTGCAGCCAAACACAGAGAGTTCCTTGAAGAAATCCTGCTGTGGATTTTAGTTGACCGGAGACTAGGTTGATGTTTTAACTAGAGCTGTGAAAAATAACGCGTTAACGCGTTATGATTAAATTACAGGATTAATTCGTTTTTTTTTTTTTAACGCATTTAACGCATGCGCAGAAGGACCTTCCAATTCCGCCGCCTCTGCACTAGTTGCCGCTCTAATGCAGTCAGACGGCAGCTGCCATTCAAACAAACAAACAACATGGATAATTCTGATGAACCTGAGGACCTTCTGGACGGGAAGATCGTGTTCCAAAAAAACAAAGATCGAACATTCAGTAAAACCAAGGTGATATGCACACTCTGCGAGAAGACGTTATCGTTTCACCGTAGCAATACCCGCCTAACCACCGCAACGCGAAGCATGTGTTGGTCGGCGAGGGGCGTTCAAGTGGAATGCGCCAAACCAGACTCACTCGCAGGACACATTGTGCAAAAGAAGCGGTCAGCTTTACTGTCAGAGAATTTGAACAAGTTAGTTTGCCTCACCAACTGGCTAAAGACCGAGTAGCTAAGAGGGCCTTTAGAGGCATTAGATTGTATCATGGTGTGGTTAATGGTTGTGTGACAAAAAATATAAAAAATGTCAACCATCCTATGGCTAAGAAGCTCAAATAATTTCTGTTTGATTTAAAAAAAAAAAGTTTTATTCAACCACACAATGGCTAAGGAGCCCAAATTCTGTTTAGGATGAAGATTATATTAATGTTCCATATGGAAAAGCAATGATAACTGCTGAAGAACTGCTGAGTTGCAGCACAAAAGAAAAGTTAAATGTCATAAATCTTGTTTTCACAAAAATATTCCGAGAAAATCGGTAATGTGATTAATCATGATTAATCCATAGAAACCTGTGATTAATTTGATTAAAAATTTTAATCATTTCACAGCCCTAGTTTTAACATTCAACATGATAATAACCCAAAGCATATAGCCAATATGTAGGGGGCTTTAGGACAAGTATCTGCTGACCTTGAGAGGCCCAGTCGAAGTCCAAACCCATTCAATCTGACAGTGCTTGAAAAGATCGCCCAGGAAGAACGGGTTAAACTAGGTGTTCATAGCTTGTTGAGAGTCACCCAAGAAAACTCCAAGCCGTAATTGTTGCCCAAGGGGCAAGTATTAAAAGTAAATTTAGATTTTCAAAACATTTGCAAAAATTACCTGTAGATCCTGTTTTCACTTTGTCACTGTTGATTATTGAGTGTATTAATGGGCATACATTAATGTTAAAATGGTCTGTATTTATAAAGCACTTTTCTAGTCTTGATGACGACTCAAAGCGCTTTAAAGTACAGTTTTAAATTCACCCATTCACATCATTCATACAGTGCATCTATGGGCAGCACTTTTTCAATGAGGGGTAATTCAGGGTTCATTATCTTGCCCAAGGACATGCAGGTGTGGAAGACTGGGATCAAACTTATGACCAAACCACTGACCATCCACAGCCAAAAATCTATTTGCAATTAAATCTACAGCACAACAAACCCTTGTGAATGTAGCTATAAATCCCTGATTTCACACAGTATTTACATTCATTTTATATGTAATAATAAATTCATATTAGTTGGACAAAAGACGGATGTCAGCCTGGATAATATTGGAGTACACTCTTAAGAAAACAGATGAAGACACTGGTAGGCTTGACGGAACACAGCAGCCAGGTTCAAAGATCCACTGGTCATCCACTAACTTTAATCTGGTTTCCTCTGTTATGCTCTAGTAACACTAGCACTAACCTGTAAACTAAGTCTTACCGTCTCTCTTTAATCTTTCAGGGAAAATGGGATTTTCTCTCTTTTCAGGAAAACAGCCTGCATGATATGTTTACTGTGTCAACTGGGAGACATAAAAGTATATCAATCACAATGGTTCCCATAGAAAAGAAAGAGAAATATCACTTAACCTAAAGATGGGGGAAATAATCTACCTTAAACGACAGTATTCAGTGCAGAGTCTAAACTTCCTAAACACATTGTCTGAGAATTGTTTCAACATAAGCCCTTATGAACTGAATTTCCAGTCTCATCAGTCAGCTCTGTGCAGCCTTTCCTGTCTGAATTAAAACATAAATTCCAGAGAAAACTTTAATAAAAAGAGGCGTATGATTTACTCCGTGTTACGGCTATCCCCATTTTAAAACAATTTCATGTTCCATTAATCCTGATTGTCAAAGCAATGTGAAATATGTCCTCTGCGTTTACGAGCAACAGGTGTTTCATTTGCTGGATTTACAAAAAACAATGTTTATTCTGGCTGACCCTAAAATCGTTGCTTATTTTATCTTCTTTCTCCCGAGAGGAAAGGAAGAACATGGGTGTACATCTAAAGTGTGAGAGTAGAAGAAAGGATTAAAAGAAAGGCATAGAAACAAGTGGAGCTAAATGATTTACAAGTGACGAAGAAAGGTCTATTGCTAATCATCTCAACCACAAGTCTCGCTGTCTCCAAGGCACAAACTGAGCACAGTACGAATGAAGCACAGGCTTTAGGTCCCCTTTTGAGACATTCCTATTGATGACATACTTCACACTATTAGCCACTTTACCTCTGTTTGACTGCTGGGTGGGTCTGTTATAAAGCTCTTCTGTTGTTTGGCTCTGGTTCAACAAATTTTCATGGCTCAGTGCCATTTCCCTTTTTCTCTCCTAATAGCTTAGATTGACAACTGCATTATGATGATTGAACATTTGTCTTTAACACAATAAAACAAGACTCTTTAGGATAAACATGTTGTATCAAAAGGGACTTCTTGCAAAAACATGTATTTATATCAGAGTCATGAGAGGTGCAGTAATAGCATCAATATACATAAATCAACTAAAAGATCAGAAGAGCGAGTTCACCAAAAAAGGACCAATGCAATTAAAGAGATTTACTCAGTCGGTTTGGTTTAGCCCACAGTTCTGGTTTAATGACACACTGCCATATTTTCACAAAAAGACAAAATTTAGAATAGCGAGAGGGTAGACTCAGAGATGGGCAAAAATACATCAAAATGTATTTTGATACAAATACAAAATACCCCCAAATACCTCCAAAACATGATAAACTGGACAGATCTATTGTACATTCAAAGGAAAGCCTTTGGCTTGAGTTGCAGAAGGCATGGGATAAAATTAGGGTTGAAGTTCTTAGGAAATATATTGACACTATGCCAGAGAGATGTGCTGCTAAAAGGTGGACGTACCAAATATTAAAGTTAAAAGTGGATAAAAACAGTAAGACTCACTTCATCTGTTATTTGTTTGTGCTCCGAGCGACCATCTGCGTGTTTCATGAAGATTATGACATTAAATCATGATTTGGAGGCAAAAAAAAGTCAATTTTGTCAGATCCTAAAGATGTTCTAATAATTTATTATTATATATATTGCTGTACCTAAAGTTCTGCACAGAAAAATAACTAAACAAGTGAGTAGCCTACTTACTTCTCTTTTACTGAACCTTGGCCAGTGACATGGTAGCCTACTAATTTCTCTCTTACATTGAGTAGTGGCATGGTAGGCCATAGTTATATATTACAGTGTTAAGTGTAATATTTACACTGACATATTTATGACATAATAATCCTTCCATTTTGGTTCTTGAGACCCAACAACTGATATGGCATTATGACATTCACATTGAGAAGATAAAGCAAAACTTGTAATACAGTGCAAGATTAGATGGTCAGACGTCTCTAGATAAGGTTATCATGAACATACAAGCTCCCAATCTCCCTCTTCCTATAGCTAGCTACTCAGCTGATAAGTTAACTTGCTAAACACTAGTTATGCACTAGCATAGCCAGCATGCTAGCGTCATTAGCATGTTAGCATCGATCATTACGTTGATATTAAAACCATCGACAATAGGCTATATAATGTAGCCAGACCCTGACATAAGTTATACATCCAAGCTAGTTGACATCTGTCACACTCAGATAAAATTTTTACCTTGCAAGACCATCTGCTGCACTTGAAGATTTGAAGACTGAACTCGTGAACTGCTTTTTGATTATTGGAGAAAGTATTTTGAATATTTAAAATACTAAATTACTCAACTCTAAAGTATTTTGTTACTAATTACATTTGATTTTTATCGGCAATATCAAATACAAATTACAAAATACTTAAAGTACTTGAAATACGTATTTCAAATACAAGTAATTGAAATACTGCCCATCTCTGGGTAGACTTTATGGAATTAAGATCCTCTGATTATATTTTTAAAGCCTGAAAGTAAAGACAGAAATAGATAAAGAGAGCGTTATTTCAAATGGACCATGTCTGGCTGGTTAATCTCTGCAGACAACATCTTAACTGCATAATGTTACACTGCGTAGTGTACACAGTGCTTCAAGTGCACAGTGCACATGAACACTTGAAGCACTGTGTACTAATACACTATGCCAGCAGATAGTTATTTCCAACATAACTTCTTTAAGCTATACTATAAGAAAACTTATTTCTGGTCAATCCAAAATGTTCACTTAGGAATGTGGCTCTTCATTTATGCTGCTCTGCAAAGGCAGTTTAAAAGAATCACATTAAAGTCGTCTTTTATGCTTTTGATACAGATATAACCACAATTGCCATCACTGCCTCAGAGAAGAGTTTATCATTAAACCTGCTCGGCAGCTAGGGGAGTTTTTAAACCAACTCCTAAATCAGAGTATAAGTGTAGGTCCTGGGTGTCACTGTGTGTGGCCCAAGCAGCTCTTCTCCTCTACTGCAGCAGCAAAGCTAAGCCGGCACACTTTTCACTGGTGTAAACAAACGGGGAAATGGGGTACTTGGCAGTCGACTAAAGTGAGTGATGAGGCAAGTGTGCACTGAAGCATCTAATGAATCATTTGCTGGGAACTTTGGGTTTTATGAGGAAAAGAAAGAATAGGAGAAAGACATGACAGAAGGAGACCAGCTGAAGAGAATATACAAAAGAATGGCATTACATATTTAAAGAAAATAAAGAAAGAGAGCTGCAGCTGTCACACAGACGCCTGAGAGGATCATTCATAGTTTTTCCTCCAATGTGAGGACAAGAGATTTTAATGCATAAAACTCATAGGGTCTCCTAATCCTACCACTAGCACAACAGCAGCAGCTGTATGTGAACCCCAGTGACCGCTGGTGAATTTACTGAGGTGTCTGTTGATGCTGTGACAGATTTGCACCTTTGAACAGACATGATGTGCTGAAGGTCTTTAAGTAGCTTTGTTCTACACCCTGCATTCACCCCTCATTCACTTCTAATGCCTCAAATTAATAAAAATGGAAGTGCTACCTCTGCTTCTACTAGTGAATGAATAAACCTGACTAAAAACCAGTTAAATTTGTATTTACTATGGAACAGATCTAATGTCTTGTAACTCTTCAACTAAATTGCCCATAACAGCCGACTGTTCCAAGAAGTGAACCCAACAATCGTTTTACATATTTTCCATACTGTTAAATGTTTGACGTGATATATTGGGATTAAGTTGTGTGTGCATAAGTCATAATTAGTGGTAATATTTCATGAAAGCCACTTCTGAAACCTGCATCATTTTAGTACAATGATTATTTAGGGAAACAGAGAGGAAAAGCCAGAGTGGAAGGAAATAACAAATACATGAAAAATAGGAAAGAAAGAGATTGAAGCATTGAGACGAGCTGTTCAGACTTTCAGGGAGAAGGTTACAAAGGAATAAGACATGAATAGGAGTAGGATGAAACATCACACAAAACATTAAAAAAGAAAGATAGGGGGAAGGAAGGGGGAGGAAAGAAAGGAAGAAATAAGGAATGGAAGAAAGAAATATATCAGTGGGTTATGAAGATTAGAAAAATAAACATAGGATGAGGAAACAAAGTAGGGAGAGAAAAGAGGGATGTACAAAAAGGCTACACCGAGAACAGTCATACTTTGGAAAGTGTTTTAGAAAAACACAGAGGAGGAGGGAGTGAAATAGAGACCATTGATACAGCCACATCATGTTGACTTGGCGCTGCATCACCACTGACTAAGCAGCCTCATACGCTGTTACCAGGGAAATGCAGGCATATGCACTAATCAAAACAAAAAAACTAAAACCATATTTTGCAGCAGTGGGATGCTCCGCAAGTCTCTCCTTTGACAGAACATGAGGTAACTTGAGGAAGTGATGGAATTTAGAGCTGTGTCATCTAGGTGTGGGTATTTCGGGAAATAAGCAAGCTATTTTGAGATACAAACACAAGCACACACATACACAGAGAATCGTGCACTCAGTTAACAAAAATGCCTGTATTTAAATGAGGATAGTTTTATGGATAATACTCCAATTGTTTGTTAGGTAAAACTCTTCTGCTCACAAATTAATCAGGACAGCCGAATCAAAATATCGTACATGTTTGAACATTAACATTAAAAGGCCATGCGTAGGAGTGAATGCATTTTTAAGATTGTTTGAAATCCGCCTTCCATCAGTGAGTGTTTAGTCTGTACATTTTATAAACATGCAATCTGACAATCAAACTCATTTTATGCAATTGTTGCCCGAGTTTGCGAGTGAGCAGGATTTGAATTCCTATCACCTGCCCTATTTTCAAAGTCTAAACTACTTTCCTTCATTTTATGACAAAGGAGTAATCCTTTTTTGAGTTCTTCATCAGACTCATTATAGTATTGCATTAGGGCATTAAAGCGTCATAATAATTATAATAATACTGTACCTAACAACATATTAACTCAGTATTTATATATTAACCTGTTATATCTTTCCAGCTTAAATAACAACTACAGCAATAATATAATTTTGTATAAGACACATCTCTTACTGTTGATTATAAACTGTATTATACTATCATAAGTTATGCCTATTTAGCATTTATTGATTGAAGTTATTGCAGTTTAAATCAATTTTAGGCAATGATATCGGCAAATACATAAACTGTTTTAACCCCTCAGAGATATAACATGAATGTTGGCCCCTACAGGGAAACTCAATCTTCTTGTGGTATTTGTAAGAGTGGTCCTCTTTCGCCCCAGCCCACGAGAAGCTTTCAATTAAGTGTTCCATGAGTGAAAAAAATTCTCACTGGAAAAAAACAGGAGGGACAGAGAGACAATGAAAGAAAATAGAAGTGGGGAGTAAAAGATCTGTGAGATTTTGCAGCGGGCCCAAACCACAAGAAAGTCAGGGCTGAATGCATGCTGGACATTCCCTGGGCCGACTCTCATGTACTTGGAAAAAGCAGACTTTTTCAAGACAGGAAAATGATTTCAGCTGTGTAAATTGACAGTGGCCTTGTAGCTGAAGATGAAGAGGGAGAAAGAGGGGAAGCCTGAAGCACTGTGTCATAATTCCTGCTTGGTAAAGAGGCCCCTGGGGACCTTCTCCTTCAGGGAAACGAAATTTAACATCATATGATCAAATGAAGCTGTGTTAATTGTTACCAAATGAATCTGGAGGGGAATATCAACTTAGCTCTACAGCTTTACAGTCAAACTGGTTTATTTTGAATTCTTTGAAGAAATATATCTACACTGCATTATAAATACACAGTGTACCCGAAACATGTTGAGGCTGAAAGGGAAGTTGGGGAGGTTTGAAGTGTCAAAAACAGTGTTTGTAGAAGACTTTCAAGATATGCTCAGGATATTTACACATGCTTGCTATTTTACCCTTCACTCTACCCAGGGTGTTATTACAGTTAACCCTGGAAAGTGTGAGGTAATCATTTCATGTATAGAAGACAGAGAGAGCCGAGCTGCTTAGGTCAGTCATTCACTTTTGAGAAAGTGTGGCATTAGTGGTGAGCTTTAAGCAGAATTGCAACAAATGTCTAGAAGGCGTGAAAGAAACTATTCATTCCTATAGCTTCATTTGGTTACAGATAGGGCTTTTGAATCAGGTGACTCAGAATTGTGATCATCTGAAATTGGAGGGCAGATGTGAACAGGGAAGGTGGTGAGATAATGCATGGTAAGGAATGGAAGAATGAACACAGAGAGCGGTCGGACATAATTCCTGGGTTTCACTGCAGAGAGGGAAGTGGTGGTTTTTGGCTTCTGTGTGCAGAGTTTAAGGGGGTGAATGAATGTGGGTGTATTTGTACACATGACCATGCCTGATGTTAGTGTTTGTGAGAGATAATACATATATGTATTTTGTGTACATTTTGCATGTAGAGTATTTGGTAGAATGCACAATTGGAGGTGAATGCGGGACTGAGTGTGGGCAAGTTTTTTGTTTGCAAATGCACATGTGCCTGACTGTGTTAACTGCATGCCTGTGTATGTCTAGAAGGCTGCACAGTGGTATGTGTGTTCAGGTCAGGGCTAAGCATCTTGTGAAGCAATCTACTTGGACACCAGAGTCACAGAGCCAACAATATTACTGGCCAGTATGGGGTAAAATTGCATGGCTGGTCTAACAGTTTTCTTTTGTAAAATTCTGAGAAAAACTTAAGCTTATTTTCGATGCCTACAAGATCACCATTTATCATCTGAGATGATATAAAATGGCAAACATGTCAACAAGATAAATGTAGGCACAGTTTCCATGGTAATGTAGAAGTTAGCTGTGCTAACTTGTACCAAAACAAACAACAAACATTTCAGTGCAGTACACTAGTGGGGATAAAAAAGTACCCACCAAAAGTCCCTGCAAAACAGTAGCTATGGTTACTGATCAATACATTCTTTTCTCCAGTACATCAAATGAGTAAATGAAAGACTGTGAGGAAGACATCTTGGGTACTCTGGGAGAAATCTGGACATGGTTGGAAAGAGTGTGGTAGTTCTCTCAGTCTTGCCTTGTTGGTTACACATTGCCCGTAGGCCTAGATCCCATCTGCCTCCCTGCTCTATACACTCTCTCTACATATGACACTTCCACTAACTGAAGGCAGAAATAACGTCTAAAGTGGCCTCTTGTCTCCTTTTGTTGTCCACCTTCCTTTCTTCTTTTTCTGCATTTTACATCTTGTGTCAGCTCACTTGCAGCTGCACAAAGCATTAGGCACCACTTTTATCTCCCTCATTACATGTGTTTGCCAGCTCCATATCTGCCCATTCACACAACTGCTCCCTCTCTCTCTCACACACACTGTGGGGCTGCGGTTTAGAGGCAGTTATGACACAATCCAGATTATTTTAGTTGCCTATAGTAGGGAAATGTGTTTTGCACTGAACTATTTCTCTCAGAAGTCTAGATTTTTCCTGCCGAGCAATTTGATCCACATGGCATGGGAGGCTTGTGTCAACAGTTTTGTGTTTCAGCTGTAGGGCCCAGCAGAGCCCCAAGGTGTCACTCAATGCACTCTGTCATTACAGGGGCACCTTAGCCACAATGCAGCGCTGTCAATTGTTGTACCCCGAAAATCTCCCATGAGACAGCAAATATCATGAAGGAATGAACGTGCACCCATGTACATGCACATAGACACCAAAAGCAGATTTTCTGGAGTGTGATTGAGGTAAGACAAAGTTTAGTGGCACCCTTAATGAACGGTGGTCACAAGTTTGTTGTTGTTCTTATACAACCAGTCAGCGGTGTGTGCAATTTTGAAGCATAATGTAAAAAAGCTATGCAGGTGTGATCGATTTAAGATAGATTTCAGTGTGATGAGGTTTCAAATATGACACTTATGATGTAAAACATCATCTTGTATTAGAGAAATAGGACAAGCATATAGTATAAGCTATCATAAATAAACACAGGAGAAGGTAGTAGTAGTAGAAAAGTTGTAAAAAAAAAGGTTTAAATAATATAATTATTAATATGCTATGCAAGGGATATTATTTGCTTCTGTGGAACTTTAATGTTTTGCATCAATTTAGAAATGAATTACATGGCTTAATAGTTATGTGTGATGAAATATACATCATTTTAAAACTAAATACTAAATGTATCCCTTTAACAGAGCCTTAAATCCACAGTTTTCATCATTTAAATATATATTTACCAGTCAACCACAAAAACAAAAGTCTCACAAGTTTCAGTGGGAGGAAAACATGTCTTACTGGTAGATGTCTTTTCGCAGCACAGTGCGGGTCAGTGGGTTATCGGCCTGAGGAGCCATGCTAAGGGAACCCATCTTTAACACCAGGGTGTCCTCTTGTTTCACTTGGAGATCTACAGAGAGAGACACATAGACACACACACACACAAACAGCAGTTTTAATAATGTCTTTCATGAATTACTAAAAATTATTATATTGGGCTATGTGTTCACTGTGTCTTACATGGACTTAATAGTGCAGCCTTACTACCATTAGTCATTACAATTCTAAATGAATAAATAAATTTGCTACAATTATTTTATATTCTGTAGGAGTGTATAACTGTGGTTGTCTCTTCACAGCCTCAGATATTTATTTTTGCAAATGTCTCGGAAAAATATCAAAACAATATGGTTGGTCTGCTATGTCTTCTCAACCATGACAGGGACTAATTTATAAATATCCCACAGTCTTGAAAACAAAGCCTGTGACATAATGTTGTCCTATTGTTGTTAAATGTTACCATATGTAAACAAGTGTAATTCCAAACGAGACAAGTAGTTGTCTGACCTGATGCTGGATCTTTGTCTTGTACTCCAGGACAGAAGACCCTGATCACACTGGTGTTGATGTACATGAGAGGCAAACACCGAGAAGTCAGCATGTGGCTTCTCATTGGCTGGCCAGCAGACTTCCCACGCTCTCTGTAGCGTCTTGGCACCCTTGCCTACAACGACATGAAGTCAAAAGTACATATCATTTCACAGGATCTTAACCATAAGCTTTGTTGTTTTTTTGGCTGGTTCAAATAGGGAAATTAATCCTGATCATGAAAATAACCTAATAAAATACATTAAACAATTTAATTAAGGCAAGAAAATAAAAAATAAAAACATTTCTTTCCAGCAGTTACAGTTGGTTTTTAGAACCAACAGTCTTTTCTACCTGGAGAACCCCTGTTACAGTAGCCAGTAATGGACAGGAGAGCACAGCATCAAAAGGCTGGGCTGTCAGCAGGATTTCTCTGAGGAACTGAGGCGAGCTGTCGGCCAGTGGATCGCTGGTCAATCGCTGGCTGGCAGTAGTCCCACTACTGCGCGTCGGCCGCTCAGACCGAGTGGTGAGTTTGTGACGGACATTTTTGGTGACAGCCTGAGTGTAGGTGATTGACAGGAAGCCGTGCTGCTGGTGAGAGCCCTCCAGGACTTTGGATGCCGTCTGACCAGTGGTGAGACAGGACAAATCACACTCATGAATTTTCAACACACAGAGCAAAAACCTCAACTGTTCATTGTTAATTTTGTCTGATTTCTGTGATGATGGTTAAGCTTGGCTAAAAAAAAAATCACTATATTTTACATAACTATTCAAATCATGATACAGATCCTTTTGGTAGATTTAGAAATTTACTCTTAGCAATGCCCTATTTAAAATTTGGAATTTCGAAGGCCAGGTTTAGATGTACCACTTGCATTTTAGTATAATTTAACCTTAAAACTCAGCCAAAATAAAAAAAGACACACCCTCTGTGTAATCCTTTAAAAAGTAAAGCTGAAGTTACTTGCTATACAGGAGGGCTTCAGCCAATCTATTCATTTTCTTTGCAGTAATTTAGATTGGATCAAGGCCTCAATCCCTTTAGAACAGGGTATTAATGGAGATGCAGCTGTTTTCTTAGGCTGACTTGTTTAGAGTTAAGTTAGTTAAGTATCATTTAAATACCCATTAAAAGACATTCATTCACACATCACTGTGTGATTAAAAGGAAGGTAGATTTGTTTGGGGGTAAAACCTGCAAACATCCATTAACAGCGGGCTTACTACCTGTCAATAAATGAAACTATTAACTGAAAAATTGCTCAAAGTATAAAATAATGAATTCATTTGGAAACATACTTGTAAAAAGTTAACATTTAAAAATGTTGTTTGAATTCAATTTAGAGCACTAGTGTCTCAAATATCTCTGAGGATCAAACATCCCTTTTCTTTTAGGCCACTGTTGATGGAGGATATGCAGGATCAACTAAAAAGAACTAGTGGAATCTTACAGGAGGGAAAAAGCCAGAGAAGTGGCTGAAAGATTCTTGCTTGCTGATGGGTCGAACCAACACAGTGCGTCTGTTCAGTTTGTCAGTGCAAGAGAGGACCACTCCTCCACAGCTGCCTGAGCTCCGAACACCATCCTCCATACTGGAGGCAAGGAGAGGGAAAGAGGAGGAAGAGAAAACAGAAGTAGAGAGGAGCAGAGACGACAAAAAGACACAGGAAAGGGGAGAAAAGGAAGAAAAGCATGACACATGGAAGAGTTTTTGGAAAAATCAATGACAGAATAAATTAAAAAGTGAGGATTGGTCTCATACTATCCAGCACAAATAACACTAGAAAATGTGTTTAATTCTAGGGTGACAAGTGTTTTTAATAAAAAAAAAAATTCCATCTTAGACAAGATTTAAAAAAAAGTTGTTTAATTGTATTGATTGTGTAATTCAAGAGCGTAACTAGTTGAACAATGTCCAATACAAATTTAATTTGTTAGGTACCAGTATAAGACCATCTCCACAATAAGATTTCTTCAACAAGAGAATGGAGGCCTATGTCAAGGTCTCCTGCCACAACCCCAGCGAGGTCCAAAAGACTAAAGACCCCTTTCCCAGTATTGGTTTAAGTTTTGGATCCCACAGATAAGACACAAACGCACACGAGTGGTTGTCACCCAATTTTCTTTGCTTGATTATTTAGCCAATCAGAGCCACTGGAGAGACAGGGGTATGACATTTTATATCTATATTTTTCCCATTTTCCTCAAAATTATAAGGTATGGTATTAAGGTTTAAGGACACAGAGTTATAGCCAAAACCTTTGTTTCCTTATCATGCCTCCTCTGTTTTCCTGTCTGTCCAGTATCAGCAGAGATGAGTGACCTTGATTAGAAACAGCAGAATGGCAGAGGCACTGTATAAAGAAGCCTAAGGCTGCTATTGCTGCTGTGGCACAGGCAGAAGCCTCACCGCGGCTGTCTCCTTGCACTGTAGAATGAGTCCTTCACTGTGGCCTGAGTGCCAGTCATGCCCTGGCCTAGAGAGACAGACACGGCCAAACTTTAATTGGGCATCTGGGACTATTAATGCTGCAGTTGCAGTTCCTGATAATATCTCTTTAATGGCAACAGTACTTACAAAGTTACATTTAGATAAGTTAACCACAGACTGATACTGACATTCTTATCGAAGTTTCACAGCCTAGTGGCATGCATCAAATTCAGCATAAAATAACAGTTTCCTTTCTAATTGAGAAAATTCTTTGAGATGGTGATAACATTTGCAGCATGTGTTTTAGTTCAATAATGTAAAGTTATGATTTGTAACATTAGATTTCTATGTGTTCATCTAAGCAGAGAGCACCTGTAAAGAAAAAATGAAATGAAGTTAATGAAAACAGACACAATAACTCAACATAAAAACATACATTATATAAAACACACTGACACACACACACAAACAAACACACACACACACACACACACACACACACACACACACACACACACACACACACACACACACACACACACACACACACACACACACACACACACACACACACACACACACACACAAACACACACACACACACACACACACATACACACACAAAAGTAAAAGTCACCCGTCAGAAAATGTCTTAAAGTAGCTCATATTAGACGGAATAATAAAGACTGAACTGAACCGAGCTCCTGCATGAGCACCTTGATAATTCTAAAGGGAATAAATGGATGGGGAATGTGGTCGCATTGATTAAGTCCCTGCCCTTTGTACACACATCGCCACTACCCATTGGATGGTTTAGTGAGGTCCTCGGATCGGCCCTGCCAGAGTCGGTCACGGCCCTGGAGGAGCGTGGAAAAGACGATCAAACTTGACTATCTAGAGGAAAACTCGTAACAAACGTAGGGATTATTACCGGTACAGCCTGCTTGACCCCGGTTGACCAAGGCAGCCGGTCCAACCTCCGGACGCTTTGATTCCCCCCCTCCCTCTTCATTACTCCTCAACAGAGAATTACAAGTTCAGTGAGTGAGGAGTGGGCTTAGTTGTGAGCATGCATTTTTGCATGTATCACTTTCTAGTGTTTGAACTTTATGTTACATATTTCTGTGTCTATGTGAATATTTCTGTAATCTCACCACTTGGCTGTAACAGTAACTAACACATATGGACCCCCCACCAGCTCATAATTCCTCTCTTCTCTCTTTGCTCCCATCCATGCATCCTTCGCTCCCAGCCATTTGCAAAACAGCTGGAAGACATCAACTTCAATCTGTGTGTGATGCTCCTTGGCGCGACTAAAAGGTGAACTGTCACCGAAGCCCCTCTCTCTGGGTAGGGTGGGGGTCGTCCCTGCATTTCAGAATAGGTAATGGTACACCTTTTGGCAAGACCTGCCTAAAATATGAAGGAGAAGAAGTTATTGAAAGTTTGGAAAACCAGAACTTCCAACAGGATAGGAAACCCACAGAGTTTAATATCCAATCACTCCCTCGCAACCTTATCGCATTTTAATTTACATCCTCTGCTCCATGCATATATATATATATATATATATATAAATATATATATATATATATATATATATATATATATATATATATTTATATATATTGTATTTATCAACTCCTTTGTCAATTTACTACCCTCATTTACCCCTTTACTGTCCTCCTATTTTTGATACAACAGGGTTTTCAATTATATATTTACCTCCAATATTTGCCTCCTCTATCTAACTTTCCATTTATTTACCAAAAGTGAGATAGCTAGGGCTAGATGAAACATTTTGTCTGTCAGGTTTGATTTAATCGGACCCATTGCACACAAAACACCTGGGGTGGGTGATGAAATACCAAACAATTATCTGTTCAGAATGATTAATATGGACTCCAGCCTCTGTGGACTCGCTTGTATATGTGGATGATACAGATTAGAGTGGGCCCTGAGCCCAGAGGTCTTTCACTGTGTCCTAAACAGCCATGACTATAACCTGGCGAGGATGTTGCATTGTATCTCCCTGCCAGAACTTTGGTTTGTTAAAAGTATGTTGAGAACACGTTGTTAAATGCACATTAAACTGAAATAACCTAGAAATTAGAAAATTGACCCATTATCTATTTGGGAAGGCATAGGTCTACTACAGAGATTAAGGTTGGCTCTGTCTCAGAAGCAATTGGACACACACCTGTGAGAATCGAAAACTATGATATGACCCACAACACTTTCACACCCAAAAAAATTCTAATAACACACATTATCATGGCTTGGGGTGGTTCTACAAACTGTACAAAACACATGTGGCCTGACAGACGATAAATAAGATGACTACAATCAAACAGGGAGGTCTGTGAAATCCTTGCTAGACAGTCAGGTTCAAAGACAAAACAATCACCTGAGTCCCACTCTGTCCTGGACCTAAAATACCTAGGAACAGGCTAAGTCGATTTTAAAATCTGGCAAATCAGAATTAATTTATATTTTCAAATCAGTGGAGAGAACGCTGATTGCTAATGATGGAGTTCAATTTGGGTGCAGCGCCCAAGAGGTCCTTCTTCCTGTCAGTGTCTGGCTCAATCAGAGAAGGAGGCACTTATAGGAACATGTCTAGGCAGGCAAAGACCTGAAAACATAGCGAAACACTCTCCAGTCCGCTGGATGCAACATGGTGGATTGCTAGATCGCTGTTTCATTATCTCCTCAGATTAAGACATGGAGAATTGCCTCCTCTTGCCTCTCTTCCCAACAGAACATGACCTTAGGCACGTACACAGTGCACACACTTGGAGCTGCTGACTCCATCACAGATGTATGTGATCAAGGCAAAGACAACGAAATACAGGGAGGAAAAAAAGGGATTTAGATATGGAAAACGAGGCCCCTCCAATCAATGGCAAGAATATGTGCGTGGGGCATGGAAGAAGATCCAAAAATCTTTAATCACAGTTTCAATGTGCTTTAATAATTTCACCAGAGCTAAATTACCCCATTTTGAGTGGAGCTTGACGTGGGGAGAGACTACCATAAGGATGTAGTGGAACATCGCCCGGTGGTTTTCCTCCCCTAACAATGTGTTAATGTTTCTGAGAATTTATTCAGACACCGCAGGCTGAGAGAAAATGAGTGACTGACTGAACTCTTCTGCTACGTGAGACACAGTTGGGCCAGCCCGCAGCCTGTTCAACCCATCCGTCTAGTGACTAGACTTTAGTCTGTTGGTCCATATGTCTGTCCATCTGTGTGTTAATCTGTGGTCACCACCACAACAGCTGTCTGGGATGACGATGACACTGAGGTGATAATCCCCCAAAATCACCCATATGAAGAGTAGTGGAAACAGACAAAGTGTTAGTGGTCTTGGTGGTAAATGTGTGTGTAAAAGGGTGTGTGCGTGCGTGTGTAGACTCTGGGACTGTGAGAGCACATGCATGTTGGGGCAGTCACCTCATGGATAGAGAGACTGCCCCTAAATTGAAATCATCAGCTAGTTTAACATAATTACTGGCAAGACGGCATGGATTTGTGTGTGTGTGTGTGTGCGTGTGTGTGTGCGTGTGTGTGTGTGTGTGTGCGTGCGTGCATGTGTGTGTGTGTCATTATCACAAAATGTGGTCTAGAAGACATTTACTGTAGCAGGGACTAACCCAGTGATTGAGTTATTTTAGTTTTTGTCTGTATCACCAAAATAAAATGACCGTTGGCAAGATACAGTCACAAAACTTTAGAGTTCTGTAGTTTATATTACATCTCTGGGTTTTTGATGCTGATATTTGATGGACACAGTAAAGAAAGAAAGGAAATGTGTCGAAAGAGAGTAAGGGGATGACATGCAACTGAGGGCTTTTCCACCCACGTCAAATGCTCACTAACCACTCGACTGCCACGTCACCCCTCAAGGTGAGTTGAGATGTGGTCTGAAGATGGGTGTAGTCTGACTCATGAGTACTAAGTACTTGAATAATAATGCAGTAATGAGAACTCATGGGTTATAACATTAAAATGAGCCAAAGCAGGATTGTCGTTAGTTAGAAGGGACATTGTCATTTAATCCAAACCTGCTCCTGAGTTTACTCCAAGTTAAGTAATAACCTAAATATATATGTGGATATGTTTACATTTACTAGATGTACTGTACCTGCGTCGGTAGTGGTCGATGTTGAAGCTGCCAACTTTACATTTGATTTTTGTATAAACATCCTGGACATCTACGGAGGCACTCAGGTCTTCTAGTTCACTGATGACGCAGATCTCTGGCAGAGACACACATAAGACAGAAAATCATGTTTTCTGCATTGCAATATCATTAAGTGATTCACAACGTAAAGGCATTCCCTTCATTAAGTAGCCTATTTGTGTTTTGATCCTTGGTTTGCCAAACTGTGAAAGATGAGATGGTCTCCCATCTCTTTTAGCATGGTGAGTGGCCAAACTTATACTTGGCAAACAGGCAGCATAGTAGAACGTGGAATTAAAGAGAGAAGTGTCATATGTGAGAGTGAATTTCATTTCTGTGAGCAACAACCTGCACTGCATCTAACCCTGTCCAGGTCCCTGATACAACTACTGTGGTCAGTTTCTGCACAGTGTTTTTTTTTAAGCGAATCAAGACTCACAAACACACCTATGTATTCATAAAAATATACAGTGCCTTGCATAAGTATTCACCCCCTTTGGACTTTTCTACATTTTGTCATGGTATAACCACAGATTAAAATTTATTTCATCGTGAGTTTATGTAATGGACCAACACAAAATAGTGCATCATTTGGAAGTGGGGGGAAATATTACATGGATTTCACAATTATTTACAAATAAATGCATATGCATATGCACTGTTGAGTGCATATGCATTCACCCCCTTTACTGTGAAACCCCTAACAAAGATCTGGTGCGACCAATTGCATTCACAAGTCACATTTGCAAGTCACATAATTAGTAAATAGGGTCCACCTGTCTGCAATTTAATCTCAGTATAAATACACCTGTTCTGTGACGGACTCAGAGTTTGTTGGAGATCATTACTGAACAAACAGCATCATGAAGACCAAGGAGCTCACCAAACAGGTCAGGGATAAAGTTGTGGAGAAATATGAAGCAGGGTTAGGTTATAAAAAAATATCCAGAGCTTTGAACATCTCTCTGAGCACCATAAAATCCATCATAAGAAAATGGAAAGAATATGGCACAACCGCAAACCTACCAAGAGGAGGCCGTCCACCCAAACTGAAGAGTCGGACAAGGAGAAAATTAATCAGAGAAGCAACCAGGAGGCCCATGGTTACTCTCGAGGAGTTGCAGAGATCCACAGCTGAGGTGGGAGAATCTGTCCACAGGAC
This sequence comes from Pleuronectes platessa, assembly GCF_947347685.1. Classification (NCBI taxonomy): domain Eukaryota; kingdom Metazoa; phylum Chordata; class Actinopteri; order Pleuronectiformes; family Pleuronectidae; genus Pleuronectes; species Pleuronectes platessa. The sequence goes on along the minus strand of NC_070635.1, from coordinate 26,425,373 downwards.
AACTATTAGTCGTCTACTCCACAAATCTGGCCTTTATGGAAGAGTGGCAAGAAGAAAGCCATTGTTGAAAGGGATCCATAAAAAATCCCGTTTGGAGTTTGCCAGAAGCCATGTGGGAGACACAGCAAACATGTGGAAGAAGGTGCTCTGGTCAGATGAGACCAAAATTTAACAGTGTTGGGCGAAAACCCAACACTGCCCATCACCCTGAGCACACCATCCCAACAGTGAAACATGGTGGTGGTAGCATCATGCTGTGGGGATGCTTCTCTTCAGCAGGTACAGGGAAACTGGTCAGAATAGAGGGAAAGATGGATGGAGCCAAATACAGGGAAATCCTTGAAGAAAATCTGATGCAGTCTGCAAAAGACTTTAGACTGGGGCGGAGGTTCATCTTCCAGCAGGACAATGACCCTAAACATACAGCCAGAGCTACAAAGGAATGGTTTGGATTAAAGAATGTTAATGTCTTAAAATGGCCCAGTCAAAGCCCAGACCTCAATCCAATAGAGAATCTATGGCAAGACTTGAAGATTGCGGTTCACAGACGGTCTCCATCCAATCTGACTGAGCTTCATCTTTTTTTGCCAAGAAGAATGGACAAACCTTTCCATCTCTAGATGTGCAAAGCTGGTAGAGACATACCCCAAAAGACTTGCAGCTGTAATTGCAGCGAAAGGGGGTTCTACCAAGTATTGACACAGGGGGGTGAATACTTATGCACCCAACAGATGTCAACTTTTTTGTTCTCATTATTGTTTGTGTCACAATCAAATTTATTTTGCACCTCCAAAGTACTATGCATGTTTTGTTGATCAAACGGGAAAAAGTTTATTTAAGTCTATTTGAATTCCAGTTAGTAACAGTACATAATGGGAAAAAGTCCAAGGGGGGTGAATACTTATGTAAGGCACTGTATGTGTGGGCCTCAAATCACCTTGTGTGCAGGCAGGCAGACCCAGCCTCAGCAGGCAAAGTGAGTAGGCTTTGAGAACTGATTAACTTTGCATTGAACCTAGCCTGTGAGCTTAACTGCTGGTTCACTCTCATTGTTTCCACTGAGAAAGTCCCACAATCACATACTAGCTTGGAAAAATGGGCTTCATGCGTGTGAAACTATGGTTGGTGTTGTACTGTGCCCTATGGTGATTCTAAGAAACACAGAAGTTCCTAATGGCTTATTAATATTGAAACACAAGTCTTGTCAGCTTTATGTGGATAATGTGTGGAAAGAACTCTCCCAAGTTGTTAGATACTCAGAAACTCATATTCTCAGAACATTGCATTGATGTATGAGTTTTCTAAATCCAGCATTGGAAACGCTTGTCTCTTCATCTTAAATGGCTCATCTTAAAAGAAGGAAAGTGTAACACTGACTCGTGCCTTTTAGCAAAGCCTTCTAACCTTCCAACATATAATAGCATAACAATATATCCTCGAACCATTAAATCTACAATTGCTTTTTTTCCTTTTTGCTATTAAGCCAAAATCCAAAGTAATGCCTATTTAGGATGTGTCAAGGTAAAACAATCTCTGTGAGGCCCTACACAACATTCCTTTTACACAATTCAACTTTAAGCTGGATGATCTGGTTTGCAGATGCTAAATAGAATTGTAATATCTCCAATTTAATGTATAACTTGCACAAAATTGTGAGAGAAAATGGTTGTTTTGTCTGGGTTAATGTACCTGTGTTTTTGGCAGTTGGGTCAGGAGCAAATAGTTTAATGGTGACCTTGGGTAACATCCACTGCATCCAAAGGCTAACCTTCCCGCTGGAACCACCGATACTGCTTGTTTTCTGCTCCAAAGTCACTGTGTCGGGGAATGGACTGTTGTCCGCAGCAGGTACTGAGTCACCCTATGGAATCAAAACAAGATCTGTTTAGTCAAGGCTGGTAACCTGGTTACAAACTGAAAATATGCATATCTATAAAAATGAGGTGTTATATAAATATGCTATGCTTGAATTCTGTATTCAAGTGATGAACACCTTGCAATGCAGTTAACATGATGAGAGGTAAGTCGAACACTCAAGGAAAGACCAAAATCAAAATTCGTTTTGAAAAACACGTGTTTCAAAAATACAAATGTTACTTACAAACTGGTATATTTGCCTTCCATCTGTTTGTTTGCTGTCTACTTGTGTGCATGTTTGACCATGTGTTCAGTAAATGTGTGTGTTTGAAAAGTGTTGTTGCATAGCATGTAGCCATAACAAAGCAACCACCCGCAATCAAGCCCTCTAGAGAGTAAATGACATCAGTGTCTGGTGAGCAGAGCTCCCCTCAAAGCTGAGCGTATGTGTGTGTGGGGGGGCATTGTCTGGAGCTGTCACTGATGTTCACCCCAAACTAAGCCACCAGCATCCATATGAGCTGCTTTCACTCAAGTGAGCCAAGACACAAACGTCTTGCAGCCTGAGAAAATAGGAAGTGAAAACCAGAGGTGGGGGGTGAAGTGGAGGCAAGCAGGATGCGGCGGAGGAGGCTGCCTTCTATGAGCTCTCATCTCATGACTAGGGGTTTGGCGAAGCACGGGGGACTTTTTTATTATTTCTTCCGCTCTCGTCCTGGTAAATCTGTTTTCCAAATATATATCTGCCTGGTTGACTCAGACAATATGGCAGTTTTGCAGGATTTCACTTTTTCCACAGTTTCTCCCATTGCAGTGTTGTAATGATAGATTGTGTCATGGTTATCGAGCCTGGCTGTGGTTGGTGAGGTGGTTATCAACCATCTCAATTAGAAAGCACAGCTGCTGGGCTGATTACAGTGTTTTAAAGAGGATCCAGATGAGGAAATTATGTCCTCTTTCCATAAGTGTTTTTTTTTAAGGGAGGGGGGGGGAGAGATTCATTCATTTGTGTAGTTGAGGGTGGCTGACAGCGGAGCTCAATAACAACGACAATAGTATAAGTAAATTACTGATTATGTCAATTCTAAAATAGATTCAACTTTACAAACAAACCAGACACTAGTGTATATGCTCCATGCACCGGCTCCAAAAGAAAAATCAAAAAGGTTTTATCTTATCTGTTCAAACATTTTCTTTAATATTTAATATTTTAAATCTGTGAGCAAAAAAAATTGTAAAAAGATAAGGAATGCACCATGAATACAAGCATCAACTTTGACTCGAGGACATTGAAAGAGTGCTACCATATTTTAAACAGCTATACCCGAATTCAGAACATATCTAAATATACATCTATCTTATAATCCCATGTGTATGTGTAATGCATGTCTTGAGAACCATTCATCTTATTGGCTTCACATGTTGTGCATTGTTAAGGGCACAGGGAAGTGCAAAGATAACACATTCAATATTAATAAACTTTGAATAAACAGGCGACCAGCACTGTGTAGCAGCAGCGGCTGGGACTCATCAATGTATGTGATGACGACAACAGCGCGTTCACAACAACAAGGAAGACAACTAATTCTCCAGCCTTTTGTTCCTTATCCGCTGTGCAGCTCCCGGGTTCTGAGTCCCGCAGCTTGTCTTTACTTGCTGCTGCTCAGGAAAAGAAGCTGCCACCGACCAAGCAAACAGCCCACTCCAAACAGGCATGTTTACAACACAGACTGCACTAGTATTCATAACTCCTCAAAATGATCTAACTTAAATTCTGTACAGACAAACGATAAGAATAACAATGCTGAATCACTTTATAACTCCAGAGACAGCAGTCATTTCAATTATGTGCCTTTCTGTGTAATCTTACGTTTCCATCGTTTCCATGGAAGCAAACAATCAAGGTCAGTGTATGTGTGTGTAATAACTGTGACTGGCAGTGAGTAATATGAGCCAAGCACTAACTGTGTTCAGTCTGTCTCAATAAGAGATATTTTAGTGTCAACTGCCATTTGAGAACTAATTGTTCCTGAGTTGGAGTCAAAATATAGCACTGCATGTGTGTATGTGTGCATGTGTGTGGTTAGGACTATTTAGTTTAGAGTTCTGGCCACTTGGTTGGATTAGGCTATGTAATGTCAAGTATGGAAACAGGAGCCAGCCGCTGACGAGTTGGAAGCCCACAGTGTACTGTAGCGTGGTTACATTAGAGCATTGAACATGTGACTGCTCCTAATTTCCAGCCAGAACTGCTGCTGTCACTTTACTCTGTCTCATATACTGTGAACTGATTTTACCACAGGAAAAAAACATGTTTAAACCCTGAATTAAGGAGCCTTTCCCACTTGAATCATGCGAAAAATAGCTAAGCGTACTAGAGGTGTGTGGACAGGATGTGGATCGTAATGTTCAAAAATATTCAAATATTGGGTAAATCATAGCTGCTGGCCAGTTCGAGTTGTCACCCTAGCTACTACCAACCACACGTTTGGTCACAGTAATTTGATTTGTCATATACAGACTTGACATGGGTGGAATGTGTGATTGCTGCTTTGAGCTGAAATGATAATTTGTGTTTGTTGTATGTGATTGCTATGTTTTCTCTGTGAGCTGACATAAACATCACAGCATCGTGTAAGAACCTGTTGTGGCTGCACATGATGCTGTTGTCACAGCTGAGCAAAAGTTACATAGTTAGCACCCCCATCAAGGTGAAGCCTTGAGGAACAGATGTGATGATGTGGTGTAGGTGGACTCTGGTACGTTCTTAAGCTGCCAAATTGGGGCCCCAAACACACACAGAGACCCACACACACAGTGTAAGAGGGAGCTATTTTCCCACACCTCTACAAGCCAAGTTGTAAAGTATACAATTTAATTCCTGGGCCTCTGCGCTGTAAACGGGCTGACGATCCGGGTTTATTTTCTCTGTGGAGTTTGTCTTTGCTCATCAGAGAGACCCAAACATTGGAAGACAACAGCAGGCTGGGAAGTGTCAAAGAAAGATCGAAGAAAAGGCCGATTAACAAAGAAGAGTGGAAAGATAGTTTTCAGGAAACTAGAAGTATGGTAAAAGTTTGGAGAGTGTAAAGGAGGGCTGTGGAGAAAAAAAATATTAAAAAAAATTGAATGATTAGTACTTTCAGAGGAGCCTTTTTTTTTATACTTTAGTCAGGAAATAATTTGTTCAGGCTAGGCTCAAGTTCAGATTTTGTTGACAAAGGCAGACTAAGGTTTATGAGAGAATGCTGTGAACATTGGATAAATATGAGAATAGAAATTAAAGCTTCGATGAATAGAGTGGCATGTAAGGGACAAGAGACAGACAAGAAGAAAAAGAGAGAATAAACAGTTTGCTGCATTAACTTGCAAACATATGTATATGAAAGTGTAATATAATATTGGTTTGATAAAATAGCAGAGGAGGAAATAAATGTTGTGAAGGGGTTATCGTAACTGAGCCGGACAGGGGGTTGGGGAGCATTGTTGGAGTGACTACTACTGCTGAGATTTATCAAGCAGCTCCAACATTCTTGCTCAATCACTCAGCCTCCCAGAGGACTAAACACTTCTACTAGTGTTTGTACTTAGTTAAACAATGACAAGTGGGCAGGGGTCACTGGCATTGTCAGAGATGCACAACACCACAGGACCTTTTCTGCAGTACTGAACTGTTGCAAATTCGCTGGGTTTACAAATTATGCTTATGACAACACATTCATGTTGATCACTCAGAAACAAATGTTGACACATGCAAACTGACACATTAAACACTGAACTAAAATATCCACACTGTATTGCCTTTGAGGGCGGTGTGATGGTTGTACTATGATGCAAGGGGCCTCACATTGCAGACAGGGCCCTGCAAGTGACACCCTGGGCTAGTTGACATGCTTGAGAAAATAAACACTAATTAAAATCATATTTTTATGCATTCTATATTCCTACTTCACACAAGCATACACATATTACAGAAGGCGGGGCGCTACAACCCAAAGGCTATGGACCCCCAGTTTGTCATTGTTGCTGCTACTGTAGGGTAATAACTAGACAGAAGAAAATACTCCTGCTATATTAAATAATTCTGGGGTAATCATTATTACCTAAGGACAAGAGGAAAAGATAACACTCATCTTTTGTTGTTGCCCCTTAAAACGTTGACTATAATTTGTTCCATTGGCTTTGAACATGTGTACATACAGCTATACTTCATACTCTGGGTTTTTATAATTTATATGGCTGAAAAATGTAAATACAATTTATTGTTCTTTCCCAAAGTATGGGGTTGGTTTATTCTCAATCAAGCCCCAGCTTACATGAATCAAAAAGAGCTCACAGCGTATCTGGGGTATCTGCTCTGGGTAAGAAAAACTAAAAGAAACATAAGCACTGAGGAGATTTTTCCAGCCTTGAAAAACCTTCCCAAACAACACAAATTCACGTGTTAGCGCTGACTCAGCTACTCATAACAATAAAAACTAGACCCAAAAACCATAAATCAGCGGCAGAATTATGTATACAACAAAGGCTGACATAGCATGTGTTACTGTATGACTCACGGCACATTAGATGAAAAATAGACTGATAGATTGGTGAAGTCATCGTAGATATATAGTCAAGTAGCACATCAAAGGAGCGATACCCAAAAAATGGACTGACAATGAGATAAAAATTCATGCTTTGATGGTAGTACAAGTTTTTTTCATGAGAAGAGTCTGCAACTTAGATGTACATATGTGAAACTTGTAGGTTTAGGAAGAAAACAAACCTCAGTGGGGGAGCCAAAATCTGCAGAGGGACTGCAGGTGCTGGTGTCAGGCAGGGCAGTGCCAGCACTGCTGCGAATTGGGGAGGATGGTGCAGCACCAGAAGGGGGTTCTGGGATGCTGGATGTCTGACGCAAGATGCCATGCCTATGAAGACGGGCCCACGTAGAGCTCCAGCTCAGGAAAAGCTCATACAAGAGCTGAACCTGAAGAGTGACAGAAATATAGGGAAAACAACATAAATTCAACAAGTTAGCTCTTAAACTGAAAGAGCAGGCTCTTGACCAAAGATAGGAAGAGCGAGAACTTTAAGTCACAGAGATATATATACAGTAGTATCTTGAAGGAATTTTGTACTTCACATTGATTGGGGTCAAATGTAGTGTAATGCAAGAACAACTATAATACAGGATTATAATGCAAGGCAAGCTACTATTTCTAATCATACACATATCTATGCATAAAAACAGACATAACATAATATTCTTTTGACACATGAAGTCTACTGTGCCAACTGAGTGCCTTAAAAGATAAACCTAACACACCAGAAGTAGTCTTTATATTTGAAAGCAGATCCAAATGTATTTTTTTGCCAAGGTCTGATTCAAACAGCTGCACTTTGGAGTTCTCATGTAGTTCTGCCTTCTGAGGCCATTAGCATGATTTTGCTTGGCAGCAATATCGTTATGTGACACTAAACCTAGTTAAAGTTGAGAGAGGAGAGCAGGAAGGAGGAACTATTTGCCATAAATGGAACACTAACCTTTCCCACTTCTTTCACTCTCCAACACTATTACTTTGTACTTGTCATTTGGAGAGACCGAATTTCACCAAAATAACATAAAACCTGTGTTCATGTTTCCATTCAATGGTCAATTATTTCAAAGGCCCAGCATGCTCATACATGTGCTTCACTGTACAAATTTGTTATCCATAACAACAACTTCCAAAGAAACACCCACAGAGGAAAGTTAAGTTGTGTCATCAATTCCCCTTGAAAAACTCACCACAGTTAGGAAAAAACTGAAGGCTCAGCGTCAAGTGTTCTCAACTATTTATCATGTGTACACATGAAAAGAGGCTTTGGTTTTAAAGAACAACAAAGCCAAAAACAAGATTGGAAAACATGAGGGAAGGTGGAGGAATGTGATGTGATGCCTTCAGTTATTCATGCATTCACCCAATGTTTGTTAAAGTACAGAGACAGGGAAAGAAAGGTAGAAATGCGTCGCTCTTTCTCAGTGAGCTAATTTTCAAGAATCAAACGCTTTGATTCTGAAGCCAAATAACCGCCAGACCCCAACTACTGTGTGTCCCTCAAAAGTGTAGGTGCACCATGAGGACACACACAAAATAGCTTTCCCTGCTCCAAATACATTCGGATTGTTATTGCTCGATCACATACGCAAGTCTGTTAGCACACACATTACAGAGCAGCCTTCCATAAATAAGAATGAATTAAATAAAAAGCAGCACAATACATTACAGCTAAGGCATTTTAAATATATCCAGGAAGAGCTGATAACGCCAAATCTAGCAGCTGTGCAGGGACAGGGCCAACAGCTGTGGGCCATACCCGACCAAACTGCACTGCAGGCAGGACCGATATGACTCCCACCCTCTCTGAGACTCTGGATTGTGGAAGTACAAGGCCTTGTGCACTGAACCGCAGATGCGGAGGAAGAGAGTAGAAGTAAAAGTGATGGTCAGATATATACTGGAGTCTGGAATCAATAAATGATCTTTGTTTCAGTGCATCTTTTAGTTTTATGACAGTTTTATGGAGGAATGGACTCGATGCTGATGCCGGATATTGACTCAAATAGGTGTATCAGATGTCAGTGACTATCAAGCCTATCCAAGTGGACAAACTATTAAAATCAATTTAATGTTTTTTCAAAGTTGACATCTATGTGCCCACACTATGTCATGTGTAAGCCATAGGGGTAGACAAATTCCCATGACGCACCCCAACCTGTAGCAGCAGATCCTTACCGCACCATCCTTTCCCTTTCTTGCTTATACCCCTGCTTTCTCGAAGGTATAATAGGGCCAATTGGTTCACATCAGCTACTGCTGTCAGGCTGGTAGGTAGGTCGGGCCACACACAAACAAACACATTTGCATGAGCTCACAATACAGATGCCACAATTTATCACTAGAGGAAGTGTGCAGAACATTTGGTGGGCTTAGTCCTCCAGATAACTTTCATCTGCAGATCAGGAGGCCTGATAGGCTGCAGTAGTAAAAACTGGAGACTGTACAGAGGCTTCTGCAGTCATTCATAAATACACACAGATGAAATAATCATCAGAATCAGAATCAGAATGTATTTATTGCAAAGTAGGTTTACACCTACCTGGAATTTGCTTTGGTATATAGGTGCATACAATGAACATAAAACATAAAAACACAATCAGTAATACACATGTAAAATAAAAAGATATAAAAGATATAAAAAGTAAAGTAAAAAGTAAAATGCTAAATGAGAACGCAATGCGAATGCAATGTGAATGTGCAATATGCGTGTTTAATGTAATGTGTGTTAATGTAACACAGACTTGAGGCGTGGGGGCGGGATAGGAGTCCAAGTCAGGTGGGGGTCCCGGGCCTTGTTGATAAGGCCAATTGCAGCCGGGAAAAAGCTGGTCTTATGGCGTGAGGTTTTGGACCTGATGGACCGCAGCCTCCTGCCGGAGGGAAGTATCGCGAAGAGTTTGTGAGGATCGGCCACAATCTTACCTGCACACCTCAGGGTCCTAGAGGCACACTGGTCCTGTAGAGATGGCTGATTGCAGCCAATCACCTTCTCACCAGAACGGATGATATGCTCACCAGGTGGTGTTGGAGGAGATGAGGATGGAATCGAGGATGCAGGTGTAGAAGTGCACCATCATTGTCTTTGGCAGGTTGAACTTCTTCAGCTGCCGCCGGAAGTACATCCTCTGTTGACCTCTTTTGGTGAGGGAGCTGATGTTGGGCTACCACTTGAGGTCCTGGGAGATGATGGTGCTCAGGAAGCGGAAGGACTCTGCAGGGTCGACTGGGGAGTCTCTCAGGGTGATGGGGTTGGGAGGGCTGGGTTCTTTCTCAAGTCTACAACCATCTCCACTGTTTTCAGAGCATTGAGCTCCAGGTTGTTCTGACCACACCAGGTCACCAGATGGTCAATCTACCACCTGTAGGCGGACTCATCCCCACCAGAGATGAGCCCAATGAGGGTGGTGTCATCAACAAACTTAAGGAGTTTGACAGACTGGTGACAGGAGGTGCAGCTGTGGGTATACAGGGAGAAGAGTAGAGGGGAAATAACAAAGCCTTGAGGGGAGCCGGTGCTTATGGTCCTGGAATCAGATAGATGCTTCACCAGCCTCACGTGTTGCCTCCTGTCAGACAGGAAGTCTGTGATCCACCTGCAGGTGGAGTCAGGCACACTCAGCTGAGAGAGCTTGTCCTGTATCAGATCCGGAATGATGGTGTTGAAGGCAGAGTTGAAGTCCACAAACATGGGGTAGGTTCCTGAGGAGTCCAGGTGCCTGAGGATGAAGTGAAGGGCCATGCTGACTGCATCGTCTACAGACCTGTTGGCTCTGTAGGCAAACTGCAGGGGGTCCAGGAGAGGGTCAGTGATGACTTTGAGGTGGAACAGCACAAGGTGCTCAAATGCCTTCATCACCACAGAGGTCAGGGCGACGGGTCTGTAATCATTTAGTCACGTGATCTTTGTTTTTTTGGGGAAAGGGATGATGGTGGAGGTCTTGAAGCAGGCTGGTACGTGGCATGTCTCCAGTGAGATGTTAAAAATGGCTGTGAACACCGGAGACACCTGATCAGCACAGTGTTTCAGGATTGATAGCGAGACAGAGTCAGGCCCGGCTGCTTTGCGGGGGTTCTGTCTCCTAAAGAGTCTGTTGACGTCCCTCTCCAGGATGGAGAGAGTCGTCAATGCGGTAGGGGGAGGGGGGGGCTTTAAGGTGGGAAGTTGTTGAAAGGTGCAGGCCTTTGCTATGGTGGGGGAGGTGCAGTTGATGGGCTGGATTGTGGTGTCACGGGGATGGTGACGGACTGTCCCATTGTCTTTCAAAGCGACAGTAAAACTCATTCAAGTCGTTGGACAGGCGTGAGTCGTTAGTGGAGATGGGGAATCATGCAAATTGTCAGCATTAATGTGCATTTATCTGAAGATAGTTTATATTAAAGGTTCACAAAAATGACATTTTGAGTATGTGTGTTAATGCTGTGTGTACATGTGTACAGATGTGTGTGTGTGTTCACAGAAATGCAGTACAGTCATCTGTCCAATATCAAAGCAAACTGTTGCTGTTTGTGTGTGCATGTCTGTGGTCAGGAACTGCATCTACTAGTCAAATTCTATTTTCTGATATCCACATGAATCATCGACACATATGTTAACTTAGATTACAGACCAATTTTGTGTGACTAACATTAATCAAAAGGTAAGTTTGTATTTGAATTTGTTTAAGGGAATAGGAAGAATAACTGATCAAAAGTTAACACAATTTCTCGCATAAGTGGAGTTTAGTTTCTACATTCTATAACTAGAATTTAACTGACCCACTCTGTTCTAATATGTGACAGTGCACTGTGGGTGTTCTGAATAAAAATTAAAGGAACATGTGTTTGAAAGCAAAAAAGATGTAGTTTCAGAGGGAGTGGGTGCGCTCAAATGTGTCTGCAAAAAAACGTGGGAGAATAACAAATATTATACTGGCAGTAGTTATTAAAGAGCTGCTGCACGATTTGAAATGGCATTCACTCATAACCCTCCTTCAGGTAGAAATTTACAGTGGAGAGATAGAAAGAGGAGCGGCAACCAGATGGGAAGAGGAGAGGAGTTGAGAGAAGAGAGGAGGAGAAGAGAAGAGAAGGGAAAATGATAGGAGAGGAGAGGAGAGGAGACGTTTTAATTGAGCTCAAATGCTAAAAATGAGCCCCAGTCCTGCTCTCCTCATGTCCTGGACAGTTCACCACTAGATCAGACATTTCATTTGTTTCTGGTCCAATTCCTTTCAATATTCCCATGGCCCATCACTGTGGTTGGAGACAATTAACAGTGTGACCACTCAAAAGGTCTCCCCAATTAACAAACAAATTTAACTGCAAATTTGGTTCAGCTTATGTGTAATGGTAGACATAGATGTGATTACATCCCAGTAAGAACACAATGGAAAAACCACACCGAGACCTAACCCGCAGACATACATGTTCTGTATCCATTTTGTCCATATTTGTCATGTTCTCACCAAAACATAACAAAACATTGTAAAAATGCAATGATGTTAAGTCTTGCAATTCCCTGCTCTCCTTCACTCAGACCTCAGCATGTTTGACCAAAACAAACAAGGCAACACTCTCTTGTTTACACTCTAATTTTCTTGAAAATTATACAAGGTAAGAAGATGAGGCAGTTTGTTTATTGGAGTCAAACTATATCAGAAAATCATGCAGAAGCAGGGTGTTCCTGCCAGGGTCTGTGTGTTCATATTTCAAGTTTACAAGGGAAAGATTTGTATATATGTGTAACTCTAATCACTACTGAGAAGAGATTCAGGACTATCTGGCTGACCTGGGGGTTGGAGCACTTGACGTGGACGGGCTGCAGATCAACATGTAGACAGACTACAAATGAGTGCCTTCCTTCAGAGCAGCTCTGCAGCTTATGGGAAGTGACAGCCAGTGTAGAGGTACAGCCCATATGCTCCAAAAGGCTCAGGCTTTGTTGCTGCCCCAGTAGTGTGTACACGCTGAACTGACTGAGGCTTATTGACCATGGGAAGGCATCACCTGGTAAAAGTTGTGAGAGATAAGAAAAAAAGGAGAATATATAAAAAAACAGGAGAAAGGGTTGCAATGGTGAGAGAATGATCATGATTATTGCAAACTAACAGAGAATGACATGACCCTCACATGAAGGGAGAGCTAAGATTATATATCAAGTAATTATTTAAAGGAAGACAAAGAAACATGCAAGCAAATTTAAGGGATATTTTGAAAAGTCAGCAATGCTAAGTATAACAATGACAATACAATCTATATTTCCATTCACCTGTCAAAGCCAACTGTTAAAAAGTTTCATGGAAACATTGAAGAGCCATGGAGTAGTATCATGTCTCAAAAACAACCTTTTTTCACCCAATAAGCAGACAGATTGTCCCACACAATATAAAGTGAAGTTGTAGTGTAAAACTTTGAATTTGAGACAAGATGCCACCCTGGGAGCACTTCAGAGAAGGGAAACTTGTGCGTTAGTGCAGGGCCATGCACCATGGGTAGTACTCTTTTATCCAGAGCATTGAAAATGAGAGATGAAGAGCTTTTCAAAGTGTAGGAATGAATTACTAAAAGCTCTGGTTGTTAATTTCAACGGCAACATTGACAGGGCTGCTGATGTCAATGTTTTTGCTGTCGTTTTTCTTTCTCCCCTGTTTTTAAAATCTGTATGCCCAATACTGAAGTCATTGAAAAGGAGGGTGGCCCCTTTTTTTCTCTTCTTCTAAAGAGAAAACACTGCTCAACCATCTGAGTGTTGCCTGTGTTAACCGTAGCAGGTGAGCAAATCACATGTGCACGATCTATTTCTCAAAGTCGCTCTAATTAAGTTTGTTTGTCTTTTGTCATGGTAAATGAGTAGTATTGGGCCAAAGGTTTGTTCAGCGTTGAAAAATCCATAATGATGATGAATTTACATTATGTAGCCCATAACTATTATGAAACAATGAATTTCAATTATTAATAAAAGTCATAAAACGTAGGTATACTTTCCCCTCCCATTGGAATTTACTTCCCTAGACTCCTATTTTTAACCATTGAACGTATCCCTATTGTTACGATACATACAGAGAGATATAGATAGATAGAGTAAAATCCTACCTTCCTCCAGGATGGGCTTGGAGACCACGAAGGGGAGCTCCTGCAGCGGTTCCATGTACTTATGACCAGCACTGAGGACACTGATTTGGGGCAGGCAGACTACCAGAGTCCCAGGCATGGAGGCTTGGTTGTGGTACCAGCTCCGGACAGTGCCGGGAATGTCCCCACAAATGATGGTACTCGGGGAGGGGAGGCTGTCATTAGGCAGGAACACACAGCATGACTTCAGCTCCAACTTGAGAGAGGAGAGAAACATGAAATCATTTTAATCAATTCAGTGTCCCTTGATCATTGACCAGCCACCTACGTCAGCCTCCCCAAATCACTTTTAGTGAGCTGAGGGACTCAGGGCACTGCTCTGACTCAACACTAGACAACTTGCATTGCAAGGGAAGAGAGCTAAGACAGAAAATGTGCACAACAGTGGGTGTTGCTGGAAAAGACTAAACATGCTTAATAAACCTTTCCTTAATTTGAAAATGGAAATAGTTCATCCCACATTTAGTAATGCACGTTGTTCTACTTTTAATGCTGTTTAAGAGAGGAAGGAAGAGCACCTTTTACAACTTCGCAGACTTCTGACTGTTAAATCTTTAACCTAAATAATTTACAGGTCTTTTTTATGGGAATTGAGAACCATTCCAGCTGCATTACATCACATATTCCTGTACAATAAAGGCAACGTTTACAAGACATCAGGTCAGCAACCAGTAGCTGGTGGTTAGTAGGTGTATGAGCAGTGTTAAATCTGTTGAGGCCTTGCTGTTTTTTTTTGGTCTTTTTCTATTACACTAGTGCTTCACTGATTTAAAAGTCCAGTTAAAAGAAATGAGACTAGCACAAGGTCCAGGCAGACAGCAGGTGCGGAGAAATACGCTGCGTCACTCCATTGAAATGTGCATATACATGTACAGTTGTGCAGCCTCCTGTTTTGTTGAAGCACCTCTGACAGACTGAGGTCTTTATATGGAGCCCAGTTCTACCAGCTTTCATTAGAGTCGAGAGAGAACGGCAGAGACGGAGAAAAAGACTGTGAAAGAGAGGAAGAATGAAAAGAGTGAACGATATGGTTACACATTCATCTCATACTGTTTCCTCTTTTGATTACTCTTCAAAGGGTGTTTGAAATCGGACCACTCTTGCACACTGACATATAAGGCTTTCGCCTTTTTAAGTGCTGGCACGCAGGATGAAAATCCATTGACACTGCCTGGTCTGCTGCAGATCTTAGAAGGGTTAAGCTGTAAAGCAGGCAGACACACGGAAACCGCTGGGTTTAACACTGTGACTCTGGTCTGCACCTTTAGCTCAATGCCTGAGGCTAATGCTCTCCTGCTGGACATCTTGTGTTAGTCATGCACATTATTTTACATAACAGATCCTTAGTAAATGGGTGCGTCGGTACAGAAGGGTGGGCAGATGTTGCTCAAGATTAGGTGGTCGTCTACTGACCAGAACAGTCTGCCCCATTCCACGTGCCTGATTGTCTTTGGGAAAGAAACTGAACCCCAAACTATACCGAATGACTGTGCTGGCAATGTGTTAGTAATTTGTGATAAATAAAGGGCTGCACATAGATGCGCTGTATGAATGTGTTAATTGCTAAATCTGTACTGTAAAGTGCTTTGAGTGTTCATCAAGAAAAGAAAAATGCTGATCATTTACCATTAAACAGAACAGAACCAAGCACACATTTATTTCAAAGATAGCATGGAGATGTTAGTCGCTGTACATACAGTTGGTAAAAGCTTAGCTTTGTTCCTGTCAGAGATAAAGATTTATGTACTAAACTCAATAATAACGAATACTTAATCTAATTTTTAAACAGCTGTTTCAAATCGGTCATTTCAGACCAGTGTTACTACCAAAAAAACAACAGTAGACCAAATCAACAACTACTGTTAACTAGATTATTATAGTTCCCCTAGAGTGTTTGATGGTTGACTAACTCTGTCATCATATATCAAGTGTGAGTCAGACTAAAACACTAAAATGAATGTTCACAGATGAAAGTTCCCCATGTTTAAATACCAAAGAAAGCTGGTCAGTGTGCATTTAAGAAGATACAGCTACATTGTCTTCACGTATATAATTGTACTTTAAAATGTATATAGGCAATTGTTGGATTTGTATTTAGGAAAATTTTAAATAAATGTAATTTTGGAATGGTATGGTCAATAGCAGGGCATATTAAATGGAAACCTACTACATAGGTTAATATCACAATTGCTGTAGTTAGTGTGTACAATAAAAACGAATACCCCTTAATGGTGTTTGCATATGACTTTATAATGCTTTACTGTTATTATCCATGGCAACACAAAACCAAAGATGATGTCAAGTGTATGGTAGCTACAGAGTTGCCACATCACACAGTGAAATACTAACAATAATCAGATAGCATCTTACTTATAACAACAGAGGGAAGAGTTAAAAAAACTGTATGGCATTCACTGGGCACAGCGACCACTGTTTCAGGAATGTTTACACAATTGCAAAAGGGCTCTGAATGATTCGAAGGGCCTAAGTATGTAATGGAATACTAAAAAGACATGTTGGTGCCAACTCTGGGTGATAGAAAAATATTCTTTGGTAACTGAGGTCGAAATTGGAGAAAAAAGCTAATTCTTGATTTTCTCTTGCATGAGCACGTTTTGGTCAAAAGGCAGATGGGACAATAGTGAATTGGGAATCTCACACACAATGGACAAGAGGTTGCAGCCATGAATGGATATCTGACTCCAAAACAGATAAAATAAGGATGATGGCACAGAAGCACAAGGAAAATAATGCTACACCAGTGGTCACCAACCTTTTCGAGCCCAAGATCACCTTTTAATTCCAAACGTGATCCGAGATCTACCTATCTGATATCTTCCAAAAACACTTGGGAGGGTTACATTTATTAATTTTTTCTATTTCTGTTAAAGGCTAAATGTATGAACATTACTATACACAAAGAAAAGCAGTTGTGCAACTTTATTCAATGCACAACATTCACATTAATATCAATTAATATCTACAGCATCTGTTCAATGCATAATATGTTGCTTCAGATGAATAGGTTTTACATAGGCTTTGCCTTGAATAAGGCCATAAATAGGACATTTCCTTGAATAAAATTAGGCCTGTGTACTAAAATAAATACCGGTACTATACAGTATAAAACCATGCATCTTCTTATCCTGCAAATATTTAACAATAAAACCACTTTTGTAAAAAAAAATATGGATTTGGTCAACATGAACGCTGGAGTGCTTTTATTTTGGAATGCATACAGAAAGTGTTGCAACCATTTGTATGAGACGTAAATTCAACAGATAAACATTACAACAGATGATTTTCTCTGTTTATTCTGGTGTGAACCACAATGTTTATCTGTCTATGTCACAAATGTATTCCCAACACTTCCTGAACCCGTTTCAAAGTAAAAGCAATCCAGCATTTCACTTTCTGAATCCATTAATTTGTGCTAACGGGACTTTGATTATTATCGACAGACCGGAAGATGCACGTCTTCATATCGTAGAGTCCTGACATTTATTTTAGAAATAAGCCGACTTGTACTGAAATGTATTGGAATGCAGTAGATAAACCTGCAGTTCGGCCGCCAGTAGCGGACACACAGCGCTTGTGAACAACAGACCACTGACACACATCTGATCTGCAGAGTAACCGCAGCCAGTGAGTCCAGAGAGTTACGGGGTTCAACAGTGAAGGTTTTAGAGATCGACCGGTATATCGACGTGTTGGCAACCACTGTGCTTCACCAAACAGAGGATAACTGTATTGCTCATTTATATGTTCCCAGGGTCTGAACTTAATCATGTTAAAGCCTGTGTGGTCGATAGTCCATGGACACACAATTTATTGAAATACATCTACACCTAATCCAGGAAGCAACACAGTTATTGGCAGATGTTATATCCAAGACTAACATGGTAAACAATATGATCAGAATATAGTGAGAACCCAAAAGCACTGAGCAAGCATGTCTCTGCCAAGACTGCACAATTGTCTTAATTTGTTTTTTTTTAATAATAGAAAATGTTTTGGATTATTTAATCTGCATCTGGAACTGGACAAAATACACACTGTGACAGGCAACCATTGCATAAATATACCAGATATTTTTTGAATTAGGACAATAGTACTATATTGGGAAATCCTCAAAATAATCCAGTTTGAACCCCTTGTTCCATGAGTAATGGCATAGCTTTGTGTGAGTGGATGAGTTATCCTGCTAAGAGAGAGAAAAAAACAAATAGATAACCTCAATTGAGGTGGTACTGTGAGAGACTAAGCACCCCAATCTGGTGTATGGAATTAGTTTCCTTTGCTACACCCAGAAAAGCTATTTTATTACATAACAACAATGGAAGGCTGATACTAGTGAGCACTGCATGAGACTGAGAAAACAGAAAAGTTAAATATGACTGCAATCCAAATTAATTCATGGTCATTGACGTGTTGTCTTTCCTGTGGAAACACTTGCAGGTAATTTAAAGCCATTATATAAAACAATGAAGAAAAAAGCGATAATAAATCTTAAATTAATTGATCTACCATTCAAACATACTGAGAGCTATTTGTTTCACATGTTTAAGAAAATAAAATCAGGAACTCGTGAAACACTCACACACACACACACACACACACACACACACACACACACACACACACACACACACACACACACACAGAAACGGGGTAACAAAGGACAGGCTGAGGAGCACTGGCACTACTTTCAAACAGAGACATAGTCTGATCCCAGATTGCTCAATATGCGTCATTGCTGTGACTGCTGCCAAACCAACTAACACCATATCTTCTCTGAGACCAACTTTGCCCCTGTAAACCTCCATCCCTCTACTCTCCCAGGCGTTTGTCATGTAGTCCCTCTCACTGCATCAGCTTGGCATTTGGAGTCCGACACTCCAAGACTGAAGATAGGAGAGGAGATTCCAGTGTTTGTATTACAGGTATGGCATTGTTGCACACACAACAAAAAAAGTCCCCTGTACTCAGAGGTCAAAGTGGAAAGTGAGAGTATATTTGCACTTAATGTCATAACTTCAGGTGTAAATATTCAGGTTGTAAGGGACTTTGTTTGGTATTCCACAAATTTGTGTTTAACAGCCCTGTAACAGGCCAATAAACACAACCCTGGAAGCAGTTAGCCTTGTGACTCTGTCCCCCTACAGCAGGCTGCTGGACATACCAGGTTTGTGTATATTTTTTTGTGTAAGCGTGACAGAGAATCCATGCACACTGTCAAGGAACACACTGGCATGGAAATGACAGGTAGTCGATGCAAGGTTGACCTAAAACTTGGTTTGTTCTCTGATGTGCTTGGGAAGCAAACGGCCACTCTTGCTGAATGTTATACCCACATGGCTCAACAAATTAAATTATATTTTTATCCATAAAAGGAGAGTGAAAATGTTTTTTTTTTATGGGGTAGACCCATGGAAAGGCAGCTTTTCCAAGAATAGGAACATTCTGAGTTGAAATCTAAAAATAGAAATGGGCAAAAATCGTATCTGAAAGTTATTAAAATAATTGTAGTGTGGAATAACTATTACACAACTTAAACCCTCTGTGGGGTTTGGGCTAATGTGGAATACAACTGCAGCGAAGGATGACAGATAAATGGCCTTTGGAAATGAATCAGGCATGAAACAAAAAAAACAGAGGGTATGCCTAGCACTTTGGTGAATGTGTGAAATGAGTGACCTATGTTTTTACAATTTTGTGGGTTTCACTTCCGCTTTTGATTAGGGGAAAGATATCTGAAGCTGAAACATATTATGGATTGGGAATTATAATAAAGATCTGGATTTGAGTCAAAGCTGACTGTTGGTTACAAGTTCAAGATCCGCAGGTGTGTCCATATATAGTATGTTGTTATAGAGGTTTCAGTGGGGAAAGGGGTGTCAAAGAGTCACGATTCTTCATTCCTTTGGTCCAATGACATCATGTCCTGTCAAAGTGGAACTAGATCTATTAACATAACAAATGGAGTTAACTGTCAGCAGCCTGGGACTGCACTTCAGTTACACACTGCCTCCAATGACACACTCATACAGGAAAAACCACTGTGGGACAGAATTAGTGTGTTTCTGTGTGCATTCAGGGGTATGGTGTATCACTTGCAGCACACTATTAATATACTTCAAAAACAGCGGAAACACTTTTCAATTTTATCCAGGAAATCCCTGTTAAAAATAAGACTGAAGCCAATCAACTCCTTATGAGGCTGCATGTGCTGGGCTTTCTCTATGAAAACATGATCAAATGGCACACATAGAAATGTTCACAGGTGCACGCATGCATGAACGCAAATGCACACATGCACTGACACACACACACACACACACACACACACACACACACACACACACACACACACACACACACACACACACACACACACACACACACACACACACACACACACACACACACACACACACACACAGTTCCTCCATGCAACTGTAGTCACCAGTTGTTTAAAGATGTACTACTGCTGGGTGTTGAATAACTTCAGTGCAACAAGCTGGCTGCAGCATTCTTTACAATACCTTTTATGTTTGCCCAGAGTGAAATCATCATAAAATGCATAACAAATCTGAAGTGATGGAAATCTCCCCTTCAATATGGTGAGGATATTGCTGTTTGGCCCTGAATCAGAGACAAAGCAAAGATCACGTATGTTGTTTGTACTTATCAAGAATTTTACTGATTGCAGCCTTTCATCGCTTAATCCTTATTATGTAGAGAAAATGTCTGATATCTGGCTCAGTCATTCTGACACGAGAGGGAAAGATCTGAAAACACACAGCCATCAGAGGACAGAGGTTGGCTGGAAATAATATAGGAATCAATATATCATGTAGAATGATAGGGTAGTGCTCTTCAGATGTATAAGTCACAGTATACACACTGACAAACACAGGCTCCAATAAAGCGCTCAAGGCCTCAAAGAGTGAGCGTGCCAATGGTTCTTGAGTGACAGCCTGTTATTTGGTAGGTGACCATTGCTTATCCTGAGACTTAGGCCTTTATCCCTTCTTCTTAGGCCTCTAAATGAACAAGGATCTTATTACACTTTGATCTACAATCACTTTAGCATTAATTCAATCTGGACTCTGGATCAGGAAGCCAACATATGCTGTCAGGAGTAAATAAACACTACAAGAACAGAAGAACGTAAAATCTTGAAACATTACAATTCTGAAACATATCCATTTAAAGAGTACTTTGTTTAAATTGTTAGTTGCCAAAATATGTTTTTGTCTTGGTCTATTTCTTCACTCTCATCCCTGCCTGGCATCACATCACAGAGTTGTGAGTATGGGTCTGTTCCATTTTTTTGCGGCAAGTTCTGATCAGACATCACTGTCCCGCACCATCAGATAGTGTTCAGAATCCACGCACATATGTGGACCCTCTTTGGATTCTTTCAGTCTTAATACCCCCAAAAAGCATCCCTTGCTTCGTCCTCTTCTTGAAGTGGGAATGTATAATCTGTCTTGAGATGCATTTCTCCCTTGAGTATTTCTGAAGATGGTTTATCTGGTTCCAACCGAACAAGTTCTAATAGAGAGGAAGTGGAAGGCCAAACAATCTTAGGCTTTACAGGCTGAGGCCATGTGGAAATGGCCTATATAACCACATGAGGCTCTTAGGATCCGCTGGGCCTTGATAGTAAATGACAGAACAGTGAGTTACATGGAGGACAGTCTGTCTACTCTGAGGAACAACTTCAGCTGAAAGATCTCAGACCTCACAATCATTATTAAAGGTACAATTAAATGTTTTAAACACAAAGTGACAGAACTTAGAGAAAAAGTACCTCATGGATAATACCCCATTGTATAAATGGGTGGTTAATCCCTCACGCCATATAAGTGTGAGCTTGTGCTATACTAAGCGACTTTTTCCTCTGTGAAGTACTGTTTGTTAACTCAAAAACCTGGGTCTACACATCGGCTGTATTCTATAACCCTGATATAATGCAGAGTGCTCTCGTATTAATATTTGCTGCGTACTAGAGGATTTTCAACTCTCCACCGTTTTTTTTAACGTATGAGACTACCGGACATAATGACTGATTGAACCTAGTTTTAATCATATAATCATCAGAATGGACAGACTGGACAATTTGGCGAGAACGTCGGACCACACAGACACCATTTGTAGAAAAGATTTCACAGAGGCCATTCCAGGGACTTGAAATCTCACAGAAAATCTACTTCTTTTGAGAAAGAATTTGGCAGTTGGCAACAACTTTTGGGCGTATTACCGCCACTGTCTGAACTAGAACGTGGAACACTTGCATGATTGAACGTGTCTTCAGAAGAAAAACAAACATGGAGGAGGAGTGACCTGTGATATTTTTTGCAGCGAATAAAAATGTAAGATGGAACTATGACTGAAATCATGGCTGAGAAGACATATACATTTTGCAGCACGAGCTGGGGGTGAGTTGGAAAGGTAATGTTTTTTTAGTCGCAGCTGTACAAGTACCCAACATCTGGTTGGTGTGCCTTCTCGGTCAGTTCGCGCTCTCTCACTCTCTCTCTCACTATTGCAGGTTTTTGTCGGAGCCCATTATCAAACTGGTTTGATATTTACGATTCGAGATTGTGGAAGCTCCAACTGAATCCGTAGCATTACCATTATTTTTGTAAACCCCTCACACTCCAGAATTTTTGGGGCAGATAATCAGCACCAGGTGACCTTCAGTCGGGAATGAAGAAAAAACATACTTTTGTCTGTCTTGCTAATCCTGACAGCATTAAACACAATTTCTAATGCACTAATCTAACTTGTACTCAAATAATAAAATACGGGTCTGACATCTGTCCTGTGGTGCTGTGGTCGGATCTACTGTTAGGATTATTGTTTTCATATAACTGCAGGAAAACAGAAACTTGAAGACCTCTGTTGTGTTCAGAACTCAGCACAGCACAAACCCTGTAGGCCAACATCAACTCGCTGTGGAGGGACCCCAAAACAAGTGAAGCACACACACTTGAACATGAATATGCAAGTTCAAGCACAAATTCACCAACACAATCTGCTCTACACACAACAAGCACACCATGACACACAGGAAATCACCCAGTGATAGTGGAGAGGAAATTAGAAACACCCTCCCAGCATCCCTGGTGAAAACATTTGCAACTCTGGAGCAGAAAAATCTCAGTGGAGAGATCAGCAGCAAACGGAAAGCACATTCCTTTGTTTTTAAGAACCTGATAGCTCTCCAAATGTAATCTTCCTGTGACTGCACCAGATGGGACATAGTTTTGTAAATGGCCAGTCGAAAGGATCTCCTGATACCCCACCCACTGTTAACCTTTTGCTCCACCTTCCTCTGCTTATCCTCCTGCATCTATGCTCTGTCCAAAAGCTCATTTGGAAGGGTGGGTGTAATAGTGCAAATAGTGTCTCTGTGTAAATTAACATGATTAATGTGTGTTTCTGAAGATGACACTGTGCAGATGTGTGTTGTGGTGAATAGATGTATACAACATAAGTTTTTCCTCCAAGTAGCTTTTCTCCCTGATGTCTATGAGAAAGGCATCTATGCATGATGCCTCCTGACAACAGATAGGCTAGGTCTCACCCACATGCCACCACAAGCAATAAGCTTGCGGCCTGGCACAGCAGCACAGCCAGGCAGTCAGCCATCCCTGTGGCTCTGCATTCCTCTCTTATAACACTGCTTACAGAAGCTGACAAGCACTGGAGGTCTTTCTGGCCGAGGTGGAAATCTGCAAAAATAAACGCTTTAGGTGACATGAGGGCTTTGTTTGTTTCTGCTGGCCCGGCTATTTGTGTTAGCGCGGTGGGTTAATTGCGACTTTGATCGCTGCGTTTATTGATCCAACTGTGGCCTTAGGAGCACGGCTGGCCTGGCCTGCCTTGCCTACTCCTACCCCTACCCCTGATCTCAAACAACCCCCCTCTCCACCACCCTAGAACTACAGATGGGGTCTACAAGCCATGCCAAACTAGTGCTGAGGATCCACTTAAACAGGGTGGTCATGACTGATGTGATAGCTGAGGTATGAGAACAGCTAAGAACAAGTAGGACTGGGTGGTTTATATTATCCTGCAAGAGAT
The DNA here is from genome assembly GCF_947347685.1 of Pleuronectes platessa. Lineage (NCBI taxonomy): Eukaryota > Metazoa > Chordata > Actinopteri > Pleuronectiformes > Pleuronectidae > Pleuronectes > Pleuronectes platessa. Next base: position 26,401,722 of record NC_070635.1, on the reverse strand, counting down.
TGTTTTTCTTTTTGGGAGTGGTTGAATTGAACTGAATGGACAGGCTAAAGGTAGGATTTTAGGTTCATGAGTGAGCAGGTAAATTCAAACAGATTTATGATACAGCCACCAGCTTACTGAGCGACCTTCACATACAAAGCCACTTGGACTGTAATTAGGAGTGGATTAGTTTACCTTTTTGACCAGCTAATTATGGTCTAGCTGAAGTGAAAGGGTGTGTTTATGATATGCAGTATGTACTATTAGGTCAGTTGGATCAGACAGTGATAGACTACAGATGTAAAAACCTTTTATTGTCTTAGGCAAAATTTCAACGACATTTGTGTGGTGTGAACCAACCTCAGCTGGTCTGATTTGCCCTGTATTTTTGGCGTCGCCTCTTCTTCTGTCCACAACTAAACGTGCTGAAAGTAGGGCTGAACGATTAATTGCATTTGCGATAAAATCGCGATATGATAAAACATTATTTTCTAACCGCAACGTGCGCGATTACAATGTGCGAAAGAGAATAGGGCTCTGGGATGCTGTCCTCACCCGCAGCCAGAATGCTGCGGAACAACAAAACTCCTCTGATCCAGAAAATAGCGAAGCAGGCCTGCATCACCTACAGGGGCCTCAAGTCTTCGGCCGACTTGGCGGACATACAGAGCAAGCTCATCTCGCTGGTGACCGCGGTGCAAGCCGAGCTCCGGGCCGCGGGGCTCCAGAGCCCCTTGGTCACCTACATGCACATCTGCGAGACGGAGGTGTTCAGCATGGGGGTGTTCCTGCTGAGGCCCGGCGCCTCCACACCGCTGCACGACCACCCGGACATGAACGGGATGCTCAAGGTCTTTACACCGCCTCATGTCTGCTGTGTTGTGGCTCCACTCACACTCTGTTTGTTAGGTGACTTGTGTTCGAAAGGGTTAAAACTAAAGTTTGAGGTCCGTATGCCTTATGTTTATACTTACAATGACTTTGTTTAAATTACTTAAATGCACAGTGGCAAAGCCACCGATTTGTTGTTCCTGTTTCTGTAATGAGCAGTTAAATAAAAATGTAAAATGAGGGAAAGGTATCTAATATTGTGATGTCATATTTAAATCACTCATTACGTTTTGTTGGGGGAAAGAGGATAAAATAAAAAAATTGTATATTAAATCGCAATCGCAATATTGATTGATTATTTCCCCAAATCGTTCAGCCCTAGCTGAAAGGGGTCAAATTTAAGTGGGTCTATAATCACTATGAGGTCATCAAAGTAATATTGTAGTAGTATTGTCACAGCAACAGATCATGGAAGGTGATTCAATCCACACAAACACACACACACACAAACAAACAAACAAACATACAATTGCACCCTTGTATATGTGTATGTTTTAACACACACAGAACCTCAATGTTCTCACCCATTAAACAGCTAAAGACACATCAGCTGTTTTATTGTGTGTGTGGGGGGGGATTACATCAATTGACACCAGAGAGGTGCATAATCTGGAGCGAATGTACAGCCTTTCTATCACTCTCTGTCTCATATTCCCTCAGTACCTGCCCTTGTATCCTTCTCTTTTCTTCTCACTAACTAACTTTAGCTTAGATTGAATATATAATACATTCAGACTGTCAAGTTTGAAAAGTCAACCTAATGAAATTTACATTACAAATTGTATGGAAATGGTGGGATTTGAGAGACACAGAGGGTGAGGTGTGGAATGAGAGTTAGGTCGGTTGGAGGGAGGGGGCAGAGGATGAGGTAATGTTCCTGCAGAAGGCGCTCCATTCAAGGGTCAGAAGCTGTTCATGGAAACCATCTGGCCAGTTTGTTCATAGCCACACCAAACATACACATGATCCTCTATTCTATCTCTCTCTCACTTTCCCCCTGCCTTCAAATGCACCCACTGCCCATTTTTTCTCCTCTGTCCTCACTTCATAACCCCCCCTTCCTTTCCATCACCTTACCTTTTCTACCCCACTGCTTTTGCTCCTCTTTTTCTCTCTAAAAAATATCCTACTCATTAATGCATGGCAGCTGCAGGGAGCAGTGTTACTTCATTTTTCCATGGCAACGGTCTCTCTGTTTCAGCAGATCCCATTTCAGTTTTGGTAGCAACGTGCTTCTTTGCCAACGCTGAACACATTCATGTGTTAAAAAGAAGGAATTATTGCAAAATTCTTGAAATAGAACAATCACCCTAATCACTTGCAATTATTATCGTGGCCCAAAGAGAACATGGGTGTCCTTAGCTAGAATGGGATAGAGAAGGGGAGATGACAGGATGAAAAAGGGTACGGGTGAGCAGTGGGGGAGAGGGTCAGGCAGGTAATAAGCAGAAGACAGAGAAGAACATAAGTGGAAAGAGCACACAACTTGAAGTGACAAATTAAAAAGTTGCACTGCATGTGAGGAGCAACACTAGCCTGGATGCCAGACGAACTTAGCCCCGCCCACAACATTTTAGGTCGGGCAGTTCGGTCTGGAGTCGCTCCGTTGAGGAAAAATTATGACCCGACCGGGCCAATCAGATTGTCAGGGCGGGCTTTATACGATGATTGACAGATGATCAACGGTAACGTAATCAACCACGTCATCAAAGTGCCCTTGGGTTGAATTCGTTTTCAACAAACATGCCTGCCGCTGGCGAGCTGAGATGTGTAGATGCTGCCATTGAGTCTGTTTTAGAAGACATCGACAGCGCATTCATTTTGAAAGAGGAACACAGAACGTGGAGGCGACGCCGAAGCACCGCGCTAATCCCTATCGCCCCGGCGCTTGGCTGTTCACAACGGACGCTGAAGCGACGCTGAACCGCCGGGCAGCGCTAATAATATCACCCGTTGATCCAGTAGATCGCTGCACGGCTTTGTGCCAGTCACACCGGAGGCTGAAGCACCGCGCTGCGCCAAGGCTGCTTCGCGGTGCTTCAGCCTCCGGTGTGACCGGCACAAAGTTTTAACATGGGAGTGGATGGGAGCCAGCTGTTATTTAAGGCTTGGCGCTGCGCTGAAGCGTCCGGTGTGAACCCGGCGTTAGTAAATAACTCACAATGCGTTGCTTAGCATACGTCACATACTACGTTGCTCTGATTGGTTGTAGGTCTATCCAATTGAGCGAAGAAGAATTTTACTTCCTGGTCAGTTGAAACACGCCCCATAATCACAGCCCAATGGAGCGGTCTCAGACTCACATTCTGACTAGAATTGTGAGTCTGACAACGTCAGGCTAGAGCAACACAGCAATAGGTTGGAAAATGACAAAAAAGTTAAAGCAAAGGGTCAGGACTTTAAGGCTGAGGGCAAGTGGCCATGCAAAGATCTGCCAGGCCACCCTGGCAAGGGTGAACATTGCGGCACTGCCCCAAATGTGAAGTGACTACTAAAAAAGCACCACCTACACATATGAAAGCTTTGCATGACCACACAATTAGCTGGCACTTCCAAGAACAAACATCCCTTTTGTGTTGTATGATATGTCAGAGAGACTTCCCCACCTTGGATGTGAGGGCCTCAGTTTGGATGCTATGCCCCTCTGACCTGGTATGAGAAAGCCACTGGTGCTTTTGCTATAAGTGTGTGGATTGATTTCTGTCTCCGTCTCTCTCAATTTTTTGTCATTCTTCTCTCTTTGTCTATCGTTGCTAATCATCACAACAGTTTAAGACTGTGGGATCCCTATTTTCTCTTTTTGAGCTACTTGGTTTAAAGGGGACATATTATGAAAAATCCACTTTTGTAGTGCTTCTACACGTTAATGTGGGTATCTGGCATGTCTACCGTCCCAAAAACTCTGGAAAAAAACAACTCCCGCGATTTGTTGTGGTTCCTCTATGTAAGAAACTATACGATAGAGTGCGTCGAATGGGAATACGACCAGAATTGACGTTACAGTCGGTCTACATGGCATAGCCGCCCCGCCGCCCCCCCCCCGGAGGTGGAGATCTGGTGGAGGAGGAGACCGGGTTACGTTACGAGCCACAGCACCCTCCTCAGCTCGAGGCGGCGGTTGTTAGCTGGGAAGCTAGCCGAGGGGGGACGCTAACCAGCCGGTGAGCGGGGTGAGCGGCGGAGACCTGGCCGAGAAGCAGAGCCTGCGGTCGGGGTAAGTCACGAGCCGAAGCCCCCTCCTCAGCTCGGGCTTGCTGGGTGATGTCGTCGGGATGCTGGCTCCATGTCAGCAGCTCGCTTCTGGTGGACCTGTCGGTGTTTGTTTACGGTTAGCAGCAGGGAGCTAACGCTAGCTTGCTGTTAGTTTGTATTTAAAGTTGCTTCAAATGGCTACTTGTGCACGTATTTACAGCAGTATTGCATGTGGCAGCCCACCCGGGAAGCAGCAGAGATCTGGCCGAGAAGTAGAGCCTGCGGTCGGGGTAAGTCACATGCCAAAGCCCCCTCCTCAGCTCGGGCTCGTTAGGTGATGTCGGGATGCTGGACCCATGTCTGCGGCTCGCTTCTGGTGGAACTGTCAGTGTTTGTTTGTAGCCGGCAGCGGTAGCCGGCTGCTCGGTGGCGGGTTGGATCCCGGCTGTACCCGGGCGGCTCACAGCGAGGCTGGCGATGCTCCCGCTGACTTCACACACCTGAGAGCCGGACACGTCTAACCGGCTTAGGGTTCCCCACGTCTGCAGGGTGTGTCTCATTTTCATCATTGATCATTATCGATCTGTGACAAATCTCCAGCCTGTGTGTCCCCTGTGTGTGTCCCGCTACGGTTAGCAGCAGCGGGCTAACGCTAGTTGGCTGTTAGTTTGTGTTTAAAGTTGCAGCACTTTCTGGAATGGCTGCTTGTGAACGTATTTACAGCAGTATTGCATGTGGAACCCCGGCCGGGAGGCTAACCCGTTGCTTCTGTGTGTGTCGCCCGGTTGAAACAGCAGGTATAACTTAAAACAGCTTTTTGTGGAGCTTTGTTAGAAAATAGCACCGGAACGTGTTCCATTAGATATGTGTGTATACACACATATCTAATGCATGTATTTAAATAATGTACATCTTTATCAGAAGGTGTAGTAGTTTGAAAATTGTAGCTTCAATGAAGAAACACAACAAACGGATACAGAAATATATGTGTAGGACAGTGACTTAAAATTATTTTAACAACCTTAAATATGCTAAGGGGAGATTTAAGATGTGTGTGCGTGTGTGTCTGTGTGTGTGTGTGTGTGTCGGGGGCGGGGCGGTGAAAGGGGGGGTGGGTTGTTGGTGAGAGGGGGAGGGGCACTCAAAACAGGTCAATCTGAGGAAGGCTGTTTTAGACAGGGTAAAAAGGGTGCTGTTTTACATGATCCTTGTGGTATTTTGAAAAACATTTTTACAGACATTTCATTAAGACCCCAAGGAGCCATATCAACTGTGGTGAAAGGGGCATAATATGTCCCCTTTAACTGTCAATTTCTCAGCATCAATGACAAATTCAAATAAGCTCTCTGATGGCTTTGAATAGAATGAGCCATTCTATTTGCAGGATAAAAAATCACCTATCATTCATTGCAAGGTAGCAAGGTAGCAAAGGGAAGAGGAGACAGATATGCACAGATGATAATCTGTGTATGACAGAACATCACCAATCAAAGCTAACAATATCTGTCATTGAGCAAGACAAATAAAAAACACATGTACCTCACCCTTTCCTTTCTTCATTGTTACCATTTTCTTACCTTCTTCTATTAAAATACACCCACAGTCTAGGATCTTGGCAGGACCTTTACCTCCTGCTGTGAACGTTTTGTAGGGAATAATTTATGTCACAGCATCATGGTTGTATCTCAGACCAAGAGTAAAAGATTTTTCAAAACAATTTTCATAATCGTAAGCTATCTCGTACCACTACTTCGTTTAAACAGAAATAAGTTGTCTCAGGAACTGTAGTCTAATAAATAATATTATAATGATGAAGAATGAATTACACTTTTGTAACCCAGGCAACTGTTTACTAATTACTGCTGTAGTACATGGTGTGTTCCCAGTTGCACAGCCAAAAGGGACATAGGAAAGTGGAGGCAATGACGGGCTTAATAGAATTGGTTGTTGGGTTTGTGAATCATTGCTTACTGTTTACATGCACAAAAAACACAACATGAAAGCCATATATAATCCAATTAAATACTTAATTAGCTGTTTAGCGTACTTTAAATTCCCTCTAATGCGAGTATCCACGTTACCGCAACTAAACCTGATGATGTCTGTCATCCTGTGATGAATGGTAATGTAATGAAAATTGGAACCAATTAAGTTATGATTGCTGTAGGGATCTGACCAATAGTTTGACAAATGGTCTCAATACAAGACTATAATCATCAGAATTGTTGTTATTGATATTTGCGGTGGCAAACAATACCAGTGTATATTTGAGCAACAAAACTAAATGATAGAAAATGATTCCAGTAATGCTTGCACATTGTAAAAGAGGACTCAAAACTGAATTCAGCACACCATTGTAAACAAAGACATCCAAATTGTCCAATCAATAATGTACCACATGGGCACACGTGTGTTAATGCTACATGCAGTCCTTATTGCATGAAGAGAATCCTTGTTACAGAATTGTCACTGGCTGCTGATGTATTTCTGAAGGTGCTTGCTGTGATGTGGGCTGAGCCAACTGGTCCACAATGGGGACATTTAACGATCCAGTAAGACTTCAGGATATGAAAAGGGACATACAGCCAGTCAGACAGTCAACCAGAAAGTCAGTCTGCCACAAAGGGACATGAGACAATACGTATACATCTGTATGTAAAACAGGCTAATAGGCTAACAAGTTACAGAGGTTTGTGGAAGGCATTTGCCCACAACCACAGAGTTCTCAGTTCGGGTGGGTTTAGCTAAACCTCAATATTTAATTGTAACAGAGGAGAGAAAGAGGTGGAAGGCTGTTACCAGATGTGTGCGCCGGCCAATACTGCTTAAGTCCATTCATCCATCCATTAGCTATACCTGCTTATCCACTGAGGGTCAAAGAGTGGATCGAGCCAATCCCAGCTGATAATAGGAGAGAAGACACCCTGGACAGCTAGTCAGCCTACCATAGGACTTACATATATGGGCAAGTAAACAGTCAGGCTTAATCTTACTGGTAATATACTGTATAATTATCAGAAATTAATGCCTGAATTTGGGAGGGACCCAGAGTAACCAGAAAAAACTCAAGACATACAAACTCATATTTCTTATGCTTGCATCTTGCACACCCTTCACGGATGAGCAATATCAAAGTACTTTGTTCCAAAATCAGACAAGTAGAGCAAATTATTATCTTGTATAGTTTCTGCTATACACAAGTAGAACAAAAATGGTGGAGAGTTAAGTTTGATACCTGAACAGTCAGGCGTTTTACGGCATCCCAGGTATGGGCAATAATCTCCTTCCTTCTTTCCTCTGAGGTTGTCCATGACTCTTCTGCAGAGGTGTCAGGCATCACTTTCATTTGGATGGACAGGGGACGTGATTCTGGAAAGAGACACAGCGTTCATCCTCTCTTCACAATACATTGTTATTGTCATTTGTTGTAGAGCATCAACAGTATGTTAAATGGTGTTTAACTGACATCATTCATTAAGGTGATGTAATGTTGTCAGGATTCTTGTGTCTAACAGTGGTTGAGGGAAGCGTGGGAGGGAGGGAGGGAGGGAGGGAGGGGGAGAGAGACAGACAGACAGACAGACAGACAGACAGACAGACAGACAGACAGACAGACAGACAGAGTCCAAGACATGTCTTATGCTAGTATGCCTGCTGTGGTCCAGACGAAAGCCAAATGTAAGACCTGACACTCATGGCAACAACCAGGCATACAAATCACACAGCAACAACCCCCTCTTCAAGCATTAGCAAAAAACATATAAACCTGAAGGTTGAAACCAACTTGTATTTTCTAAGAGACAATTCAGTGACAGAGAAGACGGACCAACAGAAAAGACAAAACTGGGCGTAAGAGAATCGTACAGAAGCAGAAAGAGAGGGACTGTGACAAAGGCATTAAGACAGACACATACTCTCCCAGGTTAGCCTGAGGACTGTGGATGTTAGAGCCATCAGGGCATCAGAGGTGAGGAAAGGGAGGTCTCTCTGAAGACACATTAGGACATATTCCATGAATTAAAAGTCTGCCGTGCTCAGCAGCTCTATCCCACAGTTGTCATGAACGGTGGTGATTTTAAAGCACCAGCATGTTTCCTTAGATACCATACTCACAAATGTCACTACAACACAAAAATGGGTTGGCATGGAAACAAGAGTGTGTTGCCAGGGAAATGGACTAAGATGAATGCTAGTTACTCTCCATCGTTATGGTAACCTGCCAAAAACCTGTGTGAAAACTGTATATGTGTGTTTCTAGATAAGTGACTAATACTCACAGGTGTGTTTGTGTGTGTGTAAGTAAAAGCATGAGAGGAGACGGAAGGCCAAGCTAATCATGTCTGGACTCTTGTGAAAATATTTCACACTCAGTATCCATGTGCCTCTGCCACTTTGGGACTTTGAAACAGACGGTATTTATCGTGATGCCTACAGTCAGCGGATCATTACTTGCTATGCAGACTACTTGACAACCCATATTTTCCGTTTACTGTCTCCCACACTTTTATTTGTCAGCTACAATGTTTCTCTAAGCAATGTATGAAATCATGTTGATACACTTTCATATATCCACAAAGTCACAGATGGCAGCAGGAAAGCCTTCACTTTGACAGGAAAGATTGTGTTTCATGGACTTTCATTGAGAAATGTGAAGAGTGCACTGCATAATCTGCTATGATATCATTGGGTTGTCTCTCTTGCTGAGGGCTGGGTATTTGTTAGTATTCCTGCCACATTGTATTAAAGAACCATTTCCTATTCAACTCAGCTGGGGATCCACACAGACATGACAGGGCTCTGTCGCTGCGGCTCTCTGTCATGTTGCCCAGCTGTTTATACCAGGGAAACTACCCCAGGGACCCTCAACATGAGGGTATGAGTGTTTACTTTTACTACAGGTTGGAAACTATTTGAATGTGTACAAAATTACAACTATGACCATACTACTTTGAGTTGAAATGCTACATTATGAACATGCAAGCATATGCAATTATGTATGCAGTGTAAATTACAGTCGCTTCAGTAAGTATTCAGACCTTTACTTTTTGCACTTTAATGTTTTTTTAATTTATTTTCAAAGTGATAAAATTCATTTTTTGCCCATTATTCTACACTCGTGAAACCATTATGACAAATTGAAAGCATGTTTTTAGGTCACTCACAAATTCCATTCAAATTGCTCAACAAAATGTGGTCAGGTCCAGCCTAATGTAAATGTAATGTTCCTTGAGATCTGTCTAGAATATGACTGGATCCACCTGTGGTAAATTGAGTGCATTGTTCAGAAAGGCACACAACTGTATATGTTCGGTCCCTCAATTAAAATAGCATGTAAGCACAAACAGCACAAAATTGAGTGCAAGAAACTCTCAATTTCTGATGAAACTGTGGTGAGGCATAGCTTAGAACATTGTATATAACCATTTGTAAAGCTTTGAGTTTTGCAGTTGCAATAGCAGGCACTCATTAATCCAGGCTGTTATGGAAAACAGGCTAGACAGAAGCCCGTCTTGAGTAAAATGTACTTGAATTCCTGCTATCTGACTTCAGGAGTTAATTTCAGCTTTTAACAAACAAGTTTTAAAATTGTAATTTTGCATTACTGAATAGATGGGAAGATTTGTCAATTTTATCTACCAAAAATACTACACCACATAACATGTGAAGATTGAATATATACTGAATCTACTGTGCATTATGCAAAAACATAAATGTAAATTTAAGTAAGCATAACACACAGTAAGCATCAACAGAAATGTAAATGTGGCCACATGTGTCGGCATATGAATGCCGGTGACTAAAATTTTACTACGGGCAAAAGGAAGCCATAAGGAGGTAGAAAAATGTCCCCTAAATTCAGTTCATAAGATGTTGAGCTACTACTGACAATTCATCTGAACTCAATTCTACCTTAAAAATGTATTCTTAGAAGTTATTACTTTCTGGCAAGGCATCAAGGGTGGTATTGGGGGTAGGCCTGACTGAAAATGTCCTTCCCCAGAGAAGGTCTGCTAAGCCAATCACAAAGTGTGCTAAAGTACAGCTCTCCATTTAGTTTTAGTTTTAAATACCATTCCAGGACTCTGTTTGTTAATCTTAGGGTCATTATTTGGAATGAAACTGCCATATCTTGTTATAGTGACTTGGCGCCTGCCATTTCTGCAGAGAGCGGGTTGAGAGAGAGACAGGAAGGCAGGGACAGAGAATGAGAAAGACAGAGTGAACACAAGAGGACTAAATTCAAATGAAAGAGAAATGGGGGGTTGTAACACGCAACAGATGAAAAAACTAAAGAAAACAAATATCTCCTGGTGAAAAACCGGTGACACACACACAGAAGACACAGACAAAATGTCAAAAGAGTTTGTGGTGATAAGTGCCTCCCGCTGTATTGTCCATGTGTGAAAGGCTGACTCTGAGTAAACTCTGTAGCCAATTCTAAGAAATTTTACCCGGAGGTCATGTCTGAAAACGGCTTAGTTTTCAGCTGGTGTGTAACACTTCAGTTTTGTGGCGGCAATTTTTGTATCCTCTTTACCAGCTCCATCACTTCATCCAGTAAGTAAAGGTTAGGATTTTTTCAAGCCCACAGCTTTTGTCAAGTGATCAGAGAAAACACAAAGACCAGTCCAATTATAACACACTGACTTTAGGGCGTGAAACAAATCAGCGTTGCCTCATTGCATGATGTACTACATAACACCACCACCATTGCATTGTAATATAGCTGTAAAATGTGTGAGGGTGTGTGCTGTGGTTAGTGAAAATCACACATCATACTCATGTGCAACTTACCATTAAATACACACATGAACCCACGCACACATTATGATACACCCGTAGTCAATCAATCAATACTAACACCATAATAGTACAAGAAACTTTCACTTTAAATCTTAATCTAATAAATATTTGTCAAATCTTGTGAATAACCTCTCACAGGCTGTAGGCCATTACATATGTGCGCTGGAAAAAATCCATTGATCCTTCTTAGTCTTGACATTGGGAGAAAAACAAAGTGCCTCAAGGAGAACATTCGTGAAATCCTCAGAGCGATTGACAGTCCATATGATGGTACAGTGGGCCTCCGCTCCTCCTGGTGCAGGACAATGTCCTGCCTTATATGATCAGAGTGTTCGAACATTTCCTGGATGACAAAGGCATTGACGCCATTGACTGGCCCTCACGTTTCCCTGACCTTAATCCGGTTGAGCACCCAGGTCTGGGAGGAGATCCCCCAGGACACCATACGCCAACTCATCAGGAGCATGCCCAGACGTTGTTGGGAGTGCATATAGGTACTCACATTATGAGTTTCCGTAATCAAATTCATGCAAATTGGATCAGTGTTTAACTTATATGTTGTTGTTTTTCAGTGTGGTTTTGAATCCAGCTCTCAATGGGTTGATGGTTTGGGTTTCCATTGACCGTTGTTATGTCATTTTGTTCTTAAAAAATTATACAATATACATAAGTAAAGATTTTTGACTTGAATAATTCGATAATCAAGATCTGATGCGTTGAGTTCCCTTAATTTATTTGAGCAGTGAAGATAGTAGAGATGAGCCGGATACTCGGCTGAAACGAGTATCCGGTACGGATAAAGCACTTTTGCCGAGCACGAGTATTATACGAGTAATACGAGTCAATATCTGTGCTCGGACTGAATGAAAATCCTCACACAGCGTCACAGCGCTCCTCCCCTTCACACACCGCTCTGCTCACTCACTCAAAGAACAGCTCTCTGTCTCTCAGTCACTCAGGTTCGCGGGTCTTTTCCGTTAACGTTTAGGGTTTCTTCAGCTTGAAGTTTGTTTTTATTTCAGTTTGTACTTACTTATTAACCAGTAGAGTTCTGTTAAACGTGGGTTCGTTCAGACGTGGTGCTGGTAGAAAGCGACTCGCGTTGCGTCTCTGCCTGTCGGAGATTTTTTTTTTTACTTTAACGGTTTAAACTTTTTTTAAACCGTCAGTTGGCTCTAACCAGTTTTATTTTACTTCACGCACTGAGTGTCTGACAAGTTCTAGGTAGTAGTGGTATAAAAAATATTACAAATTAAGCTACACACACACACACACACTCCCCCTCTCTCTCTCTGTCTCTCTCTTACTCACTTTTACACACACACACACACACACACACACACACACACACACACACACACACACACACACACACACACACACACACACACACACACACACACACACACACACACCTGGTGTGGAAATAAATTAAAAAAAATTCAAAGTTAAAAAAGAAAGTTATGTTGAGTATGAAAACACTTATTACATTTCACTTCATAATTGCAACAGCATGTGTTGTATTCATTGTTACAAAACTTGTTCTGTAAATAGTTCGTTTGCTATTGTGATCAAAATCATTGATCTGAAGCTCAATGCTGATGCTGTCCTGTAATAGTTTTCTAATCAGCAATAAATATAACAATTTCTGATCAACCCATATCAATTGCATGCTTAAAATAACATACTGGTTAAAGCCCCGCCCATTTCAAGACAACCCGGCCCACTTCCGGGTTAAATCACACCCACTTCCGGGTTAGGCCCCGCCCACTCCGAGTACGGATACGGATACAGATAATTGATATGGTTAACAGATACAGATACAGATACAGATAATGCTGTACTCGCTCATCCCTAGAAGATAGACCCAATTAGCCTGGATGCCAGACGAACTTAGCCCAGCCCACAACATTTGAGGTCGGGAAGTTCGGTCTGGCATCGCCCCGTTTGGGAGAAACTATGCCTATATATATATAGAAGCTAGATATATAGAAGCTGTTTGGACCAATCAAATTGTCAGGGCGGGCTTTATACGATGATGGACAGATGATCAACAGTAACGTAATCAACCACGTCACCAAAGAGCGCTTGGGCCACCGGTCTCTTTTCTCTGATGCCTCAGATGAACACGCTTCTTCAGCCTGGTCTCCTTCGTCGTCTGTCCATTTTTTAAACACGGGAATGTCGCGTTCCAACCGTGTTATTAAGTTCTTTCAGGACCGACAAATGTGAAACGATTTATTTGATGTGTTATGGAGTTGTAATCCTAAACGGAGAACTTGTTCGTATGTGCATTCACCTTTACGGCGGGTTCACACCGGACGCTGAAGCGACGCGCCAAGCCTTAAATAACAGCTGGCTCCCATCCACTGCCTTGTTAAACCTTTGAGCGGGTCACACCGGAGGCTGAAGCACCGTGCAACGATCATTTCGGCGTCGAGTCTATTTATTGCGCTTGACACGAGCGTATCGCGACAGGAAACACACTGAAAAATGTTTTTAAACGATATTGATGACATATTTTATATGATGTAAATGATCAAATATGCATCCCATACTTTGAATTCCCCTTCTGTTGTCCTGGAGTTTTAATTTTACCAATGACATTATTAAATGTTCCCCTCTGCCCATCCACTACAGCCACACAAGCAGTCATAAAGATAAAACTTCAAATTAATAATTGAAGTGGAGGAGTACAGTGAGTTGTATGATCCTCGGAACATGTTGTATAAAGACAACACCAAAAAAGACAAATGTTGGGATGCTGTTGCTTAATGTTGGAGCAACAAGTAAGTATATGCTTTTATTCTACTGGATCAATGGGTGATATTATTAGCGCTGCCCGGCGCTTCAGCGTCCGGTGTGAACAGCCAAGCGCTGTTCACACCGTACGCGCTAGGGATTAGCGCTTACGCCACGCTTTGGCGTCGCTTCCGCGTCCGGTGTGAACCCGGGGTTACTGTTTCTCTCAAAAATGCTGATCGTGTTGGTAAGTTCTCCGGGTATCCTTAAATTATTTTTACAACACAGTCTTTATTGATCTTCTTCTTCTACTTCTTCCAGCGTGCATGGAGTTCTGTTGACAACAACTATGCGTCGCTTAACATACGTCACATACTTGTGCTCTGATTGGTTGTAGGTCTGTCAAATTGAGCGAAGAAGTATTTTTTTTCCTGGTTCGGTTGAAACACGCCCCATAATCACAGCCCAATGGAGCGACATCAGACTCAACTAGAATTATGAGTATGACAACGTCAGGCTAAGACCCAATGGGAAGTAGAAGAAGGAGTCTGGTTCCATCGTTATCAGACCGTGTAGGGTTTTGAATGGGATTAGTTGGAACTGCAAACAAGAGACCTGTGGTGATGTTTGCATGGAAAGAATTTAACAGTGGTGGTGTACAGTATATGCCTCAACATAATCACATTGTCAGAGGATAGCTGAGGAACAATCAAAGACCAAAAAGTCAGAAGAAAACAGCAAACGTGAAGGCCTTCTTATAGTGGGGACTGCAAAGTTGGACTTAATTGGACAAGTTGGAATTAAATTCAGACCTGGACAAACCGTTGTGCTTTGGACTTGTGCATACCCTGACTGACAGGCACACAGAGAGGGCTAAAGAGACTCACAGGGACCGGTAAAATGGCAAAAAGCATCTATTTGTCCTTTTTGATTGTTTGAGCAATTCAACCATATAAACAACCTCACTGAGTGATCTCAGGGCATTTCCCCATGCTGCCTGCTATCTTTCCCTATTTCAAATGGTTTATAGTGAGTTGAAGTGTTGTATATTCTGTTACAGCTGTGCGCAAAGGCAGTAATGAGGTTCTTTAATAAACTTGCCTGCATATTTGTTTTTGATGCAAGTCAATGTTTATTTAAATATTTGGGTGCCTCGATTTGTTCAGTGTTTCTACAGCAGTTTTGAAAAATTGAAATATTGTGTGGCCGGATTGACAGAAACGGGTAAGGCCAATGAGGGTGAGAGAAGAGTTGTATCTAACCCATCTATTTCTACTTCTCTACACAGACTGCATCCACATACAGGTATTTTCTCTTTCTGCCAGCTGTGCTTTAGGAAATCCATCATCAGTCATATTAACGATGGAAGAATACGTAAGTAAGTGCACATTGACTATCAGAGGTCAGAGAGATTAAACACGACATTGCTATCCAATTCACATTTTATAATTTATATACTTTAACCAAAAACGAAGGAGAGAAGAAAACGAGAGAGTAAAGTTAAAAGAAGATCTTAGAAGAGAAAAGAACAAGAGAAGAGAAAAGAAGAGAGAGTTTGCCTGCAAGACCATGACACAACACATAAAGAATGAAAACAAAAGGCCACATCTTCTCTCAGTGACACGAAATCCCTTTGAAACGTCCCGTGTGCAATCATCTCATCCCAGTCTCCAGTCCCCTCCCGTTCCTGTCATCTGAACTTAACCCCCTCGAGCCTGAGGACTAATCCGCGCTACGTCTGATGAACCACAAATCAACCCCAAATTCCCTCTCCTCCTCTCACTTCAACTTCAAATACCACAGCCAACATCCACCAAAGGCCTAATGCCCTTATCATTCACCAACATAGAAAAGGGATATATAAGGACAGATGTATTCCCCACTACTGTGATATGTGTCCAGGAGGTCAGTGAAAGGTTTGTATATGGGCTCATCATAGTGTAGAGGCCAAAGACATTCTAATCTTGCGAGTGAAGTCCCCTACAGACTATAATCATTCTTCCGGGGAGGGGGTGGAGGTGGTCTTAATGGGGGTCGTATGTCATTATTCCTCCTTTCATTGTTTTCTTTCCCTGCTCCAACCATCATTACCTTGATAAATTATTGACTTTACCAGAAAAATTAAACTATATGAATAACTCCACAATGAAAATATTATCCCCTTCTGAAAAGTGCAGAGCAGCCAATAAAAACCTTCCTAACTTCCATCAGGGTACTTGAGCTTTAATTATTGTTATGTATGACTGTGTAGTTCTGCATGAAGTTCTCTCATCAGTGCTCTGGCAATTTTATGTATGTTTATAAGCATGTATATATTAGTTTCTCCCTGCTGGTTCTTTCATCGAACTATATTAATTTATGTCTTTCAAGAATATACTGTGTGTCACTCAACCATGAAACCTGGAATTTTTTTCCCCGTACCCACCTTTTTTTGACGCACTACGGTTGAGATCACAGCAAAGCCATCAGTTCAAGAACATTTTTGCAGCACAGCCTTGGCAACCACCAGATATTGCATTGTAACTTTCAGATTGGCAGCATGAATAAAGCAAAAGTGCTTTGATATCTCTTTCAGATCCTTCCAGTAAATGGGAAATATACATCTAATTCCATCATTCAGATCACTAGCAGACAGGAACACAGACAACATTTCTCATTCCACTCTTAAAGAACGAGAGCCAGATCGGAGGATAGGTTTCTCAGCAGAAGAGGTATGTCCTCAGAGCGCCAACGGCTAATTTTAGAATTGAAAAGCAAAGCAAATGAGATCAGTACTCTGGTACATGTTAGGGAACAGTGAGAAGCTCGGGACTTGGGAGGCTCTCAATCAGAAACACGGTGCTGCTGCCAACAAGATCATTCATTAGGGACAAATAAAGAAAATACTTAGAGGCTAGTTTTATGTGAACCAATTTGTGGTGTAATTGTATGGGCAGACAGAAATGGACCTCAAGCTGAGGAGAAATGACTTGTTTTCAAAGTCGTCGTTCCACAGCTGTCCACATAAAGTATAACGACAAAAAAAAAAAAATTGTTAACACTTCTGTGATGATGTTACTAAGCAACCTTCAAACAAAATCTATGATTGGAATTAAATAAGAAGTTTTGTATTTAGTTTTTTTAAAATGATGTCAAAAAGTTCAGATTCGAGAAGAAGAATATTAAGTTGACCATATATACAAATCCTGATAAAATGACTGAAGTTATCAAATATCCTAGGCAAACCAGGGCCACATAGATATGACAAGGGAGACAGTTTTTTAAACTACAGTATGAAAACACCTAGACAAGGATTAAATTAGTATTTGTAAAGTACATCTACAGAGTATATGCCTATTTTTTAGAACAAATACAATTCCTTATGTGATGGACATCCAATATTTATTGCCAAGCTGTTCGTCTAACAGAAAAAAAAAAACATAAAAATGTATTTTTATATATTTAACCATGTGAAAGTTTCTGTCATCAACTGAAACTGGCTTTGGTCCAGTTCAGCCAAGTCTGTGATGCCTTGTAACACGTCCCTGTTTATGTAAGATGTGCAATGACCAAAACGAGTGAGGAAGCGAGAGAGACTGAAATACTTTGTTGCCAACAGAGTTGAGTGGATGTGGACCTTGAGATTTTAGCTGGGCAGCCCCAGCGCTATAATATGATATCACCCTGCCCTCAGAGCTTTCTGGGGAAATGATCTGCAGTGAACTAGTTCTGTGTGTCTCTGTACATTTGCCTACACATTAACAGGCACCTCCCAAAAGCCTACAGGAAAGTCCCCCTTGATTACTATGAAACTGTAGCTAGGCTGAATGTGGTAACAAAACAACATTACACTCTCTTTACATCATAAAAGTGCCAGGCATGTGTTCAAATGGACAATTGGAAGCAGGGACATCTAGCTAGTGCAATTGTTCTGAGGAGGTTTTGAACTGCTAAAAACCCTGAAAATGATTTTCTTCCAGTGGGTTATGATTTATTCTAATAATTCCAGAGGTCATTTCTGAGGGGAAATCAATAGCTCCAGTGGAAAACTATGATAATCAATAGGCACGGGAAAAGACTGCTCTCACCAGTTTATCATCGGGTGGAACAGAACACCACTCTACACCAACATGCCATACATCCAGCATATTAGGTAATTTGGTCTCATAACAGTACTTCAAACAACAATAATCCGGACATGTAAGCTATTACCTTCTCAAATTTACCACTTCAATGCATGGTTAGAGTAGATGTCAGCTTGGTGGCAGGGTCCAAAACAGTATGTATCCTGGGGCCAAACAAATCTTAGTGGTCTGGACTCAAGAGGGAATGGGTTAAACAGGTATTCTTTACGTTTTTAGTAGGCAATTGCTTTCTGCTGCCTTAGCAAAGCACCAAATTGCACCTGAGCTCATTTAAGTACAAATTGCGCACGGGCACTCAAATGGGCACAAATAACAAAAAAGTAGTAGGCATGGAGGCATTTTTTTTAAATTATACACCAATCACACAATGAAGGCAGCTGTCAGAGGCAATGTGGGGTTCAGTGACTTGCACAAGGACAAGAAGAGTGTCCATAATTAGGGTCCATAATTTGTACAATGCTACATATAATCTCTTTTTACAAGATGACTCAAGGCATTAAGGGGTTAAATAGCTGAGTATTGAAATTGCACAAGTGTCCACCAGTTAGCTGGCTGCCTCTGTTGAGCATTAGCCAGCCACAAGAGTTTATTCCTGTGAATGGGAATGAATCTTGACTGAAGATTAAAATGTATATATCAATATCTGAGTGTGTCATTTCAATGTTGAATGCTATCTCTACACATGTGGAGAAGGTGTGTGCTGCTGTGGTACCACTGTTCTTCAGGGTTCATACACATATCAGACCAATTGGATTTCCATGACATTTCCATGACTTTTCAATAACTTTAAACCAAATTTCCATGACCAAAAATGTTGTGAGATCTCGGTGTATACATGAAAAGTGACACAATTTAGTATTTAAGCTAACAATGAGAATTCCTAAGTATACAGTATACCTTAAATAACACAAATGAATGAGAGACAATAGTTTGAATGAGGTCTTTGTCTGTTGTAACCCATGACATATACTTTTCCATTTGTAGCCAAGCATTGTTAAATCTACACTTCCCTGGCATAGTGCATTATCTTGCCTGCTTCCCCACCGAACGTTTCAATTAGTATGAGAGCGTATGCCTGCTTATATTTTAAGCATATTTATTTTAAAAGCATATGAATTATGTAAAACTCAGGGTAAATGAACGACAGGAAAATATGAATAAAACAAATTTCCATGACTTTTCCAAATTTGGGGATAAAAAAATGTCAAGTATTTTTCCAGGCCTGAAAATACATTTTTTTTACTCTTGAATGTCCGAGACAAGTTTCCTCTAAATACAATCATGGACGCAGTGATTACAAACCCCCATATAATCCCCTGAGAAGATATATGCGAGAGACGAACCAAATTTGTACCTATTACAGCTGAGGAGATTAAGACCTGGTCATTTATGAACTACATCCACATCAGTGTTACCCTTCAGCTAATCATTTTAGCTCAGATGTCATCCATCACATGACATGGCTTAAAGGCTTTAGAGATGAAATGCCTCTAGTTGACAATACAAAGCAGAAGTCAGTTTAATGCTTACTTAATATTCAACAAAGTATAAACACCAGTGAAGAAGATGATGCACCCACAAGAGTTGGATTGAAAAGCTGATCGCTGCCAGTGTTTTTGCTTTTTCATAATAGCTTGACATGAGGGAGCTCTCATTATCTCCCTCTTGTTTAAAAATGCAGTCCCTTATCCACAGTGTGCTGCACACATGGTAAAGTAATTAATAAATCATCTGCAGATAATGCCTATTTCCAATCATAACAGGTTCAATGTCAGCAACTCTTCTCATGAAATGACTAGGGGGAGGTGTTTTACAAGGGTAACTCCACCCTAACAACATAATCCACATGTTATTTCCATGACCTTGAGCCATTTCAGAGCCCTTAATTACCATACCTTTTTACTTGTGTTCCACTATGTACAGTTAAGGTGTAAAAACATCCATGATTGTTAAAATAACCTGATCTGCCTCTGTAAAAAGAACTTTCCAGAAAACTATTATCAAAAGGTGGACTATATGTCTGGTTAAATTAGTATATACCAGTACCCCAACATGGTCAGCCATAATATGAATAATTAACATCCTCCAATTAATCACAGGAACAATGGATCATTAGGAGAAATGAGGTGGAACAGAATTTCACTTTATAAATGTCTAACTTTGGATCAAATATCACCACAATGCAATTACCCAATATTTGAGGAGTTCCTATTTTTCATTCATGGCCAATAAAGTAAAATTGTCTTTACATATAGAGAAACCAAATAGTTAATTGCAAGAAGGATAAATAGTATGACACTTGAGATGTGGGGTGATGGAAATGAAGTACCTGCTATGGTGTTGAGCTGTAGTTTATCAAGATCTTCTGACTGCAGGAAGGCTTTTAGTTTCACAATGATTAAAACCACAGGGGTTAAATGCCTCGGCCCCCATTCCTATTCTGATTGGTCACGGAAACAATTTGTAACGTTTCATTACATCTACTCCTGTAACACTGCAGTAATGCCCAGAGAAGATGCTATTCATTTATTTGTAAGGTCTGTTCCAATGTACAGTGGTTAGACTAGAGACACTGTGGCCTAGGAATGTCTTCGTTTTACTTCAAAGAGAAATATTCTAAGGAGTCTCACTTAGTACATGTTTCCAACTAACGAATGCATCCAAACAATGATATGCCATATACAAATATGGGCACCACTCATCGCTTTTGCACAGTTTCTGTGCTAACCACTTAACATTTGAGCCAACAGTCTGTGACTGTATGCAATTGTATTTATTGATTTATTCTAGTGGTTAATTCCAAATCATGTGAAAGAAAGGACGAAAATATACAGATGGCATAACTATGAAAAAAAGAGTAAGATGAAAACATGAAAAAAAACAGACATCAAACAGTAATACAGCTTCACAGACAAAAATACAAAAATGAAGACAGCAACATGGAGGAGCAGTCACAAAGATAGAGAGCTGATAGAAAGGAAGTTGTACACATTGATAGTCAGTGTACTCTAGTCAGTTTAGTGTTGCTGACAAGCTACAGCCTGATGTAGCTTTGTGTGCAGTGTTGGAGCAAAGGTGACTGTTAACTAACAAACTCTAATGAAATAATATACTTCTGAGATGTGATTAGGCAAAGACACTGTGTTATGGAAAGAGCATATTGGATGAAACGAGGAACAGTGGGAAACCCAGAAGGAAAAGGCAGTGAGGCCTTTAATCTGTGAGCTTTTAAAGTAAGCAAGGAAAGAAATCCAATGGCCTTTTTTAGACTCTGAAATGTCATAGGAGCATTTTTCCTATCAAAACACTTGACACAGAGGAACGTCATACACATACAATGTTATTTACAGCTACAGGATGACTTCATTCAAAACAGGGAATTATCACTCCTGTTGGGAACACATTTCCCAGGAACTTTGAAAGGAGGAAAAAAGACGACCACTGGCTTTATTTCCCCTAACTCGTCACTGCAAAGCTTTGGCAGAGAACGTTTCAACCATTTAAGTGTTTAGAGGACCTGGAGCCTAAACACTGTGAGGCTCAAACAACAGAGACTGGAACAGCCTTTTAACATATTTATTTATTCATATTCTAAACTGTGTGACTAATTCAGTCAAACGAAGCAAGCCAAGACATTCTATTGGATGACATTAATTAAATTTCTATAGAGCTACATGAGTGTGAGGAGGTGGGCAATTAAATTTATAAATAACCATATGAGTATTAAATGAAAATCATTTGTACAGTGAGTAAGGGCCTGCGTTGTGTCATGGACAGCTCCTAAACAGTGACTGCTCCAGCCATCCTCCCAGGTAGGAGTCTAAGAATGCATGTATTAGTGTGTGTTTGTGTGTGTGTGTGTGTGTGTGTGTGTGTGTGCGTGCGTGCGTGCGTGCGTGCGTGCATGCGTGCGTGCGTGCGTGCGTGCGTGCGTGCGTGCGTGCGTGCGTGCGTTGTATTGCGTGGTCCTGACACTAAAGCAAGCAGTCACATCCATCACATGTTGCGGAACAGCATCTATACCCTCATCTCTATTGTTTGTCGATCTCCAGTCCAAAAGTTCAGAGTTCCCTACTTAGCAACAGCATTGATTTGTAAACTTCTGGAAATATCTAAGTAGACAAGCTAACATGACTGTGTGAATGTCCATCTGTGGCAAGTAATATGTACGTATAAACTGGCCTGCCTCTATGTGCATGTGTGTTAAGATACAACAAATAATGTAATCAATAATATAGTACATTCTATGGGTATGTGTATGTGTGTATGTGTGTATGTGGACAGACTGATGTTCATTCTGATCATGGGGGGTTTAGAGAGTGGAAAACGGGCAGTGAAGAAGAATCCAATTAGCACAGCCAAGTCACTTAATGATTCTGGGCATCAGAGCCCACAAAGCGTAAATAGTAATACAACCAGAAGAGGAAAACCAGAGGAGGATATGCCTGGATACGTGGTGTTTAGGCTGTCATGTGTTATGTAACAACATATATTCAATATCATAGTATGGCACAGCTTGGGATTAGTAAACCTACCTGTGACTGTCTTCGTTTTGACAGGGCTGCTGGCATAGTCTGAGGCCTGATTGGAGGGTTGTTTGGCAAATGGTGTGCTCCCTACTGACACCTCGTCCTCTCTCCTCTTGGCCAAAGTAACTGGACCTGGATTCTGGAATGACATCACAGTGTGATGGAGCACCTACAACGTCATTCTGGCAATGAAATATGACTTATATGGATGCATCAAATGTGCATTTAATCAGTCCTTGAAAGAAAGTTAATGTTTTCAGCTTTACAATGAAATACTTTAACACTATCCGGTAATGTGCTAACAATGTTGATATGGGGTCATGACCCAGAGAAAGCTTCAGGCCTCTTTAAAGATTTGGGTTAATCAGGGGAAATGGATGAGGGTTTAATGTAGTGCTATATAAGAAGGAAGACAGAGAGAGAGAGAGAATAGGAAAAATAAAAATGCAGTGGAACACAACTGAGGCACCCAAGACCAACAAGGACTAGTGACAGCTCCCTGTTTTTTGAGCAGTCTTCCATTCTGCTGCCAGGCCATAAGCACACACACTCCGACACACACTCACACTCACATACACACACACATAGGTGGCTGAATGACAGAAGATTGGAGGATTGGTCTGAAATAAGGAAACCCCATTAGCATCAGCCAGCAGCACCACTAGGCTATGGTGCAGCTGCAGAAGGCTGCAGGCCAACCACATATTGCACACACACACAAGCACTGATGCAGTTATTTTTTTTCAATGACTGGGTCAGGACCCAAATGCTGGTTGTGGTAAGATTAAAAATGAGCCCCTAATTACATTAGTATTTAAAGCTACCGACTGAGGTATATTGCCAATTCCTTCCTTAGTTCTTACAACTTAACATTGGCTGAATAAAATACTGTAGGCCAGTAGTTTGGTTACCAAAAGTCAGGTTTGATTTTAAATTCATTTTCAGTCTGTTAAACATCTGAGAATGTTCAAAAAAATGTAAGTTAGAAACACACTTTCAAATAGACCCATAAGAAACACATACTATATGAGGCTATTACAACAAATTCATTTTTACAGAAAAGGCCAATTTAACATCCCCAAAATAGTATAAACACAATTCATATGATCATTTTGATTATTCTTCTGCAGAAATATGTCAGATGGTATAAAAACCTTTATATTATTCACTTGGTCATTCAATTGAACACTTCATGATACATATGTTCTTGGCTCACTTTTAACTACTAAATATTAAGAGCAGGCTTAACCAGTGAACATCCCCCATACCTGGATGATGACATCATATGAGATAACTCCTTCGATCACACGTCTCTCTCCGTCATTTTCTTTACATTAACGATACTGTTACATGCTCTCTGTTGTCTCTTCTATGTCCCATTCTCCTCCTAGCCATCCCCATTCCCTGGTGTTTCATCCTCACCCCTTTCATATCGGTTCTCTGCTATCATACACTCAGGTCCCTACACTCTTCATTGTTCGTGACATTGTACATCCACCCCTTGTGGGCCCTCCCCACATGTCATCCCTCTGTCCCTGTCTTTGTCCAGTTTTCTGCTCTAAATTCCTCCTTTCTCATTATTTCCTGCCATTCTGAACGTAAACAGTTAGTGTCCTCTCCACTGTCCTTCACAGGCTGTTGAATGGCCTTCATCTGAAAACCTTGTCTATGCAGCCAGGCCTTGAGCAGGCCTTGACAGGCAGCTGAGATATATGGCCTTACTGAGACAAACCCATGAACACAGGCACAAACGCCCACATGTGTGCTGCAGCATGTCCACACACACAGCAGTCCTAGCTGTGTATCCTTCACACTGGCTGTAGTCCAACTCATAACATCTGTTAAACCCCATACAGCAATAACCTCCAAAGTGAGGAGTTGGTGCAATTAACTCTTGCGCGCACGCACTCCAACACACACACACACACGCACACGCACACACACACACACACACACACACACACACACACACACACACACAACTTGTGCACACCTACAGCCCTTTCAAACAGCAGGAGTCATGAAACAGAGCAACAACATGAAATATAATAAAAGTAATACAATATGATACTTTCACGTACTATATTTATATATATATATATGTGTGCCTTTATAGGGTGAACCTGTACCATATCCAAGGCAATCAGACTGAGCATGTCTGCTGTGTGCTTATGTGTGATGGAGTGTGTGTAGTGTGGGCACAGAGCTTTCAATGTGCATAACCATCACCATGACCCCTGTCAAATAAATAAAGAGAGACTGGATGGAAGACAGGGAGCAAAGCACATGGAAAAGGGTAGCTGGGAAAGAGAAGGCAAGGCCGAAGGAGGGTGGAAGGACAGGAGGCAGAATTACAGACATTTTTACATTTGCATCAGGCTCTTGATCAAGAGCAACTTAGAATTAATATAGTACTTTTTTTATACTAATTGCTAAACATGTTTAAATATTCACAAAAATGAGGAGAGACCGCCATATTTTATTCAAGAACACAAGAGAGGATCACATACCTGGTGCCTACTGCTCCCTCTGTGAGGTTGGTATAGCAGCCATGTGCAGAACACTGGATCCATGTTGACGGCTATGCCCTGGACACTGACCAGCAGTATTGCACCTGGACAAACGCACAAACACACATACACACAGACTTAATTGTGCAGCTAAAGACAACTAATTCATTAGGTTCCAGATCACAAGATGCACAGAACAAATAACTTAAGTGGAAACAATGTCAACTGACAAAGAAAACAAAATTCAAATGCCTCTGCTGAAATTATTAATGCAAAGTAGGCCTGACATCTATATGGATCACTCATATAAATGTAAGGAAATAAGCAATGTGCAAAACTAACTTAGCAAATCTGGTCTGATTGAGACTCAGTATCATCCGCTCCTGCAAAGTGTACACTGTGTCCTAATGGCCTGCTTGTGGGTATCAAGCCTGCTTGTTGGAGAGCAGCAAGGAGCACTCTTTGTTTCAATTGCTCTGTTCAAAGTGGTATCGCAATGAGCCAAGAATAACATTTTCTTTTGATAAATTTCTGTGAAACTCTAGACTTTCTTAGGTTTTGGTTTACTCTTAAATAATAATCTTTACCAACAATAAGAGGGCCCTGAGGTAATGCATTAGGATCCTATCAATAATGATTCCCATGCCGGCAGGATTAGAGTAGGGTCTTTGGCGTGCCGTGGAATGTCCCAGCATGACGATAGGAGGATGTTTCAGCTCTAGAAGGACTTTCAACAGTTTAATTGAGCTTTGGACAAGAACCCTTTCTTCAGTTTCAGGCCCCGAGGCAAAGCTGAGTGAGCGTGTGTGTGTGTGTGTCAGTAAATGGGAATGCGTAAAAGTCTATGTCCCTTTCACCTCTGACAAAGCCTGATTGCTTGTTGCTTTACCTAACATTTAAGTGTCTCTAAAGCATATAGAAAGCACATTTATTAATTTTCTCCTGAACCCACTCATATTTGGCAGGAATTATTCTCTGTGAACAATGCAAATAAAACTGCTCCGACTTGCTCCACTTTTACCATGTTCTCTGATTCCTGGCCTATGAGCTTGTGTGTGTGTTTTCTGGAAATGTGTATGACTGAAAGCATAAGTGATAATAAATGCACAAGTACTGTCAAACATATATGTATGTAAAGTGTGAAGTCTGAAGTAAATATGCATCTACAGTATGATGTTATATAGTGTAAGCATTTATCTGTACTCTTGTCTGTGTATCAGATCATTATTCACCAACTATACTTTAATCCTCAGCCATGGTTTATTATTGGTACAGAAAGCTTTCTGGACAACTTTCTCTAGGGAAACTTTCTCATTGGATCAAGTCTAAGTGACTCACAGTTCTTCTTCTACTGCTTCATTTATCTTTCTACTTTGTTTACTTTCCGTCACTTATTTTCTTCTGCCTCTCCACTATTTCCCTATCCCTCTATTAGGGAGACAAATTTTATCGTCTCCCTAACAACAGTTGTGTACCACTTGTACTGTATATCCACCTCTCTCCCTCTCCTCCTGACGAGGAATCATAACCTCAGCCGTGGCTTGAACTCTTATACCACAGTGTGGTGGCTTAATAGGCTTTGGCTTTGGCTGTGGCTGTGGCTGTAGTGCTGGGGCCCAACTTCAAGCGGTTTCATCATAGCCCAGAACAGCATGAGCACTATAGGACCCAAATGTCTGGGAATGGGCTAAGTGGTGAAGATGTAGTGAAGATCTATTCCATAAATTGACCCTAATGCACAGACCACGACAAACCACATTCTGCAGAAATGAGTCATAGAGCAATAAATCATATAACGTAGTAGATGGATTGTTTATCTAACAGTTATTGCAGAGATAAACGAGAAAAAAAATATTAAATACTTAATTGCAGAAACATGAGTAGCTTATTTGTGGTTTTTGCACAACAATAATACATAGCCAATACAAATTTAAGGCACACTACTGACACACTATAGTTGGTACACTGTCTTATACATACTGGCATATACTAACCAGCTTTCATTCTCAAATTTATGTGGAGAAAAAAAAGACCCCCCTTCATCTTATACCTTATGATAAGTTATGAGGATGACCAAATCGTTGAAAGACAACGTACCGAACTCAGAATGAACATTTTAAATACGAAAGGCAAAATTAAATACAAGAAAATTGTGTAACAGACTAATAATGTGGTTCTTAAATAAATAGATAAACTCAAGTAACTGGCAGTGTATCAGTGGTGTTTTCAGTGTCATGCCAGTACTTGTCATCTTATTGTGGCTGCATGTCATGTCTGTCGGGCCTCTACCAGTGACAGCCATGACCATGTTGATACATCACAACACCACTCGAAAAGCTCTCGTCTTTGAGATTAACAGAGCAAACAACCTTTCTTCCCTCTCTCTGACCGTATGACAGGGACTGAGAAACAAAATATGTGTTGGCCTAGCTTTTGAGGCTTTGAAGACCAAGGTTTTACCATCCACACTGTGTGTTCTTGTTTCATCATTGTGTTGACATAACTGCGGAGAGTGACACCTCCTTTGAAGCACGCAGCACCGTGAAACGGCCTTGCATGCTTCGAGGGCGACCTCAGCAGCAGGTTAACTGATGTTTTTCTCTGCTCTAACAGGGCGGCATATGGGTAATTACACAAAGTGATGACAATGATAACAAAGGTGTTTTTCTTACTTCCTTAATGATTCTACAAGAAAACATCAGAAAACTGGTCACTGGCCTAGACTCTATAAATACGCACAACTGCAGAATGTATGTGCCGGCATCTACGAAGACCCACTTACCTTGACTTGCCCAGAGTGGACCTATTAATGTCAAAGGTGTTTTTATTTTGCCGTGTAGGCCAACAGAGTTAAAAGTCGGCATGGGTTGCCGGGGTTGTTTTACGGCTGTCTGACATTTGTCCTCAGGCTACTACACTGACTGAAGACATCTAACCTTTAAGCCCTGTCTACGTTCTTCTGTAAATATTCATTGTGGGTCAACAGCCCTAAAACTCTACATAACATCAATTTAATGCGGTTACATGGTTTATACATGGACATATTTGAATGCAAAACCTGCTTTGTTTCCACACTGCAAGTATGAAATTCAATAAACTGGGAGTGGTTATAGGTCAGTGCAAGTTCAAAATTAAGTCCCACAGTAGAGACCAAAGCCCTGATTGGGGTTACAGAGGGCACAACCTCTCAACAACATGGCCTTGACCCCACCATCAGAATAACAACAGGCAAAGAGAGGTGGGGGGTACTCAACATCCATCCCCCCAGATAGACAGAGGGGGGAGGATTCATGCCCTAGCCAGCTAATCGCCCCCGCAGAATCACTTCATTGTTGGACGTGAGGCAGTTCTGGGATCCTGCGTCCAGCTTCTCCAACAGAAAATAAATAAATATAGCCCAGCCCGCGTCAGCCAGATGACTTCTGACAGGTTTGGTTAATTTCGAAGCCAAGTAGCAAAACAAAACATTACGCCAGCGTGCGGGGCCTACGCTGCCTTTAATTGCTTTTCCGATGAGCTCATGACTCAAAGGTGTCCTGGAGCAAGCTATGCAGCCCGACAGGTGTTCTACTGGTGTGTGTGTGTGTGTGTGTGTTTTAGTGTTAGTGTCTATAACTAACAGAGTGGAGCTGATGACACCACTAAAAAGGGACTCAGCTGTGTGTGGGTGGGTGCAAGTAACAGTGTGTGCAGTATTCTCTATTTTATGTGTGTGTGATTGTCTTAATACACATAAGGAAGTGTTTCTATTTGTGTGTATTTGTGTATGACAATGAGTTGACATGGTCTCATATTCCAATTTGTTGCTCTCAAACACAGAACACTCTCTGACACACATTCACTGTACTACAGTTCCCCTGCCTTGTAGCAACCTGGAGGCTAAGCCGCAACACAGGAGACCAGGGGCTCAGGAAGTACACATGAAGGTTTGACTGGAAACAGAGCCAGGCCTGCAGAAAGCCTGCTCTCACTCGGGGCCAACGCTACTCCCCGTACTGGAAGCCAGTTTATATGTGTCTGTGCATATCTGTGGTTTTAAGAGAATGTAAGCGTACAGCAACCTGGCCCAACTGCAGTAGCCTAGAGCTGACAGTATAGATCAACGTCATGAAGGTTGATTATGGTTGATTCAGCCAGGTAGAGAGAGAAAGTGCAAAAAGCAGAGGAACACCTACAAATTTTGTGAAAGACAGAATCAAAGACAACTATACAGATAAACAGAGAAATAAAAAGACAGTCGACAGAGATACAGTACAGACAGAACATATAAAACAGTGGATGATGAGGAATATTTGTTATGTGGTTTTCTAATCTACATGACAAATGAGCAGACCTCAAAATTTGGCCATGGATCTGTATGATTTATAGGATGACTACAGTAAGTCTCCATATATGCAAATCCCTGTGAACCGGATATATCAAAGACACCCAATTCTTGAATAGCAGTTTTACCATGCATGTGTCCACATGAAATTAATGTTTTAAAGGTCAGTGATTCATAAAACCACCAAATAATTCATGTACACATACTGAGCATTTCATCTGGAATACAACACTAACGCCAGGTTCACACCGGACACGGAAGCGACGCTGAAGCGCCGGGCAGCGCTAATAATATCACCCGTTGATCCAGTAGTATAAAAGCATATACATACTTGTTGCTCCAACATTAAGCAACAGCGTCCCAACATTTGTCTTTTTTGGTGTTGTCTTCATACAACATGTTCCGAGGATCATACAACTCACTGTACTTCTCCACTTCAATTATTAATTTAATGTCATGGAGAATACGTACCCCCCCCCCCTTTATCTTTATGACTGCTTGTGTGGCTATAGTGGATGGGCAGAGGGGGATATTTAATAATGTGGTTGGTAAAAGTGGTAAAATTATAACTCCAAGACAACAGAAGGTGAATACAAAGTATGGAATGCATATTTGATCATTTATATCATATAAAATATGTCATCAATATTGTTTAAAATAATTTTTCAGTGTGTTTCCTGGCGCGATACGCTCGCGTCAAGCGGAAAAAATAGACTCGACGCCGAAAACGATCGCTGCACGGCGCTAGGCAGCCTTGGTGCAGCGCGGTGCTTCAGCGTCTGGTGTGACCCGCACAAAGGTTTAACATGGGAGTGGATGGGAGCCAGCTAATTTTTAAGGCTTGGCGCTGCGCTTACGCCACGCTTCCGCGTCCGGTGTGAACCCGGCGTAAGGCTACCTTTTTTCTCACAAAAACGGTTTCTATCTTCTTCTTGACAAAGATTCCACAAAATGTCTGAAACATTTCTTTGAGATTCTGATCCATTTTGAGATGTTTGCTTCATATAATTGCTGCAAATTGATCAGCTGCACATTCATGCTGCCAATATCCTTTTCTCCGTCCTCTCAAAGGTGCTCGGCTCGATTCATAGATGGTAACTGGGGAGGCCACTGAAGTTCACCGAACTCACTGTCATGTTCATGAAACCAGTTTGATATGACTTTTGCTGTGTAACATGGAGCATTAAGGGGCGGCTGTGGCTGAGGGGTAGAGTGGTCGTCCACCAGCTTGAAGGTCGGCAGTTCGATCCCCATTCTTACCCATCTGCATGCCGAAGTGTCCTTGGGCAAGATGCTGAACCCCGAATGGCCCCTCATAGAACAACAAATTGCTGCTAATAGATGCACTGTTTGAATGTGTGTGTGAATGGGTGAATGCAAAACTGTACTGTAAAGCGCTTTGAGTGGTCATCAGGACTAGAAAAGCACTATATAAATGGAAGTAGCCATTAGAAGATGGTAAACTGTGGCCATAAAAAAACACTTGGTCAGCCACAATACTCAAAATGTGGTGTACCATGATTTGTATTAATGGGCCCAAAGATTACCACCAGCAGCAGCATGGACTGTTGACACAAGGCAGGTTGGGTCCGTCAATTCATACTGCTGATGCCAAACGCATATATTTCAGCAGAAATTCTGATTTATCTGACCAGGCAACATTTTACCATCTGTTAAATTTTGGTGAACCACTGCAACTCAGATTTCTGTCCAAGGGTAAACAGTGGAACCTGATGAGTTCCTTCATTTTATGCAGTTTGGCCGTTTTTCTCTGACTTCTCTCTTCAACAAGGTGTTTCAAACCAAAGAACTGCTGTTAACAGGATGTTCCATCTGGACTAAAAACTCAAGAGACTGTTGTGTTTGGAAATCAGCACTTTCAGCAGGACTCAAACCAGCCCATCTGTCAATGATGTCACAGTAAGACACTGAGATCAAATTTTTCTGCGTTTTTTGATGTTTGATGTGAACATTAACGGAAGTTCCTGTCCTGTATCTGCAGGATTTTATGTATTACACGGATGCGGATGGGATAACTTACTACAAAAGCAGTTGTATAGATGTTCCTGATGAAGTTATTGGTGAGTGTTAATGTATATACTGTGCACAAAACAATATACAGTATGCATGTGTGTATATACAATCCAGAATTTGTGCAAGTCAACATGTCTACATGGATGGTTATATGCATAGCGAGCAAAGGGCTGTATCTTAGTCACACAGAGCTCTGTGAGCCCCCCCCCCGATTTTTGACATTATTTTAACAAGTGCCTTTGAATGATAAAGTCCAACAAATTTTTAACTATATTTGCTTCAGTCTCCATACATTTGGAAAGAATCCTACAAAAGCATCTTAAACTGCATAAAACAGACCACAGGTTAAATATTTGACCATGGGAAAATGGAATTATACACCTCCTGACAATGTTCTGTAAACCAGTAGTATGGCCAGATGGAGGGTCAGAAGCAGCAGAACTTCAGCCATGTGGAGCTCTAGATGTTGATAAGAGACCCTTTAGCTACACATTTCCCCTTTTAGTTGATTCCTAGCGTTCATAAATTCACATCAACTCTCATGGTGTTGAAAAGACAAGCAGATACTGAACAATTGCTGCCTGTAACCATACTGAAACCCAAGCAGGCCTGATTTGGTCTAGTCCAGCTGTTATCTCCCTCCCTATCCTATTTTCCCCCATACCATTTATCTTATATGCCCACACACTCTCTCTCTGTCTCCCTTACTTCAAATCACATTGAAGAAAAATGCTTAAAGTCACGACCAAATGTGAACTGGCCCTTGTCAGCAAGATAGCTAGCCTTCTTAATGACAGACAAAACAGACCTGGTCCTGATTGCATTAATGTATCATTAACCATATCCATCATGGATATAGAGTGCACTGTGTGAACTTTAAATGAGCCCCAATGTAATGTAAGGGGAACAGGAGAGACACTTCTGAGCTCATTAAAATAAACAGACTTCTGCTTCTGCTGCTGCTTTCCCACAGGCAGTTTCAGTTTTACATAGTTACCTTGAAAACTCCTTATCACTGCTATCATTCAGCTGACTCATGGGCTTTCTCTACAGTTCAAGCGGAGTTCTCCCAGTTTGTCATGAGAAGAGGGGGGAGTCAAGCAATTTTATGTTTGTCATTAGCTGCGGTTCCTTCCAAGTAATGTTATGAGAAATAAACTGTTACATATAGGCTTATTGCAAAAGGCAAAATTATAAGGCATTTGTGTGAAAAAATTTGTTATGAAATAAAAATCAGCACTCCTACTTGTGTTAACCAATTCATAAATATCTGTCATGTGGAAAAATATTTTATTTCTTGATTGAACAGGGTTTCCTGAGGTCCTTGACTTGTTCAAATATTTCATCTGTGGTAATAAAAACAAATTGGGTAAGAATGTAATTAAGAGCAAGGTGTATAAAATTGCGAATTAAGGAACATATCCAACCATGAACTCAACAAACAAACTTCCATCCCCAAAACCTGATACAACTGCATTTGAAAATGCAATCACACTTAGATGCACACACACAGACATCACCTGCCTTCCTGTAATTCCCAGTAACCCCTTGTGGGTAGAGCAAACAGACTTTATTGGTCTAATGATTCTGTCTAGTTTATACAGACCCAGAAATAAATCCACCTCTGGTTTATCACGCAAAATCTGGTCAGGTTATTTTTTTTCTTTATGTTGTGTCATGATGGAACTGGCAGACATTTCAAATGTTGTGTATTTTTTGAAACTCAAGATACCTGACTTGGCTGTCGACAGCCCGGTAAGCTTGCTGGGAGCCAAGAGGTTTGGGTCATGTTGGTGCAGCATCTGCAATGTCAGTCCAGACTATTTGGATTAATAACTGGTCCCTTTCAAAGGTCACTAGGCCTTGAACATGCAGCTGTATGCAAGCAAACCTGCTGGTTGAGCTCCAGAAAAGAACCTCGCCAAAAGAGTGGTCCTGGACTTGACAGCAGGTTTCCAGAGATACATCACCACATGTGATAATTTCTTTACTTCATGTGCTTTTGGCCAAGAGCTGCTATGGAAAAACTGACCATGGCGATATTTCACCAGACATAATGTTACACATTACTATGTCTGTTACATCCCCCAAGCTACAACACATGGCACGTAACAATGTCATACATGAAATATTACTTGTATGCATTCAGTATTTTATTGATTGACTGTTGCACGTAACTGGCACATACTCATGTAAAAGAATGAAGAATGACTTTTCATCATGGTATTTGTGTCAGCCTACAGTGTTTTTATAATGTTGATGATGAATCAAGGCTGGAATCAGAAGAAGACATACAAGAGGAAGCCTCTCTTGGAGGAGCTCAGAAAAGCATAGTAGTGTCTTTCTTTCAGGTGCCAACACTTCCCATGAATACAAGCATCTGTCTGATAAGAGACCAGAGAGGACAAATTCTAAAAACATTCAGAAATGATCACAAAAATCACACCATATTGTCAAATATGCAAATGAGCAAGCAGATAATGCAACTCTCTTGTCATGTTTTGATCCTCAGTTGTTTTTCTTGTTAGTGATACTATTATTGTTGCTATATAATGTCCAGATTAAAATTATATAATAGAGTTAAGTTTTAAAGTGAAAATACTTGTTCCCTATGTTCTATCCAGATTGATAAAAATGATAAAAGATAGTTTTAACCTCCAGCAAAACAGCTACTTTGTGTAACAAATTACATTTGGGGGGTTTCAATATAAATGCTTATATGAAACCAATACAACCCAAAGACTAGAAAAGGTTTGTATGCAAAAAATGTGTCACATACAACATTCAGATTGGCATTGTCCTTCGCAAGGGTGCTGTCTGAGAAAACCTCTGTTTGAAATGTTACTTTTTGGTTATACTTATATTGACATTTTGGGTACTTTGGTTTATTTGATCATTTAAATCTTTAAATAAATAAACGGATGGAAACTAAATAATTGAATCAATGGAAACTTCAGGAAACTTCAACTCTTTCTTTTTTGTTGGTTTTTCCTCCAGATATATTTAATTTGGATACCCACAGCAGATCCCATATAATTTCAGAATCGACTTTGGAGGTTCTAAAATATTTGTTATACTTATAAATGATTACCCTTTTTTCATCATTAGTGTCGATTATAGCTCAAACTTGATTATAGGCAAAAAATTAAACACAAAAAATTAAAAAGTATAGCTGGGACAAATCACTAATTGACATTTGAACAAACCTTGTGCCTCTTTCACAACAACTGCATTTTGCGTCAGCTTTCTGTCTTTGGCTTTGGTCTGCATGCCAGTCTAAGTACAGTATGTGTCTAGTGGTGTGGCTGTAACCCAGATGACATGTCTGCGTATTTCCATCAGGCAATTTGCTTGTTTGGTCCATGAGTGAAGCCAAGCTCATTTTAAATACTCTTTACTTCGGCAACAGTTTAGTCGATAAGCGATCACTGAAAAGGCATTATTGTATTGTAATCCTCGGAGATCAATAAAATAACATGGCCAGGATTTAAATTAATTTGTTCTTGGATATTCAGTTGATTGCTGCTATGGTAACTACTGAGCTCTTATATTTATTCCAAAGAAAACGATGTAGCTGCTGCCAGAAACTGAGGGGGGGAAAAAATTCTGTTCACCAGAGGATTTTTGCCTGGGAAAACCCATACAACACAAGTGATTTGGGAATATAATCAATCAATCAATCAAATTTTATTTGGATAGCCCATATTCACAAATCACAATTTGTCTCATAGGGCTTTAACATGGTGATACATCCTCTGTCCTTAACCCTCAGCAAGAGTTAGGAAAAACTACTAAAAACCCCTTTAACAGGGTAAAAATACGTACAAACCTCAGAGAGAGCCACATGTGAGGGATCCCTCTCCAAGGACACACAGAAGTGCAATAGATGCCACGTATAGGAAAACATCATCAAGATAAAGGTTTTAGCAGCAATGATGAGGGTAAACCTTTTGAAGGATAACTGCAATACTATATGTTAAGCAGTCCTGCTGCATCATAGTCTAGAATATAAAAAAAAACCTTCTTGATCAACTGAGGGTATTAGTATCTTCGTCTAATAAGAGAAAGAATATTAAAATAAACCCAAATGAAAATGATTGTGGTTTTAGCAAGCAGATGTTTTCACAGAAGGAACAAGCTGCATCTTTGCCAGGGTTCCAGTGTTTCACTCTGATAGCGCTCCGTACTAAAAAAAGTATTAAAGTAAAGTATTACTCCACACAGGTAGCAAGCTGACAGTCTGAATCTGAGTTCAAAAGATGAGATGAACAAGTGTACAGTCCCTGACAAAAGTATTGTCGCTTGGGTACAAGTGCACCTCAAGTAACCCTAAATTTTTTTTACAAGAAATGGCTAATTTCAATCCCAACAGCTTTTGAAATAATGTTCTGGTGCCAAACGAAACTGCTGAAAAGCATTCTAACGTTCACAGCTTGGTAAAGCCCACTGAGTCAGTTTATGCAAAGACAAAAGTCTTGTCGCCTTGTCATATGATGCACCCAATCCTAGATTATACAACAATAATTGATCAATCAATTAGTGGGTGTGTATAACAAGAACCCCAGCACACCAGACCTTCACATCAACTGCAACTTGACCTCTGACTCCATGCCTAAGATTCACCCTGAGATTAAAGCGTTGATTATCAAGAGGCTGAAGACCAGATCCACTGCTGAGGTGGCTGACACCTTCAATGTGTCTCAGCGTCAAGTACAAAGAATAAGAAAAAGATTTGAAGAGACTGGAGATGTTTTTGACCGGCCCAGGTCCGGCAGACCCCGCAAGACAACTGCTCGGGAGGACCGTTTGTTGGCTCGAAAATCGAAGGCCAGCCCCTTTTCCACTGCAGCAGAGCTCCACCATGCCTGGTCACCTCAAGTCCCCATGTCAACCAGGACAGTTTGTAGAATTCTGTCTCGAAATGGCCTCCATGGTCGAATCAGTGCCCAGAAACCAGCACTAAACAAAAGGCAATTAAAAAAACGTGTGGCATTTGCCAATGCCCACAGCCTGTTAAAAGGATGGATGCTGGAAAAGTGGCAGAAGGTGGATTTCTCAGATGAATCTTCGGTTGAATTACATCACAGCCGATGTAGGACACAAATATTGCAGGAGACCTACTGGAGCCCGCATGGATCCGAGATTCACCTAGAAAACAGTTAAGTTTGGTGGCGGAAATATCATGGTCAGGGGTTACATCCAGTATGGGGGTGTGCGAAAGATTTGCAGGGTGGAAGGCAATATCAATAGCCTAAAATATCAAGAAGTATTAGCTACATCTTACATTCCCAACCATAAAAGGGGTCAAATTTTGCAGCAGGATGGTGCTCCATCGCATTCTTCCATCTCTACATCAAAGTTCCTCAAGGCGAAGAAGATCAAGGTGCTCCAGGACTGGCCAGCACAGTCACCAGACATGAACATCATTGAGCATGTCTGGGGTAGAATGAAAGACGAAGCATGGAAGACGAAACCAAAGAATCTTGATGAACTCTGGGAGGCATGTAAGACTGCTTTCTTTGCTATTCCTGATGACTTCATCAACAAATTGTATGAATCATTGTCGAACCGCATGGATGCAGTCCTTCAAGCTCATGGAAGTCATACAAGATATTAAATATGGATCTCACAGCACCACTACTTAATTCACTGATGTTATGCAACATATTTTTGTATTTGAAGTAAATTATTTGTTCAATTTTCACATTACTCTCTGTATGCAACAAAACTTTTGTCCTGCTAAAATCTGACCTTTCTGTCTTCATTAAATGATCAATCTTTCTTCAGTGAAGCAAATTTATTTTAGTATATTAAACATAATTTGGGAGGGTTTTACCTTTCATATGAGCCATTTCTAAAACCAATGGATTAATTAAAAGTAAGGTTATAAGCTGTTGTTTCTACAAAATGGATAAGTGACAAGACTTTTGTCAGAGACTGTAATGTATTTACTGGATTATCAGTCTAGGTCATATAATACTATTTGGTGCATAAGTAAGAGATTTTTTTTTTCTCTGCATTAACTGCAATAACTCTGCATCATCTCTCTCATTTCCATAAATTTGATTTGGCACTATATATATATATATATATATATATATATATCACTATCCACCTCATCCTCTTCTCGCTTGCCATAGTAGATTGAAGATTACTCCTCTTAAAGACATAGTCTTAAGTGGTTGCACATTTAAACCATTTAGCAATTTGGTCTAATGGTTTCAGGATGAGCTATTTTAGCTGTAATGCTGGGACAAAAGAGGGATGAAGGGGTGTACAGTATGATGAAACGTTAGTTCTGATTGGCTGGATTTCCTTATCCAGGAAGGAGGTCACTGTGGTGTCAATGTTAGGGATTAGCTAACAGAGATATAATGATTACAAGAGAACAATTAGAAGTTTGCAGATGGGAACAAATATTCAGAGACATGTTAGCAGAATTTTTTGGGCTGTTCTACACCCATAAAGATCTTGTTACAGTACGGTCAGGGGTTAAGACTACTGGGGTAGAGTAGGACATCCATTAACTATGTGTGTCCTCACAAAGATGGAAGAAGTACAAACATGCATGAATGTGTTTGTCCCTTGAAGCGTGAGAGGAAGAGCTCCTTTGTATCTATGGCCTGTTATTAGTTCAACGGTTGAATGATGCTTTACTGACAGCAACGTAAAGGCCAAGTGAGTGTCTTGTTGTTGGAGGATGTCACTCCTATCGGCACAAGCACTGATGATAAGGGAGAATTGTTTATACCCATCAGAACTGCATTTAATACAGACAGACATCACACATACAGATTTTGCTTGTGCATGCACACACAAATTAAGAATGCTTGGGCCACCTGCAACAGAGGACATCCAAACTACTATCAGCTGCCCTACATTAACAAATCACTACACAAAAGCAGTGATGACTCAGCTACTCCAAACACACTTGAAATTCTTCCCAGACTGACTTAGTACTGACAAACAAGACAGATAGGGAGGAGAAGGAGAGGACGATTGTTGGAAGATAGGAATTAAGACATGGGAGGGAAAGGGACAAGGAAAGGAAATGATGGGAGGAAAGAGGTGAGTTAAGGGAAAAGAGAGAGGGAGAGAAGGTGGAAAAGATATATGGGGATGATGAGGACGAGCATAAGAAGGGGAGGATGGAAGGACAAGTCTTTGAAGGTAAAAAGCAGCAGCTGCTGGTGCTGCTAGAGAGGCTGCGCTTGTCCTTCAACCTCTAATCTCAGAGTTATCATCAGGACACAGTCTACATCAATAGGGGCAAAGGCCCACTCTTGGTCCAATTATTTCTCTCCCTTGCTGTCTAGGTTCTTTAAAGCACACACTCTCGTGAAAATGTCCATATGACGACATACATACTATACTGATAGAGACAGATGCACATACGGCTGTCAGACAGAACAAGAACAGCTCAGCACTGGACTTATTCAGTAGACTGTTGTTCATCTCAAAACACCTTGGCACTATTCTTTATTCATGCTACGTTGAGACTCCACAGACAGAGAGAGCCAGCTTGCAAACAATCCATCTCCTTTTCTTTAGGAAGTCTTTTGGCAAGTGGAAAAGTGAAGATGACATATTTGGCCATGGCAACGAGACAAATCCAAAGGTGATCCAAACAAAAAGCTTCACCATGGAAATCTAAAACTTAATGAAAAGGTTCTCTGTCCCGACCTATCACAAATAGAGCAGTCGTACCACCTTGAGGAGTACTGGCCCACACAATTTACATAAATGTTATGTGAAAGCAGGAGATGAGATAAAGGAAAATATTTCTGCTCATGTGACCCTGAGTAGGCTCTAGCTTAGCCCGCTAGCTACAAAGTCCACTTTCAGCAGGCCTTTAACTGTGGGAGATACAAAATTCAATATACTGACAGCGACTTAGTTGGCAAAATCAGTGATGACACTGGCAGCAACAGCAAGGGCATTTATGAGACTTTGGACAGGTGACGTAAGATGGGTGCTCTACTATTATTAGCAGCTTTTTGAACCTGGTAGCTGAACTTTTAATTAAGAGCCAATGGGGGCTGCTGGAAGTTAATCTCTGGCTACGAGTGTGGGGAACTCCTCCTTTCATCTGCAGTCCTTGTATATGTTGAGAGGGGAAGAAAGAGGTGCAAAGACCGCCTGTGTTTACTGCCTGTTTATCTAAGTAGGCATGTGGGTGGCTGGAGGGCCAGAGCAGGTCAAACCACACACAGCGAGAGGAGTCAGGGACCCCTGGAAAACCACTCAAACTGAAGAGATTTTACAACTATGGCTTGGTGTATGACTACCGTTGCTGCACAAGCACTCGCACACACACACACACACACACACACACACACACACACACACACACACACACACACACACACACACACACACACACACACACACACACACACACACACACACACACACTTATAGTAACAGACTGACACACACAAAATCCTTATTCAGAGTGATGAGAGTTTATTACTACTGTGTTGAGGCTAAGTGCCCCAGGGGCAGGAAGACAAGCTGAGGGTTCCTGTGGACCTTCGGGCCCTTAAGGCAAACAAAGGGAAACACAGCTTAGAGATGGCCAAACATGTATATACTAGGTTGTAACTTTAAATCTGCTGTATTTACATTACACACTGGAATTTAAATACACGTAATTTCCAGCTAATAACACATTAAGAGTGTAGTATAGGTTACTCATATATATTATTACATACATATCAGTGTATATATTACAGGCATGAGAAAATATTCCTTAGCAGATGGTCACACTGCTACCACATAGCAATCTTATACTGGGGATACTGGGAAAGCCATGAGCAACTTGCAAATCAAAGGCCAGCAGACTGGTTTGTTTTCTCACGGCACAGGGCCCGAGTGAAAAAAAACAGCTAAATAAAATAAACCTTTAATTTGAGTGAAATTGGAGGCAACAAGCGCTGCTGTAGAAGGGGCTGTGAAGTGTGATTTCTTGCGGTTTGGGTTAATCCTGATTGAGGAGCCTCGGAGTTGAAATGTCAGCAATATGAGACTAAAACAAAAATAATTACACCCAGGGTTAATGAACGCAACTGCCTGAAGCACGAGGAGCTACACAGGAAAGGGAGGGGGAGTGGGAAGCCCGCAAGAGAGAGAGAGAGAGAGAGAGAGAGAGAGAGAGAGAGAGAGAGAGAGAGAGAGAGAGAGAGAAGGTTAAATAACAAGAACGAGATTTAGAGAGCTCTAAAGAACAAGTTGAAGAAGTAATTTGCGCTCATTTCTAAAACAAACAAAAATTACCCATATTTGTCTTCATCTGAGCTGTGAAACAACTAAAGAAGAATAATCAATTGTGAGTGAGCAGCCTGGCAAGCTGATGCAGGGCCATCCATCTGCAAACCCATCATGCCCTGGTTTTTATTCCCCCTCAAGGTTAAAGACTTGTATGGCTAAAGGATGAAAGAGATGGCAACACCAAACCTTCCTTTCAACTACTGCCATGCCCTGCATGTTTATACCACCTCTTCCCAACCTGCTTTAATCTTCACTGTTATGTCTATGCACACTATCTCAGCTATGTAGGGAGCTGCCCCTTACAATGAGCCTGGTCACTGGTGCTTGGAGGCATCTGCACCTTCCACACGCTGCACTATGTGTCTGTGCCTGTGTGTACACACCATGTGTGCAGGAATGAGTGTGATAAGAAATAAGTGTATTTTCCGGTTAGGTATGCAAGTGCATTTCAAATCTCTGTGCATCTGAAAATGTATAACCTTAAATAGATGCAGCTCAATGCATGAGGATGTTGAGACTGTATATGTGAGTGTGTGTATGTAAACTCTCGTCTTATGACATACTGGTAATGTATGCCCAGTTGCCAACGAAACCCCATGTCCGATTATAAAAATTAATTAAAACGATTAGTTAGAGATAGAGGTCAAGTATAAATTGGTTTCAATTTGAGTACATATAGGTTTGTGTATCTAGTGAAGTTTGTGTGTGTGTACACTCCTCAGTCTCTCCCTCTGTGCTCTTAAAGCTGACTGCCTGGTGCACAGCTGCTGAATGGGGGATGCGTACACGCAGAGAGCCCTACAGAAACAACAACATCCACATCAAAGGAGTTACACTGGTGGAACATGATAATCAACCTTTATCCTATGAGTCTACGAGTCCTCTGTCCGCCCAAGCATCACTCATTGGCATGGGGAGGGCAGGGAGAAGAAAGGAAAAAAATGTAAATACAAGCTGACCACAAACTGATTCCTTACTCATGTCTTCCTTTGTTTTTCATTCTTTTTTGACCGTTTTCCATGTTTCAGTTTGATTCAAGTACAGACGCTAAATGTTCACAAAAACTCAGACACTAATTGAGACATTCATCACAAGCAATCTATTCCAATCATTCCCTTATCTGTCCATCAGAGCCTCCAAGTCGCATCAAAATGTCTCACTTTCAGATCCGTTACTCACGCTTTGCGCTAAAAGCCCTGTCATTCGAGCAACTATTGATTAAATGTCAAAACAGTAAACTTGTGTGAGAGAGTGGTAACCATTCCAGAGTTTATTCTACATCTTACAGAGAGGTATAATTCATGATCTTCACAACAGGAAAGAGTTTTCAGTCAGAGTAGATTCATTTCGGAAACTGACTCTCTTTTTGGTGCATTATTCTCCAGTGTTTCAAATTGAAAGTATAATATAACATTAGACAATCTCTGAAATCCTGTTTAGCATGCATTGGCAAATAAACTACCCAAGTCTCTCCGGGACCAGGGGAAACCATGATTTGAGTATGAGGATTGTCTCAATTTCACTGTAAGTAAATGGGCTGATATGATCTCCGAGGTGACATGCTTTTGGGAATCCAGGCCCTGGGCTTGGTGCAGCCAGTCATCTTTTCAGCTCCAGAGGAGCTACATAATAAAGAATAGACAAC
Organism: Pleuronectes platessa; assembly: GCF_947347685.1. NCBI lineage: Eukaryota > Metazoa > Chordata > Actinopteri > Pleuronectiformes > Pleuronectidae > Pleuronectes > Pleuronectes platessa. The sequence goes on along the minus strand of NC_070635.1, from coordinate 26,359,678 downwards.
AGGCTAAAATGAACAAATCTCTCATTTCAGGCCCAAGGGATGATCAACAAGGGTCCTCTGTGCATTACCTAACTTTAAAGGATTGTATTCAGCTCGTGTTTTGGTTGCTGCGAGGTCCGGACCCAGAAACAATGTTGAAACAGAGGGGAGATAGTGTTGCAAAATAGAGAGCTTTGCCGCAGCAAAGCATCCAAGTCATGGACCTGACCCGCATGATGTCATGTACCTGACTTCAGCTTCATGACCAGAACAGTGAGGAACATATAGTATTCAAACAGTACAAGTACATACTTAGATGATATTGTACACAAATGTTCCACACAGCCGCAGGGGACAAAACCACATCCAGGAATAAACAAATTTCCACTTCTTCCTGAATTGTTGTTTATGATAGGTATTATTGTAGACTATTCTGTACTTCAGACCTGCTTCAACTTAACAAAACAGTAGTTTCACTATACGCCACATGATTTTTCTGCTGCTCTGCAGACTGTGACCTACTTCATGAATCTTGCGCATGAACAAAACTAACATATACTTTCAGATACACATTTAGTACACAAAAACACAGATATTATGTATAGCCTCATACACACGCATACACACGCCAGATTGTAGTGTAATATAAAATGTGCAGTCAGTGCAGTGGATAATGGGCCTGACGTCAGACTGACCAATAAACCCGTCTCAGGTGTGGGTTTATTTTTCTTGGACCTATCAGACAGGTCATGAAATAAGAATCTCACTGACAGACTCACAGCTAAACAATAAATAGCTACTCACACTTTCAAAAATGTTAAGTAGAATTGCCGTTCAAATAAACCATGGCATCTCCTTAGGCACGCATGTTATCGTGTCTTCTGACACATTTCCCATAACCACCTCCCATCCATAGACCACTTGATCCGTACAGTGTATGTGAGGGCAGCTGTATCATCGATACACCCCTCTGCAGCGGGTTAAGTCTGCTGCTGGGCCAGAGAGCATCTGGACAGGGCACGAGAGGTGCTCATTCATTGTGAATAAAAACAAATATAAACTAAGACACATTTAAATGTTTTACTCACTCGCTGAGTCATGACCAATGGACATTATGAACATAGGAGTCTGCATTACAGAACTGATTACTCCATGTGCCTGTGTGCGAAATGAATCTAAACATCAGCTTCATTACAGTATATTACAGCTGTATACACCCATTTATAATGCAATGTCTGGCTCTGACATGGTCTTGGGTGGGCATACTGTATACTGTTACATATATACAGATATGTAACATAATATGGATATGTGTACAAATCCACATTATGCACAGAATCTAAATTACAAAATAATGGGTCACCTTAAAATTATGAAATAAATGTCTTTGATTATACTATTAGTGGTAATCTTCAGGAGCTTCTCCAACCTTCCGCAACGGTTTTTAAGAATTGTTGTCATAAAAATTGGGATGTTTATAAAATTCTTAAAAATAATCTTAATTGTACAAAATAACATCACCTTTTCAGATTTAGGATTCATTGATACTCAGGCTGTCTTATGGTCTTCACCCCTCTCATTGCAATCTACCATTAAGTTATGGGAGTGTGAACATAAATAAAACAACTGGCTGGTTCTATATGACCTAATTAAAATGCATTACCATGGGGGCTAAATGGTACATAATACACAACATATTGTGTGCAGCAATCCAAATTAAAGTAAAAAAGCAACAGAGTTACAGAGAAATGGCATCAGTTTTCCATATTGTCCCTTACCTATTGCATGTTGCAATAGATCCCAGAGACACGTGTCCAACAATGTGGGAAGACCTCTGCATCAAGTCACTGATACTTCATGTTGAGAGGAGACAATGATGCTGTCTGGGTAGTCCCAGGTCATACTAGAGGAGTTACATGAATTACCTGCCCTAGGTCCCCCTGGAAAGACCTGGAGGAAGATATTTGCCCTGATGTCACCATGATATTTATTTTAACTAAAAAAGCATGCCCTTATTACATTTGATGAAGGAGAAACACAGCATAAACATTTCCAATTAACGTAGCTGGAGAGACACACTTCTCTTATAAGATATACCAATTAAATTAAATCACACAAAAATGAGCCATGGTTGGAAAGTAACTCATTTATCAGAGTCAGAGTTAACAAAACAGGATATCAAAATTAAAGTTCATATTGTTAAACCTGAACTTTAGAGAGGACAGCTGACATCACACAAAGCCTCCCCCACTGTTGCACAGTTTCTCATTTTCCCTTCACATCTATTTTTCTGTATAGATTATGATATATCATTCGATTTTGTGAAATTTCTTGTATAAAGCTTATGCAGCGTTAACTTACTGAAGCTAAATGTTGACAGTTTATAGTCTACAGAGTCCTTTCCGAGGGTGCGGTCTATAGCTATGCACTTGCAGGATTACATTTGGTGGTAGGACGGTGCATGGAAACAAACAGGCAGGATTTATCACTCTTTAATGTGAGTAACATTATACATATCTTTAATCATTTCAATTGTATTATTTAAAATTCAAGGGTTGATTTATTTAAAACATCTTTATTATTTATTTGTTCTATGATTTAATTTCACAATATACTGATATATCTTCTGTAAATTTCAGTAACGGCTAATGGGAAGTGCTCCAACCTTCTATCTATCTCCATCATTCTTGCTTTCTTTCCATCTGTCAGAAACACAGACACATCTGTACCCTCGTCACAATCACCACAGTTGAGGTTTATTTGACTAGAAAATTACCCTCCTCATGTTTAACATATCTCTAATATTGTCATCACCAAATATTTATTTGTAGAGCAGAGGACCTCTGAACGGCCACATTCCTTCTGCTTTGCAGCATTTATACAACCTTATGCATAGGCGCGCGCACTCGCACACACACACACACACACACACACACACACACACACACACACACACACACACACACACACACACACACACACACACACACACACACACACACACACACACACACACACACACACAGGAAAAGAGAGTGAGGGCTACATGTGTTTTGAGAATTAAGCATCTTGCATGTTTGTTCTTCCCCTGTGTGAAAGTCCACTCCATTTGGAAATTGACTTTGAATATTTGCAGGATCATGGCTATTTCCTAAAAAAGTCTCTCTCATCAAATATGACTGAGCTCCCAACAAGTTATGACAGTATGTCTTTGTTATTTCTTCAGAGGGAAACAACAATTGGAATGTTTCATATGATTAAGTGGCTCAATTACAGCGAGAAATGGAGGGGGGGGGGGGGGGGGGGTTAAGAGCACGCCACAAGGGGGCAGTGATGTAGCGAGGACCTGAAAAGGCTTACAGAGGCTTACTCATTAAAAACTTCTGGTGTAGTGGGAATCGAACAGGAACAAGGGTGGAAGTAATGGGGAAGTTTAGGTGAAAGAGGAGGCGAGACTCAACTTAAAGTTTCAAAGAAGGATTGAGGAAAAGAAAGAGGAAGGGGGACATGTTTGACAAGAGAAAGTAGAAATAAGAACAGCTTTATGATGTTATTACATAAACAACTGTTGAGACAGGAGGAAATAAAATTAAAAATGTTAATTTAGACCACATAACTAACTTTTATCTGTACGCTTAAAGACGTGAAGGACTGAATTATCAAAGTTTCAAATCACGAGACTAACAAAAGCAAAAGCATTTTAAAAACAATCAAACTTTCATTTACATACAAGTACTAAAATTGTATAAGCCTGTCAGCCTGCACTGTCCTTTCAATGACACTGCACACAAAGACACAAAATAAGAACTACTGGACCCCCGCGGAGCTGTCCCACTAAAAACCACAGGTCCCAGAGGGAGGCATCCTGGTGTCTCTGTAGTGACCAGTTCCTTAAACAAGCCTGATGATGATACTGATACTGCAGGATGCTGGGTCATGAACTGGATAAGGAGAAGTTTTCTCTAAATACCACAAGTTAGTATGACCTGGCCTCCAACCACAACGGTCACATCTGATGCCTATCATAAATATTGTGTGGGTTTGTTTTGCCTCTTACATCTTAAATCTTGGCACTTTCTTGCACCTCTGTAAGCCTCAAGCATATGGCCACTACATAAAAGGCAACCAATAGCTGTACTGGAGCCAAATATTTCAGGAAGACACTAATGGAAAATGAAATTATTGGAGTTTTAAAATTATATTTCACATCACAAGAAAAATATATCCCTGTAACACTCTTGTTTACTGCTCATATGTTTTTGTTCTAACATTCTGAACTGGTTTGTTCTAAGACACACACTGACCAATTCCCAGTCTCCAGTGATATTTTTCCACTCCAGATCTCTCAGCCTTTCTGTATGTCGGCCCTTATACCCCATATTGAACTCTCCAATGCTTAACATTTATCTCTGCCTCATACTCTTTTTGCACACTGCCTGTTTAAATGGCAGCCAGCAAATGGCAAACCACAAAGATGAAAAGCACAGTGACCTGTGCAACACATGTGGCAAAGTAAAGACACACACTCATATAAACCCTTGTAATATTACTGTAGTACTTGCTACCAAAACAAAACCAATGCCAACCAAACTCAGCACGCACTTCCCACACCCAAACGCTGTGTCATCCCAACAAAGCGTGGGCACTAAAGCAATCAGTGTAATCGTGCAAGCACAAAGGAATCTCAGAGGAATCCTGAGTCAGAGAGCCTTCTTTGAGGAAAAAAACTATTGAAAGTAAACAAATGAACAACATCTGTAACATAAAAACCACAGTATTTCACCAAGTGTGCCTTTCACATGAATGTAACACTAAAGCTGCTTTCACACATGAACTGAACTTCGGAGATTCTCCAGACATTCTCAGGAGGGGCAGTATATTTGATCGCAAATGTCCGAGCGAGTGCCTGTGTACCTTCTGAAAAGTTTCTCTGGCCAGCCCTCAAGTAAAAGTCTGTAGAATGTCCAGAGGAGCCGATGTGAGAACACACCAGGAGATCCTCCACAGGATTCAACACGAACGAGTTGCTGTGTTGCTGATGTTTCTAACACGCGACAGACACAAAAGTGAAAATAAACAAACAAAACGAAAAGACTGTGCCAGACACATAAAGGACACTGATAAAGATGTCAAGAGAGCTATTGGTGCTGTGGGCTGACACCGGTGTCGATGTAGTATAAAACAAAAAAACTTGATCTCGGCAGCGGAATAAATACATTATCTCCTGCCTTTGCCTGCTGCATCAACCCTGACCTGAACACACACATTTCCTTGCCGTGCTGCGGGTAACCTCCTGCGTGTGTGAAAGACAACCTCAAGGGAAAGTGTGGACCAATTTCTGGAGATCCTCCAAAGGTCACAGCTGAAAACGATTTAAATGACTCATGATGTAACATATTAAGGTAAGTCATAATTTTCTGGGTACCTTGAAAAAAGTTTTAAATATTCAGTAATTTATTTACATACATGAGTAAAGCTTACAATATACAGTATAATAAGTACTAGAGGTGAGCCAGTGTGAAGCTGTGGTGCATTATCCATACTGTCATTCAGCCAATTGAGTGAGCCCATCTAATCATTGTCTGTCTGACAACCGTCTCCAGTACCCTGCTGCTTTCCCTCCCCTGATGAGGTGACCTCATGTTCACACCTGGGGCAAGGACAGGGGTTAAACAATCTGTCTGAAATGCCACTCTACATTGCTGATACTGCTAAAGCTCCCTGACAGGCTGCTCTACGCTCACAAATTCACCCTACCACCTACTGTGGGGCACCAGCTGAGGGGATCTGCTGGATGTCCGACTTAAAACAACTTCCTTTTACAAGTTCTTCTCAACTCAGATCACTGGATTTCAAAGATTACATTGGATTTGGAGAGACAGAATAAAATCATGGTAACCTTCAACATTTTTAATAACAGTACAATACTGTATCAACCATCTAAACGTATATTATGCTTCTATATTTACTGATACATATATTTGCTGAATTATCTCTTCCTTGTAAAGGGTCCATCTCTGTCTTTCTGTCTCTGTGACCACAGAGGAAGCTTCTGTGAAGGTTCCTGATAGCAGAGACAGATTAATGGCTGATAAGGGATGTGTGAACAGCAGTGTAATCTTGTCACTGCAGGGGGGTAGAATGACAGTAGAGGTTAGAGGGTTACAAGGCAAAAGAACTGGACATCACAGAACTGGGCAACACTGGGATGAGCTGCTCTAATTTGTAAAATATCTAAATCAAAATTTATATTTGAAGAACTTAAAGGTTAAGTGTGTAGAATCTAGCGGTGACGTTGCTTGTTGCAGCTGAATAACCCTCCCCTCACCCTCCCCTTCCAAACATGAAAGGGATCTGTGGTAGTCTTTAGTAGTCCAAAAAACTCAAATTGTGTATAGTTTGTCCAGTTTGAACTACTGTAAAAAACATGTCTGCCTCCGTAGAAAGGACCAGCTCCTGATGTATAGATAATGCAGCTAAATATAAAGGGCCTATTCTAGGGTTAAAAAAACAAAACAACAACCAACAATTTAATTACACAATAGTAAACATTTGGATTATTTTATTTTCAATTTCTGTCAATAGATCCCTTTCAACAAAATCTTAAGACACTGACCCTTTAAGTATCTTGTAATATATTGATAGAAATAGTTACATGCAAGCGTTTCCATAGTTCAGTAAAAGCTTCACCTGCAGGAAATGGACATACATATTACCTCTTTAAAATGTTAATTCACTGTTACTTTTAAATTGATAAACCTAAAAAAAATTTAACAATATTAAACATTCAAGGTGGAAAATGCAACTTAGTCAGTATTTAGTAACCCATACTTTATAAGGTACTTTTTGCTTGGAGGGCTGTTCCCAAAGCTTTGGTCTGTATTTCTTGAGTTAAAGGTGGAATTTAAATATATGCTTTGGATCATTGTCCTATTTCTGATGCCTGCTTCTTTTCAGTTTCACTTTCTTGAGAGATCTTATTATATTTGCATCCAGAAATTGCTGATTTTAGTGAATTCCTGCATTGGTTGCTACATTACCTCAAAAGCTGGCAAGGTTTTCTTTTCATCAAACCCTGGTCTAAATACACCTTTAACCCAAGAGGTTTTAATTTCATTTGTCTACAGCACTTTTTTCCAAAAAATATACATTTTGCTATTTTCTCATATGATTTATAAGATGAAACCACAGTTTCCTTCTTATGTTTTCTCTCCATATAAAGCCCTTTTAGTGCAAGCAGGTCTCCTAAGTAAACAGTGCACAACCACTCAAGTGTCAGCTAAACCTTACGGCATGTCCCTCACCTTTCTGATAGAAAGTCCAGCAGTTTTATCTGAATAACTTCTAGGTGTTTCAGATCATATCAAGACTTCAACAATTACTCTTAACTGCAGTTTTAATAGACACTCGGACAGAGAGGCTGGCAAACTTTGATTTATTTTCATAGCTTCCCCTTCGTTGTAGGCATAAATTAGTTTTATTTTCAAATCCTCAGTCAGTTGCTTAGAGGAGCTCATGGAAAACATTTATCAAGCTCAGCTGACAATTCATCAAAACAATTCTGGACAATTCTACCTTAAAATGTGCATTAAATAAGACCAAACATGTAAATGAAGTTGTGAGTGCTTTGTAAGAATTTTGCTCATGCAACATTTACTGTTTTCAAAGTGTATGAAATAAAATATAAAATAAAATGTTTCATTATTAATATGTCTGCTGCGTAGACTGTCTTCAATTATTTTAACTTGACAAAAAACTAAAAACATAGAAACAGAATTGTTTGCATAACACTTAAGTCGGTCTGGGTCCACAGAAGTTGAATGGTTGCTGGAACTTGATACAGCACTTCAACCGCAACTCTACAGTTCTACTGAGTCATAAATCCACCATGTGACATGGTGATAAGGTCCCTTTACCGAGTTCCCCCCGTCTGAGTCTTATCACCCTGTTGCACCCCCGCATTACTTCACCATCCCACCTTACACCCCCCTTACATGTTGTGGACAAGCATGAAAGTATGACCTTTGACACCTTAATCAATGGGCATTAAAGAGTCTCTTAAACAAAACTGATGAAATGGTAAGATTTGTCTGACAGGGCGACGGACTGACTGGCCTAGAGGCTAAGAGGGATCCAGAAGCAGTGGCGCTGAAATGCCGTCACCAACACATTGGAGGTGGCAGAATTGGTGGGAGAGTGTTGGCTATCACAGGGCTTACAGATTAGCCTGGCTTATTAGTTCATTATAGGTACCCTGCACCTTCTTAGGATTGTGACACGTTGCTCTGACTCCTTGCCTGATTCAGCCCTTTCTCATACAGGCTGCCTGTCAGACACAGATGGAGGTAAAAGGGTGAGAGTGATTCAGTGACCCTGTAATGTCGGTAAATTTAACAAGAACCAGGAAGCTCAGCAAAAAAAAAGCAGACAGACCCGGAAAAAACACACTTGCGTCACAAAATATACGCAGACATATATGTGACAAAGCAAGACAGTTTTGTGCAGACTGCACCACAACAAAACTCAGCATTAGAACATGTCTGGATAGATAAAAGGCTTTTGTTGTTGAATTTTAATGATTTATAACAAGCACCAAAGTGATGGCATATGAAAAATATTTAAAGTGCACTAAGAGGACAATGGTGCAGTCACTAAATATGGCAATTTATCAGAGAGAAAATAAGAATGAGATCAATGTGTAGATATAGCTAGAATAAAGGAGCAAAAAACCTATAACTTATACTGAGGGAGAGTAATATTTTTAACACATGCCAAAGTGTAATGGTAACCAGGATGGGGGTCAACTAACGGTTAGACCACCAAATGGATTTCCATCAAATCCACAAGGGGCAGTGTGTCCTTTAAAAGGTAGAATCTGTATTGTTGATGAAAATACTTGTTGGTAGAAAACAGTTTATGTAGACATAAAACACGACATGATTAAAAACTAAGTCGTCAAGCTTAAAGCTTTTATTTTAAGTGCTTGTGAAACAAAAACTAAATCGTATTCTAGTGTAACACAGTGTGTAAAGGCCAGAACTTATGGCAAGCTTTTCACGGTATTGGAGATGCTGTTTGGTCGGGATAAAGACTGACAGCAGCTTCAACTCTGTTGCACAACAGTTCAAGCGGTACAGAAGTGCTTAACATTATTTTTATTTGTAATCTTATTTATCAATACTGATGTAGGGTTTTCATCTATGTCCACCCATATCTACTATCCATTGATAACTCATACGTTATTTATTGAGTAAGAGCACAGTCACATCCAGTTTACTGTGTGAGGTAGCAGGCCACTGTGTATTTGGGACCACTGAATGCACCACACATGTAGACAAGTCATCTGTCTCCCTGTTTGGAGAAGCAGACTGGATTTAGTGTCTGCACCTGGCCAGAGATCATCTGCCTCTGCAGGAACCAGGCCTCACAGTGACACTTTAAAACAGAGCAGACTCATTCAGCAGTCAATCAGGAGTCTGTGCTTTTTCCCAAAACTTGATCCTACATCCAAATTCAGATAACCTGTGCTGTACAACAAAACCCAGTGGATTTGTACAATGATTCTAGGTACTCCATTCTGCAGCAGTGTGGACGATGAATGAGTTTCAGTGGAGTGAAAACCTGACCCTTTAACTCTGTGCAGGAGCCTCTGGCTGCTACTGACCAACAGGGACACAGCAGGAATTGCTACCATCTGTAGTAGTTTAAAATACTGTTCAACACATTGGTAAAAAAACACATACCCATTTTCTACATATAAAGACACACAACAACCGGGAGCTTAAAGTGTATCCCGCTCCTTTCAACTCCCCTTCAATCAGGTAAATTCACTCTCTACTAGTTATAGGCCAGTGTGCCTCCTAATTTCAAGTTTATGCCTGGTTCTCCCCCAACAGAAGAGAGAGTGCTTAGAGATCCGACAGGAACATATTGATACCAGAAAAGTTCACCATGTATTTAACAGTCACAATATACCCACACAGTTCATGAGGACACAAACGTGTCAAACCAGACTCTGAGGTCTAAGGTCCTTGAGCACAGCAACTTGGCTGTGAAGTTCAGCCTCACAGAAGCGAGAATGTAGCCTCTAGCCTAGGGTTCAAAGCGCTAACCCAGTCGAAACAGTCTGTGCAGTCTGAGCTGATTAAGTTAATACACACTGTGGATACAGACACATGTTAGCCACAGCTTTCAAAACATCAGATCATATTTCTTGGTAAAATGTTTTCTTATTTAACGTTGATAAGGAGGATGTTGCCTGTCGGCCTGTCTCCATCTCCCTTCCTCTTTATGTCAAAAGTGTGTTTATGAATCATGAGAATATGACATCCTTTTCGTTTTGGAAAAAAATCATTTTGGCCTTACTATTTCTTCTGAAAATAAATCTGTAAAAATGTATTCAAAAGAAATCTATCACCTGAAAATGCTGATGCTGCCAACTGTGACCAGAGTGAGTGATAAATCCAAAAACACTGGTTTGGGTGAAGCATACCATACAAAAAGGTAAGTTAGTTGTTGGTGGTGATGGTATGGCTCATAATGTGAGCAGCAGAAAAAGACTAAAAAGAAAAAAGAGAAAAAGAGGCACAGAGAACAAAATAAGTGCTGAGAGTCAGAGAATGACAACTGGCCATAAAAGTTTACTTGAAAATGACCAAGTCAAAGACCTTGTGTGGCCCTTCTGAAACACTCAGGCTCCGGTTACCATGAGTGTCGGAGGGGGCAGAGTGAGCAGGATGATCCCCTCACCCTTGAGGTGTGTTCCAATGAATCTAGCTTGGGAAGGGTTTATAAAGAATTTGCTATATCTGCTTAGGGAGGTGGACATTTTGAATTATAGCTATAGCACAACACTGTAACTAAGCTGTACGGTGGAATATATCTTTAGTTATGGTGTAACTACAACACTAGATTTAAACTCAGCTACGTCTAAACTTACATATACCTGATTTTACAGGCTGCAAGGCAGGAACACTGTTAGATCAAAGCTTGTTCAGTTGAACTGCTGAGGTTGATGACACACTATAAAAGCCTTCCGTTGTGATTTAATCCTTTAAACCACATTTTACACATGTGCATAATTATTTACAAAGTAATGTGCAACTGAAGATTATCTCCGCATTGGGATTTGTAAAGATAGTAAATTATTCATGATATATTAGCTGGTCAGTTAATGATATTTTAACTATCACAACCTGTAATATAACAACTAACACATGCACATTTCATCTTTGCTGGAGTTTTTTTCAAATTAGAGCTTTAAAAAATGTTCTATTCTCACTTATTCAGCTGGTTAAACCTGCATATACTTAGTCCATGGCATCACACTTGGTTGGCAATAGATGTTCTTGTGTGGTCTGAGACGGGTTCGGAAGAAAAATGAGAATGTTGCATACAAAACAAGAAGAGTAAAAGAACTTTATGGCGGGGAACTGCTTCCATATTTAGGGGAGTAAAAACATGATGATAGAGTGTGGACTCTGAGAGGCCGTTCTTCAGTCTGTCTGTCATTGACACAAAAAACAATGGTTTTGGGTAGTTTTAAAAGAAATACACTCTGAACAACAGAGAACCAGGATATATATGGCAGACATAAACGTGCAGAATCAACTTTATGTTTGTCTTTTCTTTTTCTCACTAAGAAAGAGATGATGCTTAAGTGTCCTTTTTGCTGGCTCCAACAGTTTTTCTGAACACAAGCCAACCCTGAAAAAAGGTCAAAGACCTTGTAATTGGTACTATTGAGAACCTCCTTAGTGTGTGAATGAGAGTATGAAAGTATACGCCGGTAATATGGGAGAATTCAACATTAGTGTGGGTTGTGTCACATTCCATTCTTTACTGAGCCTCACTGAACACCCCACCGCCCACCCCCGGTCTGGTTCCTACCGGCTGATTGTGTTAATTACTTAGCCTTTTTCATTCTATGAGAGTTGTGAGAAATCTTTCTCACCACCACCGTCCTGCCAAGCATACATCACAACCCCCACAACTACCATAGGCTTAATTATCTTAATTGAATGCATATTAACACAGTAATCCAGTCATAATCCCCACATCAGCATCAAAAGAAATTTCCAAGAATATGAGCTCTTACACTTATCACCCCTATCCCACACATTTCAACTCCCCTTTCCCCTCAAACCTTTTATCATCTTTTCACTCTCCACACTACTGTTTTATATATGACTGTACTCTGTACTCTGTCCACTGACTTTCAGCTTTTCCCTTTTTTGTTTGGAGAAGCTAGTGCTGCTGCAGTTCAGTGAAGCTTTAGACATTATGTGCACTGATTTGAGCAACAGTGCGGCATGGGAAAGTGTGTGTGGAGTGAGAAAGAGGAGGGGAGAGGAGGTAGAGGAGTATACTGTAAGGGGAACAGGAGAAACAACGATGGGAGGGCTGGAGGGAGGAGATGATGCATGGCAGCTGAGCTGTGAAGAAGCTAATGGGCTCTCATCCCCTTCCCACGCCCACAGTGTGTTTTCTGATGGGCACTCAAGCGGTGAGACACATACTGGTTTGGCTACCGGCAGAGAATTCCAGCCAGCTTGCTTCAATACTGCTTTGCTAGGTCAATTCTGCATCTGCCTGAACACTAGTTAGCCTACATCTGACTTTAGGCCTGGCAGAGTATGAATCAGTAACCAACCTCTAATATCTCAAGGAGCTGTTGGCTGCTCTCACTCACAGTGTGAACAGCAATAATGAGAGATGAAAGGAATAGGCATGGCTTGCAGACACACAGTTACACAGATAAACGGTGGTCAAATGCACAGGGAGTCACCACAAATCAGTGTTTATCTCTGGAAAGATGGGACAGCATGAGAAAGGGAAATTAATCACAGGGCAACAGCTAAACCACAGCTCATCATATCAGTCTGTACAGTAATCTGTACAGTTTATCATGAAGCATCAAAGGAGAACTTATTAATCAGTGATATAAATTATGTTATCTCAAACTAATGAAAGCATAGGCAATTACCTTGCATAAGTACCTTGTTAGAAAGAATACATATAAGTGGAAAAAATCGATCAAGTAATTTTGAAACTTTTGTATGTACAACTAAATCTAATAAACTAATAGAAATGTAGATAACAAAGGTAATGTTCAGGCCTTTAAGATATTGTGGACATCATCCCCTCTAATTTGTGAGAATAAAACCCCAAGCCTCTGATAAGGTGATCCAGGGAAGCCAATTGTTTTGATTGTGCTGTGTGATGTTTGATCTGAGTGTGTGGAATGTGGCGACCTCTGATCCAGTGACAACATTCAATTAGATAAGGTTAACTAAAATGACCTTGTCCACCCATGCTACTAAGCTCAGAACTGGATAAAGTATAAACAGCTCGTGAACGAGGGATTACTAGTGCCCGCTTTAGCAAACAGTCAGAAAGTCACCTTTCATTGACGGCACATACACAACATAGACTATATGGTTATAAAATACTACACTACTTTCTTCTTATTCTTACTCGCTTGACACTATCCAGAGGAGCCGTATGTGACATAAAACAAATGGCAGAGTGAGAGGCTCAAGACATTAAACTCGAGTTACAATACTGCCAACCCCCTGGTAAAAACTCTGATGTGTACAAACTCGCAGCGGATGCAAAACTGAAAAAAATTATGTCAGGATGAAAAAGAGGTGCCATACATGAAGAAGAAACAGACAACGATGTCCGATTAGCGAGAATCAAGAGCTTTTGGTTATTCCAGTGTTGATGTGCTGTATGTGATTTCCACAGCAGAATGATTACATTATATCCTACCTCTGCATGTTGCACCACACCTGGCCTGAACATTCAGGAGATTTGTGTTGTTGTAAACGCGTCTGAATGGAGAATCTTCTGCTGCATTATTCATATGTCAAGGCTTATTCTGAAGAGAGTCTATACTCGATTGTGTGCACATTCTCTGGAGATTATGTCTAAAGCCTGAAACATGCTTCTGCGACTGTGTCTGCGTCTTTTCACGCCGCTGTGGCGCAAGACTCGTTTTCATTCATGCTTCCCCAACCGTTGCGCGTCTTACAAAGCCATTCCGCGCCAGAACACTAGGCGGAGGCTTTTTGTCGAAGACGACCTTAGAGACGCCTTCTTTCTTCTTCGTCGATTGTTTATTTACATAGCCACTGCGGCTCCTCGTAGCCTTTTTCTGGCGGACAAATCCGCCAGTCAGTGACAGGTTATACAATGATCCTACTATCGGATATCTTCTGCCAAGTCCTCTTCTATTTGGTCCATATTCGTTCTTCTAAATCTTCCTTGATTTCTGCCGGTATTATGGGACATGAAACCGGAAATGCAGCTCCAGAAGGGATGTAGAGCAGACCAATCACAGCCTTGCGGGCTGAGTGAGCTTGCGGAGCTTTGCCGTAAATTTTGGAAAAGGGGGTCGACACCCGTCAGCACGTAAGGAGGGATACATAAGCACGTAAGGGACCCGGAAGGGCTCTTGCGCTTACGGGCCCGTGAAAACGCAGAAGCATGTTTCAGGCTTTAGACCTAGCCTGGATGCCAGACAAACTTAGCGCCGCCCACAACATTTGAAGTCGGGAAGTTCAGTCTGGCATCGATCCGACAGAAGCTGTTCGGACCAATCAAATTGTTAGGGCGGGCTTTATACGATGATGGACAGATGATCAACAGTAACGTAATCAACCACGTCACAAAAGAGCGCTTGGGCCACCGGTCTCTTTTCTCTGATGCCTCAGATGAACACGCTTCTTCAGCCTGGTCCATTTTTTAAACACGGGAATGTCGCGTTCCAACCGTGTTATTAAGTTCTTACAGGACCGACAAATGTGATACGATTTTTTGGTGTGTTTTGTGAGTTGTAATCCTAAACGGAGAACTTGTTCGTATGTGCATTCACCTTTACGCCGGGTTCACACCGGATGTCTAAGCGACGCCAAAGCGACGCGTAAGCGCAGAGCCAAGCCTTAAATAACAGCTGGCTCTCATCCACTGCCATGTTGAACCTTTGTGTTGGTCACACCGGAGGCTGAAGCTCCACGGTGCGCCAAGGCTGCCTAGCGCCGTGCAACGATCGTTTCGGCGTCGACTCTATTTTTTGCGCTTGACACGAGCGTATCGCGACAGGAAACACACTGAAAAATGATTTTAAAGATATTGATGACATATTTCATGATATACAGTGCCTTGCATAAGTATTCACCCCCCTTGGACTTTTTCCCATTATGTACTGTTACTACTGGAATTCAAATAGACTTAAATAAACTTTTTCCCGTTTGATCAACAAAACATGCATAGTACTTTGGAGGTGCAAAATACATTTTATTGTGACACAAACAATAATGAGAACAAAAAAGTTGACATCTGTTGGGTGCATAAGTATTCACCCCCCTGTGTCAATACTTGGTAGAACCCCCTTTCGCTGCAATTACAGCTGCAAGTCTTTTGGGGTATGTCTCTACCAGCTTTGCACATCTAGAGATGGAAAGGTTTGTCCGTTCTTCTTGGCAAAAAGATGAAGCTCAGTCAGATTGGATGGAGACCGTCTGTGAACCGCAATCTTCAAGTCTTGCCATAGATTCTCTATTGGATTGAGGTCTGGGCTTTGACTGGGCCATTTTAAGACATTAACATTCTTTAATCCAAACCATTCCTTTGTAGCTCTGGCTGTATGTTTAGGGTCATTGTCCTGCTGGAAGATGAACCTCCGCCCCAGTCTCAAGTCTTTTGCAGACTGCATCAGATTTTCTTCAAGGATTTCCCTGTATTTGGCTCCATCCATCTTTCCCTCTATTCTGACCAGTTTCCCTGTACCTGCTGAAGAGAAGCATCCCCACAGCATGATGCTACCACCACCATGTTTCACTGTTGGGATGGTGTGCTCAGGGTGATGGGCAGTGTTGGGTTTTCGCCACACATAGCGTTTTGCATTGAGGCCAAAAAGTTCAATTTTGGTCTCATCTGACCAGAGCACCTTCTTCCACATGTTTGCTGTGTCTCCCACATGGCTTCTGGCAAACTCCAAACGGGATTTTTTATGGATCCCTTTCAACAATGGCTTTCTTCTTGCCACTCTTCCATAAAGGCCAGATTTGTGGAGTAGACGACTAATAGTTGTCCTGTGGACAGATTCTCCCACCTCAGCTGTGGATCTCTGCAACTCCTCGAGAGTAACCATGGGCCTCCTGGTTGCTTCTCTGATTAATTTTCTCCTTGTCCGACTCTTCAGTTTGGGTGGACGGCCTCCTCTTGGTAGGTTTGCGGTTTTGCCATATTCTTTCCATTTTCTCATGATGGATTTTATGGTGCTCAGAGAGATGTTCAAAGATCTGGATATTTTTTTCTAACCTAACCCTGCTTCATATTTCTCCACAACTTTATCCCTGACCTGTTTGGTGAGCTCCTTGGTCTTCATGATGCTGTTTGTTCAGTAATGATCTCCAACAAACTCTGAGTCCGTCACAGAACAGGTGTATTTATACTGAGATTAAATTGCAGACAGGTGGACCCTATTTACTAATTATGTGACTTGCAAATGTGACTTGTGAATGCAATTGGTCGCACCAGATCTTTGTTAGGGGTTTCACAGTAAAGGGGGTGAATACATATGCACAGATTTTTATTTGTAAATAATTGTGAAATCCATGTAATATTTCCCCCCACTTCCAAATGATGCACTATTTTGTGTTGGTCCATTACATAAACTCACGTTGAATTAAATTTTAATCTGTGGTTATACCATGACAAAATGTAGAAAAGTCCAAAGGGGGTGAATACTTATGCAAGGCACTGTAAATGATCAAATATGAATCCCATACTTTGAATTCCCCTTCTGTTGTCCTGGAGTTTTAATTTTACCAATTTTGCCAATGACATTATTAAATGTTCCCCTCTGCCCATCCACTACAGCCACACAAGCAGTCATAAAGATAAAACTTCAAATTAATAATTGAAGTTGAGAAGTACAGTGAGTTGTATGATCCTCGGAACATGTTGTATAAAGACAACACCAAAAAAGACAAATGTTGGGACGCTGTTGCTTAATGTTGGAGCAACAAGTAAGTATATGCTTTTATTCCACTGGATCAACGGGTGATATTATTAGCGCTGCCCGGAGCTTCAGCGTCCGGTGTGAACAGCCAAGCGCCGGCGAGCTAGGGATTAGCGCGGCGCTTTGGCGTCGCCTCCAAGTCCGGTGTGAACCCAGCGTTACTATTTCTCTCAAAAATGCTGATCGTGTTGGTAAGTTCTCCGTGTATCCTTAAATTATTTTCACAACACCGGCAAAAATAGTTTTTACTGATCTTCTTCTTCTACTTCTTCCAGTGTGCCTGCAGTTGAGTTCTGTTGACAAAACTATGCGTCGCTTAACATACAGTGCCTTGCATAAGTATTCACCCCCTTTGGACTTTTCTACATTTTGTCATGGTATAACCACAGATTAAAATTTATTTCATCGTGAGTTTATGTAATGGACCAACACAACATCATGCATCATTTGGAAGTGGGGGGAAATATTACATGGATTTCACAATTATTTACAAATAAAAATCTGAGAAGTGTTGAGTGCATATGTATTCACCCCCTTTACTGTGAAACCCCTAACAAAGATCTGGTGCGACCAATTGCATTCACAAGTCACATTTGCAAGTCACATAATTAGTAAATAGGGTCCACCTGTCTGCAATTTAATCTCAGTATAAATACACCTGTTCTGTGACGGACTCAGAGTTTGTTGGAGATCATTACTGAACAAATAGCATCATGAAGACCAAGGAGCTCACCAAACAGGTCAGGGATAAAGTTGTGGAGAAATATGAAGCAGGGTTAGGTTATAAAAAAATATCCAGAGCTTTGAACATCTCTCTGAGCACCATAAAATCCATCATGAGAAAATGGAAAGAATATGGCAAAACCGCAAACCTACCAAGAGGAGGCCGTCCACCCAAACTGAAGAGTCGGACAAGGAGAAAATTAATCAGAGAAGCAACCAGGAGGCCCATGGTTACTCTCGAGGAGTTGCAGAGATCCACAGCTGAGGTGGGAGAATCTGTCCACAGGACAACTATTAGTCGTCTACTCCACAAATCTGGCCTTTATGGAAGAGTGGCAAGAAGAAAGCCATTGTTGAAAGGGATCCATAAAAAATCCCGTTTGGAGTTTGCCAGAAGCCATGTGGGAGACACAGCAAACATGTGGAAGAAGGTGCTCTGGTCAGATGAGACCAAAATTGAACTTTTTGGCCTCAATGCAAAACGCTATGTGTGGCGAAAACCCAACACTGCCCATCACCCTGAGCACACCATCCCAACAGTGAAACATGGTGGTGGTAGCATCATGCTGTGGGGATGCTTCTCTTCAGCAGGTACAGGGAAACTGGTCAGAATAGAGGGAAAGATGGATGGAGCCAAATACAGGGAAATCCTTGAAGAAAATCTGATGCAGTCTGCAAAAGACTTGAGACTGGGGCGGAGGTTCATCTTCCAGCAGGACAATGACCCTAAACATACAGCCAGAGCTACAAAGGAATGGTTTGGATTAAAGAATGTTAATGTCTTAAAATGGCCCAGTCAAAGCCCAGACCTCAATCCAATAGAGAATCTATGGCAAGACTTGAAGATTGCGGTTCACAGACGGTCTCCATCCAATCTGACTGAGCTTCATCTTTTTTTGCCAAGAAGAATGGACAAACCTTTCCATCTCTAGATGTGCAAAGCTGGTAGAGACATACCCCAAAAGACTTGCAGCTGTAATTGCAGCGAAAGGGGGTTCTACCAAGTATTGACACAGGGGGGTGAATACTTATGCACCCAACAGATGTCAACTTTTTTGTTCTCATTATTGTTTGTGTCACAATCAAATTTATTTTGCACCTCCAAAGTACTATGCATGTTTTGTTGATCAAACGGGAAAAAGTTTATTTAAGTCTATTTGAATTCCAGTTAGTAACAGTACATAATGGGAAAAAGTCCAAGGGGGGTGAATACTTATGCAAGGCACTGTACATCACATACTACGTTGCTCTGATTGGATGTAGGTCTATCCAATTGAGCGAGGAGGCACTTTTTTTTCCTGGTTTGGTTGAAACACGCCCCATAACCACAGCCCAATGGAGCGGTATCAGACTCAAATTCTGACTAGAATCGTGAGTATGACAACATCAGGCTATCTTAGACCGGCTATTGACAGCTAACTCAAGAGAACATCAGGCTTCTCAGGCTTTGACCAATGTGTTCTCTTTAAATGCACCTTAGGCATGTGTCTTTGCAGCTTCAGTTGTGTGATGGGAAACATTATTTCTTCTGGTGTTTGTTCAATATTGGCATGGAAAGTTCCTCAGTTGGCAGTTTTTTGTCCATTATCTCAGTTTCATTATCCGTTCATTACCGGTGTATTCTGTTGCTTTACTGTTGCCATGAACAACTTCCCCACAGACACAGTTAAAGTGGCATTTGCTTTCATCTCTTTTCCGATCCAGGAACTCTGTTCAATTTGAATCTCTGACTGCAATAAACTGAATGATTCTCAGGAAGGATTTATAATTAAAAGTGCCAAAAGGCCAAATGGAAGCTGTGATATCATGTAAGAGTGGAGGCTAGCTTGAGCAGCAGCTTTAGCCCCAGTCACGCTCCACCCCGACCCTATCTCTAGCCTTAGCTGTCATCCCCTTGTACCGAATATCTGCCCCCTGCCCCTCAGCCTCACACTCCGGTCAGGCTTTAAGCACTGTGAGAGTGGCCTAAGTAGCTCAATACTTCCCAGATGAACAGCTCCAGTAATGGGCCATGATTGACCCCAATAGCCAATCCTGAGTGGGTTCCCTCGGGTCTAATCTCCACATTACTTGCTCTGCTTCACACACACTGACAGAAGGGGCATGGTGAGAGTGGCTGCTGTTGAGATTTAACTGATTATTGAGGAAGATACAGTGCACAAAGATAAATAAACAAAGTCGATTGGTATAGTTTTATGTACCTGAACTACTGTATCTAAATTGTGTGGAACCATTTCAATATGTTTGGAGTTTTAAACAGCAGCACATTTGCATGACATACTTACACTTTCTCACAAGCATGTACAATAAATGTATTTTTAGTACCTTTTTGTCTACTGTAGATCTAACAGCCAAAAAAGTTCAGGCCAGCAGCTTAAAGACATCAAGCTGCTGCCTGTGACAAAGCCAGACTGTTGATTTAACACTTAATGGAGTGAGTGAACACATGCAAAGGAGGGAAAAAAGAGCATGATAGATGGATGTATGAAAGTACGGCAGGCCTTTGAAAGATTGTAATGGAGGCGTCTACCAAGGGAGATTCCAAAATTCACACCCATCTGCGGTGTCAGTGCATCCCATTCAAAGGTTACATTAAAGTCAACATTAAATAAGATGCTACTGTACTTGTCTACTGTGAAACATCAAAGTGATGGCATTTTGTTGCAAAAGAATGTTGCGAGCCTTTTACACCTGTGAAAACCAATTACTTAGAGGTTTATAAAACTGAACCAAAGGAAAGATAAGTTTTAAAAATCTGTGTTGCAATGCTGCGCTTAAACAAGAGGCATTTTCTGTTGTTTTTGGGTTGATGGCTAAATTTTACGAAACAACCTTGATTAAAAACTTAAACTGGATTGAAAATGATAAACACCTACATGGAATTTTAAAATCTGATAGATAAATACTGGAAATTATGTTCACGTCAGTGTTGAAGACCGACCTGTTGAAGGTTGGATTTAATTCTGCACACTTAAAACATATTTTCTTCCATCCATCTGTCTACTTTACAAACAGTAATTGAGGAGAAAACAGCTTTAATATGTATTAGATAACTAAATATGTTCAGTATTACAATGCCCGGGAAATTCTCAGAGGATTAATTTCATGTAGCTTTCATAATTCCCTCCAATATGTTTAAATTACGATTAAAGATCACTTTGTTCCCCTATTCCCACAGCTCCCATGGTATGGTAAAGAGATCAAAACTGGAGGGTTTTATAGGGAACATCTTTAACATTTGCTCTGCTCTCAGTGTGCTTGATTAAATGTAACATTTTTAGATCCCAGAGCTCTGAGAAAAGCATAAATCATTGTCTCACAGCTGCTGCCGTGCCTGGGGAAAACACATGCTATCCCTTATTCTCCCTCTCTTTTCGTCTTCTCTATGATCATAAAGCCCACCCAACCCATTGGTCCCCCCTTCTTTAGTGCAAGTTATGGTGGTGGAGGGTGAGTGGAACACCTGCAGCCTGCCGCTTGCACTGAAGTTCAGCGTACACCCCAGCTCCTCACACACCCTCTAGCCCTCTGCTCCCTCACAGTGGCCCCGTCCAAGGCCCCCTTAGTCTTTCCCATCCATCAGCAGTGACAGGCCCAAGACAAAGCCAAGGAGGATCGTCAGCTAGCCAGCCAGCCACTGTCCAGGGATCAAAATGATCAAGCTGTCTCTTGAGTAACACTGATAATTTACATGCAGTGGAGCATGAGTGATACGGCCAAGGATTTCAAGCCATACTGATCCTTAAGGCACAGCTCTACTATGATTAAATTCACAAATAATTTATAGACCTAATACCAGTCAGAGTATAACATAGTCCATGTGGATGAATAACCCGTGCTCTTCTGATCAAGCTTACCAGTCGTATTGCAGCAACTGCTTCACCTCCTGAGCACCAAAGTGTGACTCCTCCAACAGCTGGCTCGCTTTCCTCTATGTTTTGCTCCATCCTGTTTTATCATCTAAATTTAATAATGGCACAGATTTCTCATTATTTAATGTGTCATAACAAAGCAAAGGCATGAAGTATGTTTCATCATATACAATGGGAGAATATGGGAATGAAAATGGGGTGGGAATCCACAACTGCCAAAACATGTAATCATTGTTGGGTCAATCTGCAATAACTGCTAAATTAGGAGAAATCATGAGGGAATTTAGCATTGCAAGGCAAAGGGTTAACAGCAAGATCTGAAATTACTTTAGGCCTTTGGATCTATAAAATAGTTTTTTTCAAAGCAGAGCTGCTCAGTTCTTCTGCGTTAAACCCACGCCTTTAATAGTGTTTAATTTATTAGAATGTTACAACCTCAACTCTGTTAAACGAAAACACATGAGTCTGGATCTGCAGGAGCTCTAGAAGTGTGTATGGACTCCAACATCCAACCTCCTCCCCTAGCCACTCTCTTAAAGTAAATTGGAATTTCGTTTTAATTCACTGGTAAACAATTAGACAGAAAACAGATGTCACTGGCCATATTTTAAAGCAGCTCACCCCGTTAGTGAATGAACTTTGCATGTGAGAGTTAGAAAGAATGAAAGCCAGAAGGAGAGTAAAAGAGAGAGAAAATTTGAATGTTTCAATGTTGCATTAAAATGCTGGACGATGCATTAAATGATTTAAAAACTGTTTCAGCACTGAGCAAAATAATATTCCTCAATTTGCTTTAAGTTTGTTCTATAAATATTTCAACAGGCAACTGCGTCATAGAAAGCGGCCCAGACTAAGTGCTCAAGACCTAAATGGGGATTGGCTGTTCGTATAAAAGGCTATTTCACCAAACATATTGTATTAAAAATGACCTCAGAGATAGTGACTTCTGATCTGTAAAAACTGAAAAAAAAAGCCATGGAGAACATCTTCTGTGCTGGCTTAGAAGATCCACAAGGGAGGTCCTGGTGATTCAAGGACCATTCACATCCTAAGACATGAGACAATACAGAAATCAAAAATACACAACCAGTGGGGAAAATAAGAAATGGCAGGAACCCATGTGTGAAAGCCCCAAGTCATTATATCATATATAATATATATACACATAAATAGTCAAACACAACTCTCAATTCACTGACTGGTAGCTTGCCATTCTTTCAGTAAACATTTAACTTTGAGAATTGGGTTGACGTATACCACAGCACTGCGCTTTACGTTGGTCTCCTACAAAAACCAGAAGCGACTAATCAAATGTAAAATAGAATATAAAAGTTGTATAAGGATTAAATCAATGATTACAATTTTGCTCAATGGAATCCATAGAGCCACATGGGACGAACAAAATGTGCTTTATGTCAAGGCAAAAAGCCCTAACAATTCAGAAATGTCATGAGCACAAAATGCTGAACCTCTGAGACAGTCCTATGGGAAAAAAGGGTTCAGCCCATTTAGAATGGTGCATTTCCACTTTTCATCTCTGGCTAAATGAGGCGGTGCATCCATCATTCCATTAACACTGCTCTAACAGGCTCCCACTCACCCACTGCTTGACAGCAGGGACATGGGACATGTGGACTTACCAAAGGCTTTGATGTAAGTCTCACCACCATAAAAAACACAGACCAAGAAGTAGACACCAACAATGCCTGTGTGCAGACACACTAAGGCTTTCCATCAGCAGCACACATGACGCGGGCACACACACACACACACACACACACACACACACACACACACACACACACACACACACACACACACACACACACACACACACACACACACACACACACACACACACACACACACACACACACACACACACACACACACAGAGCGAGAGAGAGAGAGTCTGGTGAAACTGTTATTGTCAAGCCACACTGCTGTTTCCAGCTTTGACTGCATTGACAGGTATGTTGTAGATAAAAGAAAGATTTCTGGCAGAGTGTGTGTGTCTGTGTCAGCTATACTGAAGTGCTTTTTGTTAAAAATATAACAGCTATACAATAAAATGTTAATGCTTGCACTCATTTAGTCTCTTTTCTATGTATAAATGCAATGATTAAGCCACCAAATGATGAATCTATCTCTCATCAAACTACTAAATACAAAAAAACAGAGACATATAAACAGATAATGTGAGAACATTATTGATTTGTGATTAAATCAAATTAAATCAAAACTAAAACCAGCAAGAAAAGAAGGACGCTAAATGCTGATGATGGAAAAAAAGGGAGTACTGAGGCAGTGAGTACAGGCCTCCACTGCTCCACATCTGCTGGAGATATACGCAGTGCTTCTGGGACTCAGCCCCCACCTTCATTCGCTCTCACCCTTTTATGGCTTCTCATTGGTCTTCTGGTTTGTGTTCATATCAGGTTTAAAATGTACTGTATGTACTGTCTTTATGAGCCATTGTTTAACAGAAATAATACGCTCTCTAAATCAAAGTAAGAGGCTGTGCGGTGTTCCTAAAAATATCTGTTTGTGAGGCTGTGTAGGGTGGAACAACCCTCATCAGACTACCAGCTTTACTTTCGAAAATCATCTCCCATGTCATTGTAACTTCCTGAAAAGTACATTCTGTGAGTGCTCACATTCGTCAAACTATGAGTTGCCTATGAAATGTAAGCTTTCCCCTGCCTTACATTTTCAATTTATAGCACTGTCTAGCAATGGGACAATGATTGACTGGGTGATATTCAAACAGCAATGGAATTCCTGGTTAGGGATGACCTCCCAGATCTACTGTCTCTAAACTGTACTTATCTTTTTACTTCACAACACCCTGAACTACAGCTGTGTCTTCTCCTCACAGTCTGAAACCAGCTGAGGCTAGCCTTATCACCATCTCAGCACTGACATGTTTAAAGTGCAGGGGCCTGATATGATTCAGCACCCGGTTCGGGGGTTTACGTGAGTCAAGGCCATACAATGAATCTCCCCATCCCTGTATTAAAAGTGATGTACAGTTGTGACTCTGAAGACGACTTTAAAAACAAGTGGTGGAAGTACTGGAGGTGTATTGTTTTACACTCATCCCAAGCTTCTTCTGTATCTGCTGTTGGGCAGGAAAGGGTTGTGGAGCTGCAGCAAACTTAGAGACACTCGCCCTTTGTTGACTTTAGTACAGAGACATTAGACTTATGTGTTTACAAATACAAAATAAAAAGATATACAATTGTGTAATATGATTTGTGCATTATTTGTATGTTATTTGTCCCCCACCTAGCAGTGGCTTATATAAACCATATACATAAATGAATTTAAAGACAGCTGCATAGTTATAGAGTCTGTAGTGGGGTGACAAGCAACTAGTAGTATTTAGATAAACTAATTTCTCACTTTGAAAGAACAAGTAAATTAGGCGAAAGCAAAGATTTCTCGGTTTTCCATTAGCAAGTGAACACAGCATGCACATTTCATCTGAGTGGAGCTGGAGACTCATCAAACAAATGTAATCTGATCAGTGCATGTCAGGTGATCCGTGCACACTTTGTGTTTCAAAAGTAAAAAAGTTCAGACCTGTTCCGTTGAAGTTGGAAATAAGTAAGTAAATATTAGTTATTCAGCTTTTGATGTGTGCATTTGTGAAACTGTTTTACATGCATTCAAGCTTGGTATTTGAACCTAAAATTACACACAAATAGTAATACACATTTGCAAATCTTTTTTTTTTTTTCTTCATTGTTTAGATACTACAATACAATTGGGACCATTTTGACCATCTATTTTTTGACAGTGGGAGAGAGTCCATTACTACATCCAAAGCTATTGGTCTTATCTAGGACTGTAATATCAAATAACTCTTTGCAGTTGGGGAGGAGAATTGGTGATGACCTTATGATATTCATGGCCTAATTCACAGAAGAGAACACATCTGGAGCAATGTTAGCCTAAAAATGTTGGACACTGTCCTGAATAGGTGAGGACAAACTAGGCTATTGCTGTAGATACAGATGTGCACTGATTTGCCATCATTCAATTAAAACTTACTACATAAAGTACATTAAAACTTTGAGCTTCGAAATCTGAAAAGTATTTTTTGTCTTTTAGAAGTGCTACTGACACCACTACACTCCGACACCAGAATAATAATTTGTGGTCGAGAGCAGTGGTTTTTAAACTTTTCCTGCCCTGTCAAGTAAGTTTCACTGTACAATAATTTGCCTGGATATGAAAGATATCTCAAAGAAGGAAGGCTGTAAACTGAACAAGGAAGCCTTTAACTTGGTGCATTCTTTAAAATATTAGTGGAGCTTTAACCACTGTGCGCACACCAAAAACTGCTGATGGAAAGCCTTAGTGTGTCTGCACACAGGCATTGTTGGTGTCTACTTCTTGGTCTGTGTTTTTTATTGTGGTGAGACTTACATCAAAGCCTTTTGTAAGTTCACATGTCCCATGTCCCTGCTGTCAAGCAGTGGGTGAGTGTGCGCCTGTTCGAGTGTGTGTGTGTGTGTGTGTGTGTGTGTGTGTGTGTGTGTGTGTGTGTGTGTGTGTGTGTGTGTGTGTGTGTGTGTGTGTGTGTGTGTGTAAAGACGGCAGAGAAGATGGGATGACAAAGCGACATGACTCTGATCAAATACAGAGAAACACCAGCTATATGATTCGCTGTACGAGTGTGACCAAGGACACTTTTTAGTAGCACTTCACAGATTTAAATGGTCACATTCTGAAGCCCTGTAGTAGCATGATAGTATTGCAATAATAATTTCGACACATCTCTCAAAATCCCACGGCACAGCATTTGGGAACCACTGGTCTAGAGACACAATCACATGCTGCACCCTTCAACAGGTATGCTTGAGTGGTTAGCTGTTGTCAGCCAGCTCAGCCCAGTGCCAACAAAGAGTAACTGCTGTTTAGAGAACTCGTGCTGCTTGTGAAGTGACACTGAGTTGCTAACCTGGCTTCAAGGAAACTCGATAGGAAACACACTCATTGGCTTTACTAAACAGATAACTGAAAGTAAAGAGTGTGTGACATTATATGAAAATATGGTGATCTAAACAAACCAATACTTTGGCATTAGATCACCAACAACTAAGCTGGAATATGGAGCACTAGTACAACAAAACCACAATGCAAAAATTAGCTTAAAAAAGTAGAGGATAGGACAGGAGAGGTGAAGACAGGACAGGACAGGAGATTTAAATGTCTTCTACCTGAGTTCCTGCAACTGTCTCCTTGCTGAGGGACCAGAACAGAAAAGGCGAGCAGGTCAGGAGCAAGCAAAGATTCAGGTTTGCGGATCTCATTAAGCCAGCGACTCATATGGAGTTCTTTGGTGTCAGATGGCCCCTGAAAGAGAGGAACCAGCTTGTCCTTCATGCCATCTCCTGAACCTGAAAAACAAAACAAAATCAATTTAAAATTGTGGCCATAAGCATTAAAATTAAACTCCTTATTTGTAAATAATTTTTTTGTAAATCATTTTCTAAAACAGCTAAAAAAAGAGTATTTGTATTTATTTTTTGAGAGCTGCAATACATCTTATCATCTGCCTGACATCATGTGTCAAGTTTGACCCAGTAAACTCTGTGATGACACTAGCTCCAACAACATCCCTGGCCAGTGACGGTAACCTAGGAGAAAACAAACGACTGAATCACACTGCCAGACAGAAATTAACATTAAGATGGAAGAGACGAAAAAAAGGCATAAGGACTGAATGTGTAAACATAAAAGTTAAAGAAAGTAAAAGAAGAGTCTAGCCGGTCTCACTCTATCCCTCCTACACAGGCAGTAAAGTTTTAACAGGGCACAGCTGCACACACCTGGAGTCCTGGCGCAGACTTTTACAGCTCCCAGGGTTCCTGAGGCGAATTTCACCGTGGCACGGCTGCAGAACTTCAGTTCCAGGTTTTGGACCGAGCCCTCGAGAGTCGGTGACGGGCCCAGAGATTTCACACCTAATAAAAGGGGGGGGGGGGGGGGGGGGGTTGAAAATTAAGTGCAGTCCGGCAGGTGTAAACACTGCTGCTTGTGGCTTAGTCCAACACTTGATTGGCCTTTAATTATTCTTGACCCCTTTCTTTCCATTTCTTTCTCTCCCAACGTTGTGGAAAAACCAGGTGCTCTTCAAAGCAGATATGACCAACATGACATGAAGGGTGTTGTGTGTATCTGCTCTGGCAGGACAACTGTGGTGTCTTAAGGTTTCCAATCTCAGTCTTAGCAGGAAAAAATTTGTCAAACAAAAATAAAAAATAATTCCTCTCGATATAGCTTCCTGTGAAAGGATTTACAGTACAATGATGGAATTTTGATTTACTACAGTAAAGTCTCAACATCACATCCATGTTCATTTTAAAACATGCACAGGAAGGATATTAAAAGAGGTAAAAACCCTTAAAATCTCAAATCCAAATCCAAATGTTTTATAGGCTCCCAGTAAATCTACTGAGTAGAATTACCTGAACATTTTAGGTTCAATTACAGGGACTATTGGGTGTTTGAGTAACAGGCCATTTTAGAGGATATATATTTCCAAAAGAATATCCAATACAGTTTTGTCTCTATCCATCTGTGTCAACTACAACTCACCTAACACCAGCATTACATCACAGGAGCCTCAACTGCACTTCACTCTATGATTATTTCTCTTAATGACAGTCTGGTTTGGAGGAACCTTTCGTCTGCCATCTTTCCAAAATGAAACAGTTTGCACTGTGGTAAGGAGTAGTGGGGGATTACATACTTGCCATTATAATATGTCAATGTTATTTCTATGGTGAGAGGCTATTTCAAACACATAACAGGACAAAGAAGGAGAAATAACTGGATGGCGGAAAGATACTGTGGAGTAAAGGGAGTTCTGTGCCAAACAGCCTGTTGAGAGAGAGAGGATCCATCCATCAAGTTACATTCTTCCAGTGAGCTGGAACTGTCCGAGAGAATCACATTAAATTCTTACATCACCTGTTCCAATAAGGCATTACTTCTCAGAATAATCCACTCGTATAGTGAGCACTTCATTTCCTAAAAGTGTCCACAGTACTTTCTGACTGAGTTCACAGCTGAGTGGGGCTTAATCTGCGCATTCACATGAGAACATGGAAATGTTATCAGATGAAGAATGGAAATGAAGGACACCTCTCAGTGTAAAAGGAACTAATGATTTCTGCCAGTCAGCTGATGCTCAAGACTGAAAAAATAAAGACTGTAGCAGATGTAAACTGGCCCAGTGACACTAAGATCAATAAGACATGGTGGCAGAACAAACAGCAGAGAGAAGCTCAAAAAGTTAAATAAAAACATACATGCATAAAAATGGATAGAGAAGAAATGGAACAGATTTATTGGCTACAATGGATTTATTGCTTACCGGTGAGTGAGAAGGTATTGCATTAATAAGGCACAGATGAGTGCTACCACAAGAGAGGCTATGAAAGCACAACAGGTCATTATTTGGCAACAGTCCCTGAAACTATAGTCTGGACATCGTAAGACTTTTTTCACTAACCACTCTCTGCTCTCTTACAATTCTTAGTACTCCTCTACCTGTATTGTATTCCAAACTCTTCTTTCATCCTAGCCCATATCTTATCCTCCTTTTCTCTGCCTGTTCAGACAAATCATTACTGTTAAGATTTGTATTAAATGTTGCATAAATAAAGATAACTTCTGTGTTTGCTCGATACCACACTTTGCAGTTGTTAATCCCAAATCAACTAAATTGTTTAAATGCATGTTTTAATGTTAAACACCAGCTGATGTGGGAAAGGTGGAGATTCAACTAGACACATACACGAAGCACATTTAACCAGGGGAATTACTGGCAATTGCTAAAATCCCTAACCACTGACTTCCCTCCGCTCCCTCTCGCAGACAAATTACCAAGCAACTTCTTCTCCGGCTGTCTGAGAGGTCATCTATCAACCCAGATGTAAGATGGGAATGTTAATAACCCTCATTCTGAATCCCTGCCTACCACTTAATATATCTGCAGGTCAAACAGAGAAGTGCTGCATGTCTCTCTGAGGCTTTGGTTACCTGACTAACCCTTCCTTGGGAATTACTTCCTCCCAGAACTAAATTAAGTAACTGGAACTTGAAACCAGATTGACAGTTCTATACAGTGTATATTGCAGGCATTAATAGTATTGAATTTTTCTAATTAACTGTCCATGCTTATACAAACCTTTGTATAATTACTGTAAACAAATGACACTAATGTAAAAAAGCATGAGGTGTCTCCATCGATTGTCATTAGATTTAACACCACAAGAATGACTTTGACTCTCCTTTGCACTTCTTGTATTGAGAAATAAATGTTCCTCTTAATGTCCTCACTCAACTCAGAAATAAACCTTCAATGTTTTATAAGAGAACTCTACAAAAACCACAATAAATCTTTTTTAGTGATTTCCTGAAAGTTTTACCCAAGTTTAGCAATTATCGCATATTCATACCAGGAAAATAAGAAGTGTGTATGTTCAAGCTCGTGGACAATGCACGTACAGACACACATATACACAGATAGACATTTGGTTCAGTGGATGCTATCTAATACCAGAAGATGACATGACATGGGTAATATAAAAGCTAAGCTCCCCTCTCCCAATGGATATAATAAAGCTTAAATACAAGGACAGCAGCAGATATTTGTCGATGTTATGCCTCAACGAACCTTAAAACACATCTACCTTAATGGACGCTAAGGAGATCCAGTGATGATTTGGCCTTTTTTTACAGTGCCGACAAAGACAAATGAACAGCTATGAGAATGTTCCACACAGAGCAACTATTCCCTGGTTCCCTTATTCTTTGTAGTTAGGATGGAGATGTTAAAAGTGCAAGCCAATCTGGAACACGACAAGGGCCATTCCCTCTACTCTGGTTGCTCTTTGATAAATGGCACTAGGGGTATCACTATAACATATCCCTCTTGCCCACATAGATGTCCTAAAGGGCACAGAACACCTGCTGGGGTGGTGGCTGTTGGGTGGGAGGACTCTGGACAACGTTTTGTCCAGCTGTTGGACTATAAAAACAAGCGGGGCACCAATGGAGAAAAAAAAAGTAATTGGTTGGTAGTTTGTAACCTTGAGGAGGGGTATTCAGTATGGGTGTATTATTATGTAGTGAGTGTGTGTTACAGCCAGATGTATGTTTTGGTGCATTTCTGTGTGTGAATGAGTAAGTGAGTGAATGTTAGTGGTGCTGTTACTTGTCAAGCAAGGGCAGGTGCAAAGAGTACATAACCACACAGCTAGGGGCCAAAGGCTACAGCACTCCATCAAACACTGAGAGGGCAGCCATGGGCAGCTGGATTTGCCATCCCGAACACTGAGAAGAGTGTTGAAATAAAATGAATTGAAGAAGGGATGTGAAGTCAGGCAATAAATGCTGAGGAATCGAAAGAAAAAGAAAGAAAGAAAGTATATAAAAAAATTGATGGGATATGGAGGCTGCCTTTTTGCTTCCTGCATACTTCAATATATGGTGTGCATATGTCTCAGTGTGTGTGTGTAGGACATCTGCAGACTTAAAAGCCATGCTTTACACATTCCAACATGTCCTGCCTTCAGTGCTTTGAAGAATAGTATGGGAAAATTGTCTTGATTTTGGAGCAGACAATTCTACATTTACAATGTTTGTGTTAGCCTACATTAACAAAACATTATAATAAAAACCTCGAACCTCATTTTGATGAATAAGACAGGGTGTTCAAGTGAGAACATGGAAATGTTGTAGTATAAAAAAAAGGAAAGAGTTTGTTACAAAGAGCTAATGCACAAGACTGGAGACTGAAGAAGAATTAAGTTTGTGACTTCTGCTAAAACAAAACACATAATCAGTGTTTTGATACAAGTTACCACCCCAAACTGCACCAGACGGGAGAGAAGCATTCCAATATTCTTTAGAAAACAGGTCCTTGGCATGTATTAATACATTAGGTATCAGTTGTATATGTGATGCGGATGAGAAGAGGATGTACACAATAACCAAACCCTAAAGGGCAGGTAGACAGACAGAAACAAAAAGACCATAAAGCGCAAAAAGCTCCAAGTCTGGCAGTCGTCCCACAGCAGCTAGGGGGCGTATTAAAAAATAGGTGGACATTGACAAGTTGGGTAAACCAAAAGCAGCCAGCTGAGCCATTAGTGCTGATGTAGAAACAATAACTGTCTCTCCCAAGTCAGGAGGGGCTGAAGTAGAAACAGTAAGTAGGAGCAGGAGGTCTGCTGGAACCTTGCCCAGTACTGACACATAGAAAAGATACAGACACATGCAGAGAGTGGGACAGGAAAATCAGACAAGGTGAATGGTTTGTTCTGCAGTTAAAACTGAGAACAGAGCAGCTCTGGCAGCAGACAAACACAAGATTGCAGGGAGACTTTTTAAAAAATCCAATTTTATATGATCAGGACTTGATTCTGAGAGCAGACTTAAAAGGCAAACATAAAGGTAACGTAACAGTACTTAAAAGGTATTCTGTTGGTTAAGAAAACTTTAAATATTTTCATAGAAAACACACAAAACAGCCAATAAATAAAAGCAGTTATAGTTAATGTGGTATCCTGATGCTGGGCCAGGTTACAGTAATTGCAGGGAAACTCCAATTGCCATCAGGAAGAGATGCATTTCAGATTTCACGTAGCAGCAACAGCTGTTTCTAGATGAATGGTACAGCGACAGGACAGTTTACATAAGAAGTGATTGCTTTCATTGCTAAATGACCACAAACACAGCAGACGAATGGCTTCTCATAGACTCTCATTTTAACATAGGAACCCTCACAGTGAATGGACAGAGAGGGGGAGAGAGATAAATGCTTCCCCAAATGATGAAGCCCAGCCAAGCTGCTTCCAGCTTGCTGGGCAGAAGTTGTAGTGTAGTGGAGTGTGCAAGTGGTACACGCTGCCTATAAAGGTTGTGGTGTAAAGACAGTGATGGGGAGTAAGAGCTGCTGGTGGTGGAGGCTGGGGGTCTAATTTTCATGATTATCATCCCCTCCAGGTGCTAACCGTCTTTCTGTCTGCCCACTAAAGCAGTGACACATGTTCTCTGCACTTTCAAACCATGGTTCTCTCTGCCACTGAATTACCACAATTAAGGAGTCATCATGCGGAAGCAATTTGGCCAACACTAATGGGCCTAGGCAAAGGGGTTTGGAAGACAGTGGAGGGGTTGGGGGATGGACCATGTGTAAAACAAGTGAGAAAGATGAGAGAGGGTAAGAGAAAAGGGGAGAGACAGATGTGCAAAGAGTCATGGCAAAACATGTGCTGTGACACAGAGCCACTTGTAAGAAGACAATTAGCCAGTGGTAAGATAGGCCATTAAAACACAGTTCTGTATAAAAGGGCCTGCCTCTCAATCTCCCATATCCCCAGCCTAATGCTACCCTGACAAATCTGTTTAGCGTAAGAAACAGGGGCATTCTGACTTTGAAGTCGCAGCCAGGATGGAATGCCACTGTGGTTCCACCATGAGAGAGACGCCTGAGACATACAGACCACAACTAATGACGCTAAACCAGCCCCTCCATCACTGAAATGTAACTCTGGATTACTGCTTCTTCTCTTTGACTCTCAAGATCTCTGAATCTCTTTAACTTACGCTTGCACTTTTTCTCAGGCTCCTCTAGCCTTATGGATGAGAACTAAAAATAAACCGAGCCCAGCATTCTTGTTTGTCAATACTCTAAGAGATCAATATTGATGGGTCAACGATGCAGAGGCTGGATTTGGTGCTGCTGAGGCATTTTATTGGGGGTTACAAATAAAATGTATGGCCTAATGGCTAACTAGTCACAATGCTCCAATTGGACAGTTGACTCACAGTAGGTAGCCAGCTGTGCAGACACCAAATGACATAAACACAAACACAAAGATATATTTAGGTTTGTCATTGATTCAAGGTTTTGTATCGTTCACAACAGTATATGGGTGATGTAGAGCCCATGCTATAGTGTGTTTTGTTTCATGTCTCAGTGATGTCCATTACTTTGGGTGCAAATGAGATCTTAAAGTTATTAAAGATTGAATTACTTGTTTATTAAAAGGATGCCTGGTAACCCGACAGTTATTAGTTTCTCAGCATGACGAATATATCTGTAAATGCTGACAATTCACAAAATATATACTACAACTGCACTCTGCATTGCATGGCTTGTCTTGCTTGGTTTGTTTAACATGTGTTGACACACCTAGAATTGTTTATCGTGGTCACGTTTCATACATGATGACTGCTGGGGTAATTCATATCATATTTGAGGTTATACTCCACAAGGGAGAGGGGTAGAATGTTCCAGTTCTAAATGACAAAAAGCTTAATTCGACTTTGCTGTGCCCATGGCTGGCCAGCTAAGTAAACTGCCCTACTCAACTACCAACGACCAGCCAGGTTCCTAAAAAGCATGATATATGATGATCTCAACTACCATTTACTTGCTATACTGTGCCAATGGTATATTAGATTTAGTGGAAAGTGGAAAGATTTATTTTAAAAACCATTAATGATTCATATCAGGGAGAACATAAACAGTCGTTGTGAACCTCAAGGATCCAGATTCTGTATAGGCATCATCCATGTTCTCCAACATGCCTGGAATCACATCTTATTTCCCATGACAGAAAGGTGGGCTACAGGGGAGAAAAAAAATCCTTGGTACACTCTCAGTTGCACACTCCACTTCAAATATCACCTTTCACCAGAAGCCTGTGGACACTGTGAGGAAAAGGGGAATAATGAATGGAAAATCAGGGTGTCAAACTGCAAGCCTGATGAGTTTTTGAAATCACCAACTATGAGAGGAGTTTGTGTGTACACAGTACACTGTGCAAAGTGTTTGTTGGAACAAACCATAGTGACTTGACATTTCTCTCATTCCATTAAACATATAAATATTAATGTAACCCAACCACTTATTGTGAGACAACACATCAAACTTTTCTTTCGTTTTAAATCTTCTGATTTCTCTCATTTGCTCTGGAATGAAATGAGTGACAGATAAAGAGCAGAGAGCTTAGCAAAGACAAAGGAAAAGAGAAGGGTCTGAGTCTGGATTGACTTAAAACATCATCACAATCTGCCAGGAGTGGGGTGAGGACCGTCTGCATTGAAGTTTTCCTTGACAAGAGTCGTCTCAAGTTCCATCAAAGATTTATTTATCAGCTCTCTAATGCTGACACAACGTGTTTTTCATGTTAGAAATAAGGTTGTGTATGGAAAAAAATAGCCCTCTCTCTTTCCTTTTGCTCCTGCTTTCTTCCTACTCTGATGTCAATCCATGAAGCAGACAAGTAGACAGGCAGAAATTTCTCTCAAACCAATAACTTACCTCTTCAAAGAAGTATGGATACTTCAGTGAGGGGCCAGGCTACTCTGAAACAGACATCTCAGGGTTTTCATTAAGCTTCCCATCTCTTTACTGACATTTGTGACAACCACAGACTATAAAAAAGGCTCTTGTCCTTCCTTCTTTCACTTTCATTGTGGAACAATGAAAGGGAACTATCAACATTTTCGTTCCCGGGGTAAGTGTATGAACCCATTCTATGACAGGGCAAACCTCTAAATTCAGGGTGTGAGTAAGAAAACCGTGTCAACCAAAACCTGCAAAAGAAAACACTGGAAAATTGAACAGACCGCATCCTTGCCCGCTGAGTTCCATAGCCAGGACAGTGTTACAATCAACTGCATTACAGGAAAGAGAGAAACCCACCGAGAAAGAGAACAAGGAGGGAGAAAATAGACGGGTAAGTTCTGCAACCAGACAACATTAAATGCGCAGCATACTAGGCATCAGCTTATGGAGGTGACAGAGTGATATGAAAATGAACACTTTCTTCCCCTCCAATAACACAGAGCAATTACATACACTTATTATGCCACAGCGTCACAGGGGGATTTGCGTCAGATCCATGCTCCTGAAAGCAGTTAGATCACAGGGCAGTGAACTGCTGGCCATGACAGGAGCAGCCTATTTCATGCAGTGCAAAAGTGCGTAAAAACTGTTGTTGACGTGAACTTCTAGGGGACTGAATTTTTTTTTTCAAGGAATGGGAGCTATCAGTGTGAAGAAAATGATAAATAAGGCTTCCTGATGTAACCTTGAAGAGTCTTCTGTTGTTTTTCCACACTTTTCTCTATTTTCCAACCATTCTATCCCCTATTGTTTGTGTAGGGGGAACTTTTTAAATCAAAAGACTTGTTATAATACCAATACTGTTATGAGAGCATAAGTCCCTTACTATTATTATTACCATGTTTCTAGTCGCTATGCAATTGGAGCATAAGCTCTCTGTATCAAAACATTATTTTTGTCATTTGCCTTAAATCGGTTCCTATGCTGTGAGTGCAGGAGTATATATCGGATTGGCGAAGTTGGGAGCTAAGCATGCCTATGTGCAAATGCACCTGAGTGTTTGTTTGTGTGTGTGTGTGCGTGCGTGCGTGCGTGCACGTCTAGAACCTCACACTGAATTAGGTGCAAAAGCTGGATTTAATAAAGAGAACTAAAGTCATTTCTGTTTTGGGGCAGCGAGATTTCTCCATTTCTTTCTCTCTCTAACTTTTCCCTTCACCCTTTTTTTCCTTCACTCTCTCATTTTTCATTCTTCTCATTATATTATTTACTCTCTCTTCCACTTACTGTTCTTTCCCTCCAAATCTGTCAAGCTAAAGTTTAATGTCACAGCTCGTATATCACCCAGCAATCATCTGGAGCATGCCTGGTGACCACCACCAACCAACTTCTAGCCCCCGCCATCCTAGTTTAGACCACCATGGAGCTGTGTGGTCAGGAAACCAGCTGTGGTGGTAGCTGAATTAAGGCTGAGTCCATTAATGGTGGAAACACCAATTTAAATTACCCTTTGTCTCTCAAAAACACCCTTTCACAAGACATTAAAACAGGGAAGCAAATGCAAGGACCGAAAATTGTGCTCAGGCCTTTCCAATTCATAGGGAAGTATTTAAATTACTAGCCCAGGTCACAGTTTCTGTTCAGCTTCCTTTGGCCAACTTGGATGTAGATCCTGCACTGATCCCATATTACATCATTTAGGGAGGCCAATGCTCAGGAAAAGCTTACTTAGTGAAAAATGAAGAAAACAAACTTAAAACTGTCACTTTGATATAGCAGTGAAGCTTAAATTGATTTTCCTCAAGAAAAATTGTTTAATCCTCGTGTTTAAAAGGAATGGACAGTCATAGGCATCCATCTTTTGAGCTGTCTAAAGTTACTCCAGCATTCAGGCCATTTTTGTGTCATCTTGGGGGTTTGCCATGTCATGGCTGCAAGGACACAGCCAACACTTGTCATTTTTTGTAAGTGTTTGATCAGCGAGACAAAGAATCTCCAAGACAGATTGTACTATCTGTGGGTTTAAGTACACTCTGTGAATCATCAAGGCGTACTGAACTATAAACACATCTGTTAAAATTGAAAGACTTACGTCCATTGGGGATGTGAGTACATTAATCAAAATCCAATAAAGCTATCATCAATTGGCAAAAGATGAAGAATGCAATAAAAAACATACATATAACCTATTGCTCGCTGCAATGTGCATATTAGATTTGTTCAAAATGTAATTCACTTGGATCAACGATCAAATTTGATTGTGTACATATATTTAAACACTGAGTGAGAAAACTGGCAGGTTATAACTTCTATAAAAATATGAAACAATGAAACAAAAACTATGACTGTCAGCCATTATTCTGCAATTTATTGACACTGTTGTTAATAATATGAAAACCTCCAGATTTCTCTTGAACGTTTTTTGTACGCATTTTTTCTACATGATTCTGGGATAATGTAATCTGTTACAGAAACCAAGGAAAGGTAGTTCAAATGTACAGAGCAAGTGACTGTCCGAATAGTTATTGAGACAATGCGCTTAAGAATGAGTAATGAACAAAATGGCTTTTTTTTAAACATAATCATCATACACTTATGGTGGTAGTGGTAGGAAGAATTACTTGCTGATCCCTTCTTCATTTGATGGTGATGATACTACAATAATTTCTTCTGCAAACCACAAAAATATCCTAGAAATATAAACAGAGAAATGCTATAGGAAAGGAAGGCCACTACAATCACAGGAGAAGAGGAGGAAAAGAGGATTAGAGGGAAAATATTTAGACATGACAAAAATGTATTCTAAAATACAGAGGAAAGAGAAAAAATGAGACAGAAAAGTGACAGATGGATGAAGTTGATTCAAATTAAATAAGGTTAATACTTTAGAACTGAGCAGATATAAAATAGTAAAATAAAATAAAAAGAAAACAGGATATAAGAAAACAGCAAAAACATAAGTATTAAATAAAAAAAATGGTAGTAACGAAGTAGGGATTGCAGCATGGTATAGCTAAAGAGGTTTACGGTTAGGGGGCAGATACTGTAAGAAGGAATGCACTAATGTGTGCACAACCCCCCCCCCCCGATGAACCCCTCTCAATTTTTACCAGACACCCAGAAACATTAAATTTGATATACTGTTTTCTGCAGAGCTCTCCAATAAAATACAACACTAGTGTGAGCTTCACTGGAATGTAAACAGAGAAAGCTGGAATAAAGCGTCACCACAGAAAATAACAAAATCAATGCTGTCCTACAGACAGTAGTTTGAGAAACCAAGCTGTCAGGCAATAAACAGCGACTGACTGTCTGATTTCAAGAAATTAAGATTTTATGATTGTTTTAATGTTGATTTCCCTCATTCTTCTCTGGAATTGCAGACCAACAGAGAAAATTTTGCATATGCTGCTCACTGGATTGCTGCTTTAGCTGTCAGTGAGCAGCACAAACACAAAGTTTGACTAATCCTAGCAGCTGTGTTCCAGTCAGTTGTGATGATTTAAAGTCTCTGACTGATGCTTTAATCTAGGTTCACCAATTATTTTGAAAAACATTTTACAATCTGTCAGTCCTTTCAGATTAAGACTGAAGCCTTGTTATCTTAGTTATTCCGGCTTGCTGAATTAAAGAATTTTCTTTGGACAGGGAATAAAATGCCATACCCAAACGGCTCCCCCCAGAAGGACACTTACCATCTGTGTTATCAGCTAGACCTCAATATGAAACACCTTTCACTATTGAAAAGCCGTCTTACATCAAAAGGAATACAAAGGAGGAAAATTCCAAAAGGAATGAAAAAAGCACATGCTCAAAACTAACAGCTTTTGTTTGTCATGTGGAGTGTGTGTGCGGATGTAAGCTCTCCTGGCCATGGCCCCGTTGACTTCTGGCTGCAGACGCAAGAACAAACACAGGACGTACATCTGGATGCAAATCTGAGTCTTGTGAACGTTTTCAAGACTTTCAAACAGTTGCAGCCAGTTAGTCTGCAAAGTCACTCTGGAGAACAACCACTGTTTGTTAATCACTTTTACTACACACAGGGCCAAACAAATGGCACAGTGTCAGCATTTCAGTGTCACATCTCCCTAATTGTCTTTAGATAGATTGAAAGAATGTAAAATAAAGAGAACAGTCTCCAGTAAGATTTACTTCAGGAAATATGATACTAAGGTCTTTACAGAAATCATACAAGGTAAGTCTAAGTTAAAGAAACAACTCACAGTCAAGCATGGAAGAGCAGTGAGTAGGAAGGCAGGTAGTCGGCAGAGAACAGCCTGCAACGCCCTAGTATGACGTTATGGTGTGGACACATTCACAGTGCCCACAGGAATCAAAACACATCAACTGGGTGTGAGGCAGATACACCAGATACCACAACACTTTGCATCTCTGTTAACTTTGCTCATTTCTCTTCTTTCAGCTCATCTTTTCCATTCCTCCTTTACAATTAACCACAACAACCAATGAGAGGAACTGGAACAAATAACATCTTCCTGAAGGCCTATGAGTGTGACATATTCAAAAGCAGATACAACATAGACATCTTTGGTTATAACATCGGAATTATTGCTGCGTTTTTTCCAACTGAACATATACTTACACAACACATCACCTATTCCCCTTCACTCTTTCCTTCTAAACTCAAACTCTTTCCTTCTAAACTCGAACTCTTTCCCCCAGTGCTCTCTATCTAACCTGCCAGCACATGAACCAGATGTTTCTCCATGTTACTAGTCAAGCACCATTCCAAGAGAAAGGCAGAGTGAGGAGAGAGGAATATTTGACTTCACTCCACGGGAGACCAGTTTCATAAATTTTGGCGGCTACACAACACTGAAAAAGGTAGCTTGACTGGCTTGGCCAAAGGAGAATGTTGACGGCATACCAAACAACGTGATCCTAATGAGTTGGAAAATCCCTGGCCCTCCAGAGGACTGTCCAGATGCTACCGTCATGAGAAACGCTACTGTTTTATTGAATCTGGGCTCCCCTCCCTTTCTTTAACAAGGGGCAAAATTTATTATTTGACCATACAGGCATCCTAGGCGACATAAAAAATAAAACTGAGTTAATTTACCTTTGGCTGCAAGTCCTTCACCCCACATCAGGCACAAGACAAGCTGATGTCAAAATGTCTGAACGAGTATATTAGAGACCTTGAGTTCTGGATGTGTTTGCATCAATGGTATAGAATCCATGAGCCACGTGCACAGTGTCTGGTTGACTTGTTCTGACTGAATGGTAGTCTTTGATGTGCTGAGTCCTGAGAAACAACTATAAAGCTTCGCTCAAATATCGACTGCATTATGAGAACAACTGAAAAAAAAAACACAGAGAGCCTATTGCAATGCTAAGCAATGACAAACACATGCATTGGAAAACAGCCTCTGCTCCACAATGAGATGAACTCAATCACTTTCTCTTTAGACACCTAGAGTATTCACTTGTCTGTTGGAAGGAGATCCAATGCACACCCAAACAGCAAGGTGCAAGTGGAAGGGTCCGAGGTCATTTTACATGCAGACACATTAACTACACACTAGTCTCAAGTATACAAATGTGAATTTGAATGCTGTGAAGATATGTGGGGACCGTCTGTCTCAATGTTTTGTGGGCTTTCTTTTAGACAGTCATTATGCTACGATTTCAGCAATTTTCAGCAGATTATTAACTTGGTCAGGTAAAACAAATTCTTGAAAATGTATGATTGTGAACAAGGGATTCTCAGTTAACTTCATATGGTGTATGTCCATGTAGCAGGTTGTTTACCTGGAGCATTGTACACCTCATTGAGCAGGCTTTCGCTGAGTGTCAGTGGGGTTCCATTCGTCATGCTGTGTGTCCAACTCTGACAGATTGCTTGCAGCAAAAGCGTCTGGGCCCTTGTGGCTTGTACAGTGAAATGGGGAAGCTCGAAAATACACTCTGTGGTGGGGACCAAAGACTTTTTGCTCCTGCAAACAAAGGACAGGAGAGAGAAGAATTAGTGGTTAGGTAAAGCATAGTTGATAGAGCAAAGGAGACACAGAGTCAGGACACACAACAGTAATAAATAAAACAATCCACAAATCCATCAATATCACATCGCAATATAAAACAGCCCAGTAGCACAAAGGGCCAAATAGGTAGAAGTACATTCCAACATCAAATTGAGAGCACTTAGTTCAAGCCAAGCTTTCCTTAGTTACTTGGCAGGTAGGTATAGTTTTTTTCTTTGCCACCGACCCTTCTCTCCCCTCTGTCCAAACTGTGATGATGATTTATGTGAAGATACATACAGCCCAGACACCAGACCCTGAAAATAATCTCTACGCATTTGATATTTCATCTGTCTCCAAGAGTGTGGAGAGAGAGTTTGTGTGTACTGATGAGTTGAGTGTTCAGGGGGATGAGGTAACAGCACAGTCAGATGGAGTCCTCCAGGCCCCTGTCTATCCGAACCTCAGTGGACTATGCTTCCATCTATCATCACAAACACACACAGACACACACACACACACGCAATCACACACACAAACACACAGTTAAGGAGTTGAGGGTCCTTAGTTCTTAAGATCTCATCTATGACATCAGTAACAGCAGGTCGAGGGATTTCCCAACACTCATACTCACACTCACAATAACAAAGGCATGGCATTATACACAAGCGTAGAGATTGAGGAATTTGAGATCAGTAGTCATGGTGATGACTATTGATCTGATCTTTACTTCACTCCTTCCCCTTGTCCCTCCCTCCCTCTGTGTCCTCAAGAAAAACACACAGTGATCCCGAACTCTTGAAACATTATAAAACAAGTCTCCTTGGTTCCACTTATGTATTCTTCTTTGCTGTGCAGAGTGTTTGAGAGTAACCCCTGCCCAAATACACATGTATTATTTTGAAGGTTGTGGGTGGGGAGAGGGTATTCACTATAAACTGTAATGGAAGCCAAGAGGCACTGCCCTCTGAGTGGTACTTTTGATGAAAATAGAACCATGACTAATTCAAGGGATGGCTGCATCGTGTCAGGAACGAGCATCACAGTTCATTTAATCACACATCCATTTTGGTCTGGTCCCAGTTCAGAGTATGGGATATGTCACGGGGTCTTTCACTCTGCTCAGCAAATCTGTAATCGTTTAATTCCTCTGCTTCCCTCTCCTCTCCACGTCTCTTTATCTTTTCCTTTCTTCTGCTCCTGGGTGGTTCAGTAGGGTGACATGAGCTGTTAGCTGCTCACAGGCAGGTCCAGAGTTCTGAGCTGCCTGCTGTCTCGGGGGACTAGTATGAGACAGAAAGTGAGTTTGATAAAGAGAGATGTAAGCGTGCAGAGAAAACAAAGGCATGATCAAAAAAAGAAACTCCAGGGTCAAACTGACAGGGTCAATGAGTTTACCTTGATAGCACACATTTTGAATTACCAAGCAACATGTGGTGCATTTGGCACCGTGGTGAACCATGCAATGTCATGCTTCTCTCCTATTAAAAATTACTACTGTTGTATTCTATACAGCAAGACATCAATCTATTTCACGTGTGTTCTTGTGTTCAATTGCCTGCATGCCTGTGTGTGCGTGTTTGCATCTGTGTGTATGTTTGCACATCTGTGAGTGTGTGTGTGTGTCTTTGTACACTTCAGTGCTGAACAAAAGAAAGTGAAAGAGACCCAGCAACAACAATGTCCCCACATGCAGAGCAAATGTGCCGGCAAAGCCACTTCAATGGAAGGATTGGCAAGGGATGAAAGTTTGTTGGCTTATTCAAGTGTTTATAGCGTTTTAGGGGAGCTGTCATGTGCATGTGGTCATCTAAAAATTTAATTATGCACCTGTTTTTATTATATCATGCCCAATTCTTTGCGGATAGCAAATGGAATCTTGGAGCTAAATTAGAAGCAGAAACTCTCATTAGGGTTTTTTGGGAATGCTGGATGGGAAGACAGCCAGGCGCTCATTGGATTTCATTAAGCATATGGCACAGCCAGTGTTGCTTGCTGCAACAAGGTAAACATCGTTCTGGCAGGCAACTCTCTCACTGTTACCTTGAGGGAAATAAGTGTCCAAGAGGTAAATAAAGCAGTACAAAGACCTGTAGCATTAACAGCGGAAACAAATAACTACAAACACATATGCATGGGGTAACTAACAAAATGCCATAAATTGCTGCAGTGCAGTATCCACGTAAGAAACAGAGTCTGTAGTCTAGGCAGCAGAACTCATTAAAGAATGTTTCTAGTCTCATAAAGTAGAGACCCCCAGAGTTGGGCCCACAATCCATTTTGGATCCTGGCTCATAATTTAGGGGATCAGTTCCTTGGCTTGAACTTTAGTGCCTCATTGAATAGGCAGTCTGTGAACTCACAGTAGTCCTTTAAGTCAATAACTTTTTCATTAGAACACAGAGGCCACCAGGAATATGTTAAGAGGAAATCAAAATTAGTCAAGAGTTATGAAAAAAATAGGTGTTTTAGCGGATGAAATATACTTTCCTCTGCTGTATTTCAACAAGATTAGGCCTCATTTCCTGACCTGTCCCCTGCTGGTGCCTTGACAAAGTGACGAAGAACTAGACTGGGGTTAGGACAGGCCAGTTGGCCTGACTTGCTGACTGCTTAGCCAGGTAACTGGCTGACAGGCTGGCACAAAGTCTTTCTGTGTCCAGTCTCCCTGTTTAAACTCAGGCAAAACAGGGCAAAGTGTTGTGCAGATGGCATGAGTCAGACTCATGAGTACTATAGCAGCTGTGGTGC
The DNA here is from genome assembly GCF_947347685.1 of Pleuronectes platessa. NCBI lineage: Eukaryota > Metazoa > Chordata > Actinopteri > Pleuronectiformes > Pleuronectidae > Pleuronectes > Pleuronectes platessa. The sequence goes on along the minus strand of NC_070635.1, from coordinate 26,315,959 downwards.
TCTTTTCATAGTCTGTTTCCTTTAGTTCATGCTCAAATGTGGACATAATACAGGGACAGCAAATTATTTTTTGTAATTAAAATGACTGAGTGATATCTACAAGTAAGTAGACTTCACAGATGTGACCTACAAAATATTTGTTGTTTCTTCTAAGAAGGCCTGATAATAATAAAAAATTTATAATAAATTAAATGTATTGAGGGGGGACTCAGTTTGTTGTTTTTCACCACAACACACAATATGTCAATCCTGTATCCTTCATCGTGCCACTTAACCAGTGACTGTGGCGACTTTCATGCCATTTGCATTTTTCAGAGATATATTTTAGGTCTCGCACCCATGTCCTTATCCACAGTACCTCCGTTCTGACACTTTGAACGGTGAAGTTGTCTGTTGTCTACACTGGCAGCATGTCTGCTGGCATATCTACTGTATTTTCTCAAACAAAAGTCGGGTTATGCTCTCAACTATTGCCAGGTCTCAACAATATGAAGACGTGCATCTTCCGTTCTTGCGATAACAATTAAATCCAGCATTTATTGGCTGGATTCATTCATTTGTCTAAAAGAGGGTGTTATTATTAAATATTTGCAGGGAGTGGGGGAGGCACAGCTTCATACTGTGTAGTACTGGTGTTTGATTACATAGGATTATTTTTATTCAAGGAAATACACTAGTCACATTTATGGCCATTTTTAAGGCAAAACCCATGTTTAAACATAGCCCTGTCAGTAGCAGCTCCACTGCAGAACTTATTGCTGAACTGAGGAGCTAAATATTGTGCATTGAGCAGATGCTGTCAATATGAATAGTTTACATTGAACAGATATTAATGTGAATATTGTGCGAACATCGAAATGATAAAGTCACATAACTGTCTTTCTGTTGTGTCTTTATGGTAAAGCCTGCTGTAATTGGAAAAATAATAAATATAATGCTGTAAAAGTGTGTTTTTTTGGAAGATATTGGGAAGTAGATTGCGGCTTACATTTGGAAATAAAAAGTGATCCTGGGTTTGAAAAGGTAGATTACCACTGATTTAGAGCAATACAGCAATACACAACTGTGATTGCTGCTTTATAGAGGCCAAACACAAGCACAGAAATGAATACAGGGAAACTGTGCATGTGTGAAACTGCACACAGCGGGTAAACACTATATCCAATTCTCTGGACTTTACCCGCAGGTTATGTTTAAAAACGGCTTGAAAGTGGGCAGAGATGTTGTTAGGGCATCATGCTTAAAGCTATAAGAGCCTTGAGTCTTGTGGACACTGAGGTGATGATGTCAGAAGCTCAAGATGCAGCAGCCATGGGAGGGATGTAAACAAGACTCTGTTGGGACCTACTAATGGTGAACAATATACAGACCGAGTTGTGTACCCAAAGCTTCTCCTGGAGAAGTATCTCTCTCCTTTCCTACCTCTTCTCCTGGAAGAGTCAATTATATACTCTGCACGCCCTTTAATATGCTACCAATTCATGAATAAATATCAGCTATAGATGCATACTTTCATGGCACTAGAAATTGTTGGGAATGACCAATCAATTATAGGCCAATAAACAATTTAACGAAAGCCAAAACAGATTTTATTATGAACATTCTCATATATTCTTTTGTAAACTAAGTAAACTAACTCTGGTACTGGTATAGTTGAAGATATTAACTGTGAAAATAAATGATGAGGGCGTCACTTTCATGGTTATTTTATACATTTGGTCAATGTATTATTAAATCAAATTATTGCTGTCAATGACATTTCTTTTTTAATAAATGGAGTTTTAATATACTATGCATTTAGTTAAACGGGTGTGGGTTTACATTTTGTAGGACAGCCGGGCCTTCATCAATTGTGCATATGCATGGTCTCTGGAAAGAACATATTGATGAATTCCAGATTTGTGCATCAAACGTTCGTACGCAAGGTTTGAGCAAATATTTGTGCGTACGCACTGTTTGTGAATTATGCCCAATTAGTGGGTCTTTGGCAGGCTGCTACCCATGATGGTGTGGAAGTGTCTATATGTTGAAGGAACATTTACAAATGGTTTACCAAATAGTTAACACAGTGTTTTAGAATACAAGCATGGAACCTGTGTGCACTTCTGCCATTACAAATATCCTGTACAAATGAAAACATCCACAAGAACTGGAACATGCTACTCCAATAAAATTTTAAGTTAAAACAACTTCAAGAGATACTTATACACCAGATTCAATATGGCAGAATGTAAATAAATAAATCAACAAAATAGTTAATCACTTTTACTTGTCTGACAGCAAGATCAATGTAATTCATTAGGGGCTGACATATTTGTCTAATAGATACAACAGATAGCCACCGTCTTCGGACCACTGATAAGTTATCTCTAGTTTCTACAAATCATTCACTGTCAGACCCAATCTTAAGTAACCTATACAAACATTCCCCAACTTTAAAAAAATCAACAAAATCCTTTACCACTATTGTTTCCCGTTTTTTTTAGTGTCTTCGGAGGGAATTGTTTGTAGAATGGAGGGAAGCAAAGACTGGCAGCTTGTACCATTAGTATTTTTCTCTCTTTATGGTGTGGACTGATTTTAAGTTTTGAAGAAATTCCCATCCCTCCGAGTCAAGGTCACTGACCCTTCTTGAATATAATGAAAGTGAATTATGGGCTTCTCTCAAATCCCCTCTTTTATCTAACTACAAAAGATTCACTACAGTATATACTACTTACTATTCATTTATTATTATGTCTTAAAGTTTCTTATGATATATGTTTAAGTATTTTGTTTGATGTGAAATGTACTATCAGCTACAGCTGAGCATGATTTAAAAAACTGTATATGCTGTTTTCAATAGTAGGTGTAACTGACATAAACCAATCGAACCTATTAGGAGGTACAAAACGACGGGGATCAATAGGGAGAATTTTCCAAGTTTAAGTAGTATTAAAGCAATGTTTCCAACACATTTATGACAGCCCTTTGAGTCACATCACTTGGAAAAAGTCAATCCACAGTGGAGATGCATCACCGTAGAATCCTTGGCTTAATAAATAGCTCCTGCCTCATTTTTTATACTTTCTTTTCTATGCTGTTACCTTCAGATATTGTGTTATCTTTACTTCACATTGCACTCTATATACTGAGTTTTTTCTGTAAAACGATTCTTCTTCTAAAATGTGAAATTAAGTGATTACAAGTGTATCTAATCTCCCAAACCTAATAATGACAACCACCTTTTAACGTAACTACCACAACTTGAGCTGGGTATGAAATAGTGGGTGGTAGCGACTGTATTCCTGCCCACAGCTCAGAGTTTTGTGGATCCAGAAGGTCAAAGGATGGAGAAAGAAATAGAGAATCTCTCTCTCTCTCTCTCTCTCTCTCTCTCTCTCTCTCTCTCTCTCTCTCTCTCTCTCTCTCTCTCTCTCTCTCTCTCTCTCTCTCTCTCTCTCTCTCTCTCTCTCTCTCTCTCTCTCTCTCTCTCTCTCTCTCTCTCTCTCACACACACACACACACACTTCTTTTTTTCCTCCCATCTGGAGCAACTTTGACCTAAAACACATTTGTGCACAACCTCGCACACGCACACACAAACTGTCAGATGCATTCTCAGGAGAGGGCTTCATTACACAGGGATTACTACTAAGAAATGTTTTAATCAAGTTGTGCAGACAGCTGCAGACTGGAAGGCGAGAAAATGGCAATGACGTGGTTCATCAGGCGTTAAAGGAAAACACATCAAGAGGTCTGTATGCGTGTGTGTGTGCATGTCTGTGTGTGTGTATAATGGTGTGTCTATGTGTGCATGTAGCTTCCTGTCTCTGTCCAACATGTCCAGCTGTGGCGTATATGCGGTTCCTTATAAGGACAAACAGAGATAGTAGATCTCTGGCCAGAGACTACAGACCTAATGTCACATTTATACTTTCAGATTTTGCGGTAGGCTTTTTTATGCGCCGTTGCCATAACAACAAATGTAGCACTGAACGGAAGCACCGGCTGTCCGTTATTTGGATCCAGATAAGTTGCTTATTCTCCCAAGGCCTTTGACCTTCAGGCAGATGGTCACTCACAGTAAGAATCCAGACTACAGTAAATTTTCATTCTCCCAAATTGCCTGGTTAAATAAAGCGTGGATTCATATTTTATCAGGGTGACAATAATGTTTCCTGTACCTCATTACCAACAGCAGATTGTTGCTTAAGCAGTAAAAATTGGATGAGCTTTTTTCTGGGAAGTGATAGAGCAGTGCTGAGGCCTGGTGGGGAGGAGAGGACAGTGGAATGCACACCACAGTAGATGATAATCCACTCAGAGCTGATAATCCATCTATCCTTCCTTATTTCCCACTGTTTTCCCTCCCTCAAACTTCAGTTCCTTAGATGACTAATCCAGGCATACATAGTCTTTCAGTCAACTGAAGCTGTTTGTTAATCTACTATCTTAACTTTCCCCAATACAATCCAAGTATATTTTATAGTATAGTTAAAATTCAGAGAATATTCTTGGGCAGCAAAAATATTGCCTCTGGAAAACATTACAGTCTATAATATATACTTAAGGGCTTAGTTAAAACCAATGTTGATTTAAGCTTCCAAACGACAGTTATAATCATATGGGAAAGTAAGATGCCTCTGCAGCAGAGTGACTATGATTTCTTTAGCACTGAGCATTTGAATAATGAAAGAATTACGTGGAAGCTTCTATTAGAACTGAAACGTCAATCACAAGTGTCTCATTCGCTGATGCAATTTCCTTAAAATTAGGTTTCTAAATACTTCCATTGATCTCTGTCAGCCATAAAACCAAATAAAACTGTCTGACGACAGATGTAGAGATTTATATCATTATAAATCAAAATCAAAGTTGTTTGAGGGCCACAACAACTGATGCAGATGCTGTTTATGTATCATCTTTCACATAATGTATCATATGTCAGACAACTGCAGATAGAAACTGACTACGGGATTTGACAGCCACTCTCAAATAAGTTTTCGTCAGCCAAAATCATTACACCAGTTCAGCTTGTTGATGATAATGCCTGCGAAAACTGCGAGTGGATTAATTCAACAGCCAACGTCAGTGTTCTCACCAATTAATGCTGTTCATTTAATTTGACTTCAATCTCTGAAGTTCACTACTGAAGGGCACAGAAAGTATTTGTCCTCCTGGTCTTGGCTGCCCTTGGAGAAATAGACCAGGAGCTGCTTGCTATGACTAACTATGAACAGGAGTAATGAGGCATTACAATCACACCAGGAGCCTCATGCCTCAGATGCCTAAAGCAACGTTCATAAATCAAAGAAGTCTAGACTACTGGTCCAGACATGGTAATGGACTTCTTAACTTCCCATTAAAAAATCCTACAGGTGGTGCTAAAGTCTGAACTAACTATTAACAAGGTAATGGAGTTAGACTCGACCAATAATTAGATATCAAGGGAAAACCAACATTCTTTTCTGTTCAGAAACATTCACAAGGAAAGTCAGTTTTTGTGCCTATAGAACATGCACCTGTAATGCCACATGCTTTAGGAAATTATCCCCTCAGAAATAGCTGAGTGTGGAACAGAGGCTGCTAAAAACGCCACATAAAAGCTGGTGTGGGGCTAAATTATGGCCTGCAGTGCAACAAGCCACACTGTACTGCTGCTGGATTGCTGGTGAGCCCCAGCCTTGGCTGTCAGGTGGCCCTGCATAAAGGATATATGGTGTGAGTGCATATATGTGCATGTGTCTGAGTATGGTTTGGTTTTTGGGGGATCGGTGCAGGTTGCCGTCCTTAACGTCACCTGCTTCCCTCTCCCTGCCTTCTGCAGGAACTGATTTTATCTGGGATAACAGGTTTAACAGCCAAGCCAGTTGAGGCTCTCTGTAGAGTCCCTGTGGGGTTGGTGGCCCCATATATTGCCTTTCATTAGGGATAAGTACAGCCTGATGCATCTCAGCTGTGCTTTAATTTACTGGGAAAGGAAAAAAGAAGAAGGAAAAAGCTCATTTCTGAGGGGTTTGGCTTTTTGCACCAAAAAAAGAAAAAAAGACTGCTTGGTTACTTCATGAAAGCATATACTAAGAGAGGTGAGTTTGATATTTTCCCACACTATTTGTTTAACATCTAAATACATTAACATTACTAATGATTATTCATGGTTAGCAGTACTTCCGAATCTACTGGTAGGAAAGGTATTAAATATGGTAATGCATCAATGTTCTCACACATTTCTAAATGTACAGTAAAATACAAGGCTGGCAAGGAGAAGATGTCAAGGCAATTTACTTTCCCCAACAAAGGCCTCTTGCTGCCCACTGGGAGAAGCAGGAGCCTTTGTGGTGTGACTGAAGGAAACATGAGCTACAGTATGCACTCCGGGCCAGCTCATCAGGAGAGGTGCTGGGTCTTCACAGACGCCCAGTGCCTCTCCATCGTGGCTGCATTGTGACAGAAATGTTTGTGTGTAGATGTGTGAGTGTCAAAGAGAAAGAGTGTAACAGAGAGAGAGTGGAGAACAGACGAGAGGGATGCTAAATGTGTGCATATGACATCACTTTCTCTACTTCCCTTCTCAAAGCTACAGTATTCTCTTCTGTCAGTCACAATTCCCCTTTAATTGAGTCCACAGTGAGACAAATCTAAAGCTAGCTTTATACTGGTAATGGAAAAGCTGATCAGCATAAGAAAACTACTGAAGAGTGACAGACCAACAGAAGACGGCTCTTATTTCTCTTATTTCTCTCTCCTTCAACATCACTAAAGTTTCAGGCTTTCCCCATTCTTTCATATTTCTTAAAAACTTCAAATGCTTGTTCAGCTTTGCTCAGTGACTGCTCAGAGAACAAAACATCATGGAAAGGGGTGTTGTTGGAGTTACGTCAGCACTTAGGAGCAGTCCCAAAGCAAACATCAGTACAGTCAAATTAAATGCTACCACCTGGTGGAGTTCATCTTTTGGCTGCTCCAATGACCCAGAGTGTCACTCTATGGGGCTCAGCTTTCAACAGACAGGAACCGATTGTCTGACTGTATGTGCGATCTGTAATACACTTGGGCTGTGAGTACTAAAAGGGAATCCAATGGCTAAAATATACTCAGAATAAAGTCGATTGAAGGAAGATGAATTTACTTGGGGATGATCCACATTCATACACAAAGAGCGCTATAGGAGACCAATCAGTTCATAATACTGTTTATGTACTACCATTGCAGGAAGCAAGACAGCCTCCACCCGCTTAGACAGAGAGGGTCAAATATGAGTCACTCCAAGTCAGAAATGACAACTCCTAACCCAGCACAATGCACCAATTTTCATCTTCAGGAAAGTGACTGTTGAAAATTTGAAAAGTGGTTCTAACCTGTCCAAGAGTTGGAAACATCAAATTAAATGTAAACTGGGGATGAAGAAAATGAGATGAAGTTGAAATTATCATAATAAGGGTAGCAACATTATCTTACAAAAATAACATTTCCAAAAATGTTAAGGTATGATCATAATGTCACCATGTAGACTAACATCTTAAACCAGGATAAGGTTTCCTGATTTTTACTGTTAGTGGACCTGTGAATACTGTATTCCATCAGAGGTCTGCTTCCAACAAAGAAAAAAAAAAACTTTCTTAATGTGTCACAGAGACTCTATGAGAGGTTGAGTTTATTAGTCCCAAGGACTGGTCCCAGCTGAAAGAAAATCCATGGAAGGGCATGGATCTGGAAAGTTCTCTGGAGAAACATCTAGTGATGTCAGAAAGAAAAATAACATCCTTTTGACATCTGAACCCACTATATGAGGCAGGTAGGGCCGAGAAGGAGGGGACTAGAGATCAAACAAGCAGCTAGCAGTCTCTTATTGGGAGAACAGTATACGAGGAATCGCATTCTGTACAAACTCACTCAAATTCCAATTTTTGAATGAAGGTATTATGTTTCCATATAAGCCAGCTGACCACTGTACAGTATACACAATGTTGGCCAGGAGAAGAAATCAGGAGAAGTCAAAACCATTGAAAGCTATTAGACATGTTTCAATCTAAAATAATGGGTGGAAATCATATTTCCCTGGTAGTGCGTCTCGCACAGGTTTCCAGCTTTAAAAGAAATGTGTGTGTATGTGTGTGTGTGTGTGTGTGTGTGTGTGTGTGTGTGTGTGTGTGTGTGTGTGACATCTCAGGATTTCAGAGTAATTTATTTGTTTTAACTTTAACATCTCTCAGTAGTAGTAGTAGTTTTATGTATCTTACTGTATATCTTATATTTTATTTGTATTACTTGCACATGATGTATTACGTTTTAGTGTCCTTTTGTTGTACCATTACAACTGTAAAGCACTTTGGTCGACCAAGGTGTTTTAAATGTGCTATATAAATAAAATTGACATTGACATTGACAATGGTTGATTCAGTGTGCAGAGGGCAAACTGAGGAAGCTACTATAAAGAAGTACACTCAACAGAGCCATTCAGTACATAGTCACCTATTATATAACAGCAGAGGTGTACAGGTTTTCATTGCAACATGTTTTTCGTACAGCCATACTGTAAACTTACTGTGACACAATTTATCATCTGCAATAGTTTTTCCCTTTTTTATCTCTCTTGATTCATGCTACAAAACTTTCTTCTCATTCACTGCACCTGCAGTCTCACAGAACTATCCTTTGTAAAGTATCCCTATCATCCTCTGTTCTGTCATCTACGCATCTATTCTGCTTCTCAAGTTGTCCCCTTTTTCTTTTTTCGATTCTGTCTGCAATTATCTACTTTAAATCCTCCATTTGTCCAACTGTTCCACCTCCAACTTCTCTTCATGTCCTGTTATAAACTCCAAACCTTTCTTCACCTCTTAAAAGTTTTTCATGTGTTTCAAACGTGTGAGCAATTGTTGCAGTTGTTACCCACCGACTCTGTTTTCCCCAGTGACTGCTAAAGAAATGTCTCAGCTATCACTTCAAACACCTACTGATGGACTGGCCACAAGAGGCTGCAATCTGTTACTCAAAGAACAATACGCAGGCATGCACACAATAACAAATACTTGTATACAGTCAGCCAAACATCCGTATAAATATTCCCAAGCACCAATATGCACAGAAAGTACACACCTTAAAAAAATGAATCCCCCACTGTGTTTAATGCTCGGTACTTCAATAATATTATAGATCCCTCCATTCATGTAATTGAGTCTACCCAAATCAGTTTAGTCGTCACACAGCAAAAAAATTGCCTTACATTTGCATTAGTTTCTAATATGATGACTGTGTTGATCATTATATTAGTCAAGAAGTTAATCACCTTGATACAACACAGTTCCGGGATCTAACTGAATGTCCTCAGCCAATTGTGTTTTTCTGCACAGTAGAACAGTAAACTACTTATACAGGGAAAATATTAAAGTAAACAAGTCCAACTCAATAACAGACTGGAGTGACAGTCAACTACAAGAGAGCAGACTCTATGTTTGGGAGAGCTTTTATGTGAGCAGCAAGATGTAGTAGATCTTTTGCCAGTCTGTTGATGCCAGTGCAAATAGCTGCTTATAAATTATTGTTGTTTTCCTTTCACGTGTTATTGTTTTCCCCTTATATTTACAATACAACTCAATTTCAGTTACTGACAGTAAGAATCTAATCATTTTGTTCATAAAGAAGACTCTACATGCATCCATGCCAACTTAAATTCCCATCCATAGTACAAGAGCTACAAACTTACCAGTATGCAGGCATCTGAATCTGCTTTGCATAGAATGCAGCGCTGAAGGAAGGGATAATGGGTATAAGTGGCAGGGAAGCCCCAGTACTGTCCTGGCATGTCAAGCCCGCCTGAAACCCAAACACCTGGAAGTAGAAGATAGTGGGGAAATACATGAAAATTCTGCATTGTATATTGTATATCAATTAAATAGATATATATTATAGCTCTGCAAACAAAACAGAAGCGCAAAACCAACAATTCTCTTCTCTCATTTCAATCACTACCAAACTTATTTGACCCTGTCTTCACCTGAGCAGTCGCGGCTTAAATCTGTGCTCCTACAGACCCAGATGCATATTCATTTATAACTGTACACATGGCCAATAGATGTAATAATATACAAGTACATATTACACATTTTAGCTATTAAAATGGACAGTTTTCAACTGTGATAGGCCTATCTATTCAAGTGGCCTCCTTGTTTAACATACAGCCTGACTGTGATCTTGCCAACAAGCATGCGAAAGTAAAACCATTGCCAAGTGCTACCCACAAGACAGACACCTTCACTCTGACAACCAATATCAATAAAACACAGATTCAGCGTGTAGCTTTTTTAAATCCCTTTCTAAATTGGGTGAATTATGGCTGCAAAGGCCTTCACCCTGTCATGGTCTCACTTCCAAAATCCAGAGGTAGAATTAGTGCTTTGGCAGAAAGAGCTGCGGATTGGGTCATTGGTCAGAATGATCCCTGGCCACTGACAAACTGTCTGTTAACCCTGCAGTGACCCTGTGATAAGGACTACCAGCATGACATCCAGCAAACAACTTAACAAACCCCAAATTAATCCATATCTGTTATCCAGGCTTCCTAAAAGTGGATTAGCTGACTTTGCTCTCTATATATATTTATTCTACGACAAAGATTATAATTTCTTTAATGCATATCTATCTATAAGTACATTGGAAAGGAGAAGTGGGTTAAAAAAGTGCCTTTACTGTAGATACCATAACAATTGATCTACTTTCAGCTTTAATTGCAATGATTATAGGATTAATCAAATGTGTTTATGTGAACAATTCATGGGAAAAGGCTGATAATAATAAAATATCACATATATTATGTGCTTTTTCATGAACTAAGCAGTACCATGTGCAAAACAGTACGTAAGAATACACTTAACTTGCTTTAACATTTTATCTAAGTAACGTTCTATTGACAATTAATATTATCATCCGAACTTCACACTACCAAAGTCAAAACTATGTGATCCACACAGGAACATGGTTAAGGCAAAGCTGAACACCACAAGCCTGAAGTATCCTATACATTTCCTGAGGTGAAAACCATGAAATAGAACAGAGATGGACTGGTTCTCATCAGGAAGCTCAGTGGTGAGATTTTTATGACCATGTGAAAAAGGGTCATCAAGGTCGTTAAAAGGGTCATTAGGGGTATGTAAGGTTACACTGAAGACTGTGGCCATGCGGTTGACCTCTGGATTTTGGTTATAGCTGGGTCCTTCCTGTTTTTTTTGAGGGATTAGAAGTCGTAATTGCTGCAGAAAATGCTTCAGTTTCCCTAGCAAGTATAGAAAACAAACAAAAAAACGGTACATTGCATGAAAACCAAACATTGCCAACTGGTGAAAAACATTTGAAAAATAGAAACAAAAGTAAAAAAAAAAAAATGAAATCAACAAAACAGGAAAAACAATTTACTAGTTAAAACAACAAAGGACAGACATAGGTGTGCTGTAGCAGAATAAGATTTACATGCACATGATCGAATACGAACTATAGTTTCTCAACTGTCTCAAATATCAAAGACAACAAAATAAGTACATACAAAACAAATGCAAGATGTACAGGTTTGAACACATAAAATAATACAAATATAATAAAAACATTCATCTGATTACCTTCTTATCACAGCAACTGACAATTGAGGAGAAGATAAACAGATCTAACTGAGCAGTTAGAAAAAGTCAGGTGCAGAGGTAGGACATGAACTCTAATGTAGAAGTTATACACTTGAAACCATACTGATAATGTTGAATAAAAGAACAACAAAAATGCTCAGGAATAATTTGCGTAGTATTTGCTGTATGCCTAACGAAAGAGAGCTGGGATTTGAAAAGGAAGGTATTCTCAATATGAATCAGAGTAGAGTTAATATTGTTCTGCTCACCTTGAGGTAGAGGTGTTCATAGCAGTGATGTAGCAGGTTGTCAGAAGGCTGGCTGAGGCTGCTGACAGTGCTGACCAACTCTGGAGCATACATGGGCACTGAGTGTTCAACATTCACCCTCTCTACCTCAAAATGCACAGAAGGTAGAGGACGCACTGGCTGAAAAACTGGCACATAGACTGGTCCTGGTGCTGCCTGGGTGATTCAAAATATAAAAAAGGCGACAATGGATTAAAAATGGGACTACATGTCAAACATGATTCTCTTCATGTAGTTTAAAGCCAAAATATCGACATAGGTATTCAATACATATTATTATTAATATGAGGAAGTATTTCTGTGTGCATTACCTTGTGTCCCATGATTACAGGCATTAGTGACTGAAGGAGGTTGAACTCTGCCATGGAGACAGTGACTGAGACTTGGAGCAGAGTAAGACAAGTGAGTCTCGTTGGGATGAATTCCTCCAAGCTTGATATATCATCTGATTTAGCTGGACCATGGGACTCCTCATTCACTTCTGTAATTATGACAGAAGAAAAAGAAAAATGTTAGCTTTGGAACAAAAATCTTAAAATACTGCAAACTTATATGAGAGAGTGTAAGAATCCTCACAAGACTACAAAAACAACTGGTTTTCCTTTGTTTTAAACAAGTGAATCTGACCACAAGTATGCGTTCTGTGGTGTATAATTTGAAATGAAGTGAGGGAGTGAGAAAGGTAAAAGGCACTTAGATTTGAAAACCAAAGATTGTTTGACAGAGAAAGAGGTTAGTTGTAAAGCACACCAGTTTCTTCTCTCCTCTATGCCTGCAGCAATAAAACAATAAAAAGGTCTTTGCCAACAAAAACCACCACCTTATGCACAAATTAAATAAGCACTTTAAAAGTACTTACATCTCCAAGAGATTCATTACAGTGCCTGTTTCCCAGTAGCTTTGTTTTTCATCCCTCTCATAAAACCACTCATTCAATCAATAACCAGAAACATCCGGAAAGGCAGAAAATGAAGTGAACCAAATCAACATGGAATAGAGGCTAGTAAGGTCAGTGCTAACCAAAGTAAGGAGTGGCCAAAGCATTAAACCACTTAACCATGTTCAGGGGCTGAGGTGGCCCAAAGCCTGAGCCCTAAGTTACTGAACGGCCATGGCTCAGGTCCCAGGACAAGTCTTGATTCAGTTCAGCAAATGTTCTTTTGGGCTACATTCCCAGCTCGAAGGTGGGCTGAGAACATGAACCCAAAGCTGTTTTGATATTTGGCCTATTGCCACAGCCAGCATCAGGTTCATCTGGCAATGCCATGTCCAATCTAATCATATGCAAGGGCTCCAGTCAATATCTACAGTCAACATTCAAATTGCAACAAACATGCACCTCACATGGTTCACATGGGCATGGTTACATACATAAGAACACACCCTATCAAAAGCACACAGATTCAATCTAAATATAATTTGTTTGAAGGCTTGCATAAACTAAATGTTGCCGTCTAAACATGCCCTGTACTTTACTGTTTCACTTCACAGATATGACTCACAACATCTTTGTTCCTTTTATTGTTCTTATCAAATTTATAAAAAGCATTCAAACAAATGAACAGACTAAGTTATTTGCAAGTTTGAAAATCTTGCTTCAAGTAGATCAAGATAATATAAAAACACCATCCTTCCACTTACAGTGAGTTTTTGGAAGGAAGGTAAACTTTCCTTAGCTCATGGCAGGTAGGAAAAGGAGCAGAGAAAGAGGGGATAAGATGAGTAAAAAGAAAGTCACTTTTTGAACTCCTGACAAGCACACCAACACTGTCTTCAAGACGAGTTCAGAGCAGCTCATTGATATCGGTGCAAACTCTGGTAGTAAAGATGCAAAATTTCTACTTCTCATTTAAAAAATGCATTGAAATCTCATTGTTTTAGTGATTTATGAGGCTGATGTTTTCGTTTGAACTGAAAAGTTCTGCAAATCTAAATAAAATATTAATGTACTCAAAATGCATTCAATTTGAGGAGAGGATCATTCAGCAGAATACATAAGGCATGTGCTACTTTATCACTCCTAGCTACTTTGCTTTCATCTTTTTTTTCTACTTTCAATTTAGCAGTTGCCCTCCCCCCAGTCTAACTATACTGACCTTTTTTCCAGAATGCAAGAGAGCACAGACACATATAGAATCATAAAAGAACAAAGTGACCTACCCAGTTTTAGTCAAAAGCTATTTCATAATTATCCCATCATCTATTATCTATCACAGATGCTGAAACAACCGAAACCTACGGATGTTATCGTTTCGCAAAAATGAGAGTTATTGCTACAGATATTACACACAGACGCACATTCCATGTTCTTTCACAACATCTCAGGAATGAGCTCACAAATAGCTGTGCAGACACGATCAGTAACAAAGGTGTTTGGCTTAACCTCCCTCATGTGGTCCAAAAGGCCACTACTTTCATGTTCAGCTGTGTGTTGAAAGATGAGTTGTGCAAGGAAATAACAATATGATGAGAATACTGTAAAGTGCAGAAGGTTGCAGTTTCTGATTATGGTCCGAAAAGAATGCGGTAGAAAAGAATAGAGTAAAAGACAAAAGATTAGAGCAGAAAAGACGAGCAAAGTTAAGCGACAGCATTCAAGAGTGTGTAAGTCAAGTGTAAGGAACTGTTGGTTACAGTGTACTACTAGTTTCTACCTGACTATTAGCTGTAACGTCAGCCCACTAAAACAGAGAGCAGAAATTAGAATGAGATGTCTGACCTTGCTGGGGTTTATCATAGGGTTCATACTCGTGGTCCATGGAGCAGGTGATCATCTTGAGGATGCGGTGGACAGCACTGCTGTGCAACCTGACATCCAGAGGTCCAACCACCATCCTCTTGATGGATGTTTCTTGAACAATGGGCACTACCTCCTCCATATTCACCACTGAGAAGTCCTGGGTGCCTATGAACACAAACATTGTAAGATATATTTAAATATTTAAATATATATAATATACAGTAGGCTGATACAAACATGAAGATTCTTCTTGTATCTCTAGTAAAATTTTAAAGTAGAAAGTACTGTAGACATATCCACTATTGTACTTCATGCACAGAGCTATGAGTTGTTATATAACATTTTCAGTATAAGTATAGCATAGTATCATCTGTGTGTCAGAAATACATTTTTATAATGCTGCTTCATTAAACCACTATTTGTAAGAGTTGTAATGCAGCAGCAGGGAGCAGATCACACTGCTGTGAACCACTAGAGTGATGAATATTCCAATTGTCCGCTTTTCTATCACAGCTGTCCTTTCATTCATCGCAGGCCCCTGTTCCAGGGGTCCACTTAAAAGACTTAGCTCCCCAGCCATAAAAAGGAGAAATTACAAATAAAAGAAGGGGGTGGATGAATGGCAGTGAGAGAGGAAGAGGACAAAGGGTCAAAACTTGCTTTATTTCCATTACATTCCAATAACAACTACGAGAGTCAATACTATGAATTTAATGTTTTAAGCTGAAAGAGCTGGAGGATGGGGTGGAACTCCCCTTGAAATATGGAGATTTATAAAGGGCAATGGGCAATGCACTTCCCCTTCCCTTCTTCAGTGAGATTTGGCTGTAGTGGATTAGGCCTAAATTAGAATGATCAGTGGGATGATGGAAAGAGGCTGAAATGATCTAAAACTGAGGCAATTAACATCCCAAGATTAGTGAAGTTATCTGCACTTTTACCCTAATATGAAGTCAATGGTAAGAGTGATCAGGTGTCAGTTAGTATTCCAATTGCCTCAGATTTAGGTTTGTTTTTTGGCAATGGAGAATAATTTCTTTAATTTTCACGGTATCTGGTGAACATCCTAGAAGAAGAGAAACACTGACAGAAGACAAGCATTCCAATTGTCATGGGTAACCACAGGAGAAGAGGCTGACACTTATCCTGCTGTCAGAAATGACATTGATATCTCAGTATGTAAGTATCGATGTTGTTTTTAATTTAGATTATTATCTATAGCTGAAAGCAGGAGGAAACAATAGCCTAGTCAGAAAGGGGGAAAGGCAAAATGAAAGAAAGATGAAGGCAGGTGAAACGACACAGGTGACTAGACTAATAAATCAACATTTCTGTTCATGTTATTGAATTGGTTCAAACATTTCTCCCTTTTTTTGTATTATTGTGAAAGGTTACTGAATCATCACTACCTGGTGATATACACCTTGGGAAGCATGGTTATCTAAATCCCAATTTGCATTAAATCCTTGAAACATCTATCCCCTTATACCTTTGCAATTAGACACAATACAGGGTCCCATTAAGAGTAGCAGCATGCAATGCTCAACCACACTAAAGCACAGAGACATTGTTGGGCCACATCTAACATTTGAAACTGCAGAGAGAATGTTTTATCTCTTAATGGGAACTTCAGATCTTTCAGTCTTGAATAAACATTCTTAAGTGCTGCTGCTTAGAATGAAAAAATCCTGCCGTCTTAAGGTCTCTACCGGGGAGAGTGACACCTAATTAGGCAAAAGGAGCCTATTCACTTTCTTAAGAGCTTACAGGTATAAGAGACAGGGAGAAACAGTGTTTCAACAAGCAGCGGGACGAAAGAAACTCAAATACGTGTCAGCACAGACTAAACACTTCTGACAGTTGCCCTCCAGGTAAGTTTGGGGTGAGTGTGAGGACAGGAAGGGTCAAGGACCAGGTGGCTGTGAATCAAACAAGACAAGCTCTTTCTTCAAGTCTCCAGGGGGCTTGTTTAACAGAGAGCAGAGAAGAGAAGAGTGAGAGGCATAATAGAGAGCGCGCGAGAGAGAGAATAGGTAGACAGAGCAAAAAAGAGAGAACAAGTCAGAGAACAGAAGAACAAGATGGATATAAAGAAAAGGTAAGGTGGTTAGGTGAGCAAACAAGCTCTGTGAGAAGGAATGAATCAGACAATACCTTTGCCACTGCTGTTCTCCATTGTGTAGAGATAATCCATATAAAAAGCACCAAAGCGCTGCATGCCCGCTATCTCCGTGTAGGTCTCCTGTCAAACAAAGGCAGAGTTAGGTAAACATTCAGCAGTAAGGTAGCAAACAAGTTGATAGCCTTCAAGAGTGGCAGGGACTGGGGGTCATAGTGGATATGGAAAAGGGGGTCTAATCAGCTATTTGAAAATGTTATGATGTGGTTGGTCTGCTGAGTTGGATATAATATTTTTTATAAGTTAGTATAATTTACCATCTTTGCAAAACGTTAACGTGGATGGGAAAGTAATAACTAAATATTAAGTCTGTTCATTATTGTGTGTTATTTCAAAAAAATTGTTTAACATTTCCCTTATTGAGCTGGTGCCTGCATGCATGCCACTGAAAATATGTATCTTAATATCCTATTATTATCAGGTTTTATTATCTACTAAAGATGGGACTTTTTCATAAGAAATCAATTCTGATACTTTCAAACTAAAATTGTGGAATGTTATGGAAATATTTAATGAGACAGCAGGGTGCATCTTTTAAAACCACTAATTTAATGAAGAATGTGCATATAAAATACAAGTTTTTAATTGAAAACTTTTAGTTTAAGATTTCAGACAACGCTCTTCTTGGAATCTCTCTTTGCTCTATATCTGAGTTTTTTTGTCACGAATACGGTAGTGTGATGCCTGAGATCTTAAATATTTTTGTGATATATATTCTTATAAGAGGGGTTATCCTGATTTAGCCAACATTTATTGACTACCCTCCTTGACTGGCAAAACAGTATTCGTTTTATTTTCTTGTTATTCAACCAGAAATTATTTTTATTATCCAGTTGCAAAGTTGTTGCTCTTGAAGCACTTTATAATGTGGGTTTGGAAATGTGCTGTTTTTTATGTTTTATTATATTATTATCATTTAGTGTTTACATTTGACCTGCATTCTGCATTGTTCTTATTTTGACCTAAATGTTTAATGTTATAATTCATCATTTATTTGTCTGCAGGTCAAGAGCTATTGACCCTATTCTGAGCAATAATTGAAAGTATTTTTTAACTGCACAATGAAACCAATGGCACACAGTGAGAATTAGTGAACGAGGAAGGAAAAGAACAAGAGGGATTGAATGACACACAGTCAGTTAACACCTCCACCCCAGACTTACCCACTAGATCTCTAAACAGACATTTCAATGGAGCCTTATCAGAGAAGCGGGTTAATGAGTAATATTTATTAAGGGATATCTAATGGCTCTGGCATGCTTTTGGATCAAAGCCAACAGCTTGTTTCAAAACCACTAATGAGGTACTACTAAACCTTTGACCCCTCTACTATCAACTATGAATAGATGGATGGATGGATGGATGTCCAAACAATTGCTTCATTGAGGGTCATGAGCGTTTCTTAGCAGAGTCAACATAAGAGCTGTGAGACTGATGAAGTGAGCTGAGTTATCAGGAATAATGGCTTTAACACTACTCTTCAGATAGCAACCCTTTACTGCAGCCAGCAGCTGGTTGACTGACAGAAATGATCAAGTGGTGGGGATTTAAAATGGAATGACTTTAAAATTTAAATTAAAATAGTGGTAAGGGTTAGACGTTAGAGTTAAAAAATATAGTGTTTCATTTAAAACCAATAGATATTGCTAAACATTACAATGCTGTTTTTTTCAGATTAAACTCAAAGAAATAACTGTGCTTGTTTATCAGGTCACATCCACTAGCTTACCATAACAATAGTGATGTGTATGAAGAAGAATCTTTAATCTCTTTTTGGCAATGATGAGCCTTTATATAGATGATAACAGGGAAAACTATGTCTTAAAATGTTGATGCATCATGAATATTTACTTGATCCCTGAGAAATTCACAATATGTGTTCCCTTAATAAATCACACTCCATAAATGGTCAATGTAAAGCTACTCATAAATAATCAGTTATCTTGCTGACCAATGGTTTTCTATGGTGACTTATGTAATCAATTGATGAGAAGAAGTGCAACTTTGTGACATCAACATCGAAGTGTTAGTTAGTGAGGTGGAGATGAAAAAAGACGATTGTTTGGTAGCCACGGCAGTGATATCACTGATAAAATGGTAATGTGTTGCGGATGCAGTTAATGCAGTGAGTGAGAGTAAGTGCGACAAAGAGGACAGTGCCTGAAATGAAAAAAAGGGGTGAAAATTGAAGGTCAGAAAATTAACCAAGAGTGATGAGTACTTGAACAGGGATTGTTTGGTTTTATTGTATCTTTCTGTGTAATACTGGACTCTGTTCCAAAGATCCAGGATAACAGCTCTATAGAGTCTATGTCAGCTGACGAATCTGAAAAC
Source organism: Pleuronectes platessa (assembly GCF_947347685.1). Taxonomy (NCBI): domain Eukaryota; kingdom Metazoa; phylum Chordata; class Actinopteri; order Pleuronectiformes; family Pleuronectidae; genus Pleuronectes; species Pleuronectes platessa. The sequence goes on along the minus strand of NC_070635.1, from coordinate 26,296,804 downwards.
TGGCTTCCTAGCAGTATTTCCATCCACTTACTAACCTACACTCTGGGACATTATTTGGAAGTAGTTTGCGTGAGAGGTGGCGTACGCACTGAATGGGCAAGATGCTTATGCAAGGGTTGTAAATAAGGCCCCAAAGCATTTCTGGTGTTTAATTTAGTGGGAACTGTGTTAATAGCAAGTGCTGTTGCTATTAAATTAATTAATGCAATTTAATTAATATATTGTGTATTTTGGAGTATTACTGTTGATCACAGGAGCCACTGTGAAGGCATGTCTGCCCAGCTGCAAGGTGTGTGTTGAGTTGATAGTTGGTCTGGTTTGGAACTTAATTTTTGCCAAATAGTTTAGTCTGTGGGTGTCTTTCAAATGTTTTGTGGTAAGTTCTCTCACCATAACTGAATTGAATTTGTGATGTCACAGACAAACTGTAATATTGGTTGGAGTTACCACAGGAAAACTGTTTCTGATGAAGCTGTGGAGCTGCTCTGAATCTTTCATGTCTGGTCTGAGTCAATTTACATTGTATGCACAAACATTTCAATCTGAGCAAAAACAGCATCTTCAACCAACAAAGATTCTAAAATAAATTCTAAAACAACATTCTTCTGTACAGCAGGGGGACGTTAACAATAGTGTTACGGATTTTATTTTGTAACCTTGTGATTAGCAGTCTCTAGTATGAACTCAGCCCTGACTCCGTTGTTCTCTGGGCTGCGGTAGTCAAACAGGGAGTTGGTCAGGTAAGTCATTCCTTTACTGCTTAGGCTGTCCCCACAGCTGAAGAACACTGCATCCTGAAGGGAAGCAGGACAAAGAGGAAAATGAGGAGAAGAATAAAGAAGAGGACGCTCAGATAACAAAATTAATGTTATTTCAGATGTTGCAAGAACACAAACCAGCTCATTCTACATACAAAATCTTCCCAAATCTATTGGATATCAATATTGGCTAATAATAACGACCTTTGAAACGCATAGTTAACACAATTGATTAAATACACTGGTGTCAATGAAATTGATGTTAACAAAGTATTTTATGTGGCTAAATTATTCAATATGATGAATTTCAAATCGAATCACATTATCATAATCATAATGACTTCTGAAATCTCTTATATGCAGCAGGAGACACCGTTTAGGTGTAAGTCTATACTTATATTTTAAAGATTGTTTCTACCTCTTCACTTCGGTTCATGTTTTCTTCAAAATCTCGTAGTCCCATGATGCTTTTCAAGCAAAGGGCACGGCAGCCAACAATGCCAATCTGACAATCAAAGAAGGGCTCCCCCATCATCAGAACCTGGAATAAAGACCGAAGGAAAAACATTAACTGGTAAAAAATAAAAACAGAAAATGTAATAAATAAAACAAATATTAATAACTTTATATGGAAGGTATATCAAATTTAAATGGAGGATGTGACAGTATGAGGTACTTCAGAACTGAACAGATGGAGCTTCAAAACTATTTCTTCTCCAAAGAGAACACACAGGATCTGATGAGTAACATTGCAATTCCCCAATCAAATTCATTTCATAAAATTACCTTTTTAAAATCACAATAAAACATACATTTTATGGTTCAATTATTTATTTATCCCAAACAAGGTTTTCCACAATGACCTTGGTCGGGGGTTCACTTTATTGGAATAAAAAGAACAGGGGTCAGACAGCTCCCATGTTCCCTCGATATGCACGTGTGTGTGGTAGCAAGGCAGCTGTCCCTGTAACCATCAAGATGGGATTGTCCCTAACTCACCATGCCTTTGCTTTACCCAGACAGCTCAAAGGAGAGCACGCCAATAAACCTTTACGTTTCACCACAAAATAATTACAAGGCTTAGTTTTCCTAGCCACCCCTTTGCCTTTCAATGCTCTCACTTTTGGTCCCAGTTCAGATTGCTTTCCCTCTCTTCAAGAAGAAGCATAAATTATAGAAATTGGAATTGGGAATATCTCAGATTTCTCACATCTGGTAGAACGCTTTGGAGCCGAAAAACCCTTTACTACTCCAACCAGGTTATCAGAGAAAAAGGTTTAAAATATTTTCTACACTGAGGGGGAAATGCGGAAATGATCAGACTTGGGCTCCATTCAAACAAAGATTCCAATATGTTCACAACAGGCCCCAGATTAGTGACCTGGATGGGCTTTATAAATGAACTTGAGGGGGGGAACCCCTGTCTAAAAGTATATAAGGAAGGAGAATATTATTATTGATGGAAAAACAGAGAGGACAGCGAACTTGGTTTGTCTGTTCTAACGATGGGCAACAAGAATGCTTTTCAAAAATGTGTTGGTTGGTTGTGGCCTTTTGTTGTTTTTTTACAAAAATAATCAACTTCATAATATGGTTTCTACTCTTACAGATGGTCAAAATGAACTAATATATATGTAAACTTTTACATTCGCCTTTAGCTAGTTATTGGACCAGGTGAGAGTTACGAACATCTTACATGAGGCTGTTGGTTATTTACTGAAACAAAAAGCTGTCCATCTTTATTTAGCAAATTACTGTTTATTATATGCAATACAGACAAATGACTATTAAAAGTTGCAATATAAATTAAATAGTAGTGATTTATGAAAAATTCATAAATCACTATCAGTCATACAATTAAAAGCAGACAGGGAAATAATTACCTCAATAGTGATTCCCTGTTGCTCCAGGCACAAGACCTCTCTGGATTTGACCTTCTGTGGACTGTAGTAGCTGCTCTCTGAATGAGTCTCTGTCAGCTGAGACAGAAGGAAGACAGACCAGATACATTTAATATTCCTCAGACTGATTAGAGATTAACTCAAACAGAAAACCAATATGAAATAAAAGGTCTAAGCTTGTCCTGGATCAAAACGCTTTGTAACCAATCAGGATTCAAAAAGAAGATTAGGTGATTAAAACAAACATTAAACCAGATCAAAGCTAAATTAAAAATGCATAGCACTAAATGAGTAAAGAGGAGATTGTGTCAGCTCAAAATAGATCAGCAGCAACAATACAGATGTCACAACGAAGCAATACTTAAACTGGAAATACCCATTGTGTGTGCGTGAGTACCCACAATTCCCTGCTGAAACAGATGCATGATTTGAAAAAAAAAAGAAAAAGCTATGTAACTCTTTGGATGTGAGGGACAATGAGGCCCCCAAAAACTAATGCTTAAAACCAGAAACAATAACAACCAAACAAGTACAGATGACATTTTCTTAGATCAGAAACTGGACTGGAGCCCTGGGACTTTTTGTTTTTTTTCCCTTCCAAGTTTGGATTCAGGCCAAGACATTCATCAAACCACATGACAGTCGCTCCTCTGTGATTTTAAGGGGAGGCCCTCTCTGGCTTCACTGAGGATGGCAATCAAAAAATGTCTCAAGCACTCAAAACATCTCGTGGAAAAATGATAATGTACAAGGGACTGGTCATTGACAATTCATTCAACTTGATAAAAGAATAGGAATTGTTCATCCAGTGTAGAGATAGTGTGGAGGTAGATGAAGAGAGAGAGAGTGCTTGGTTAAACTAGCTGCCTAGAATAAGAAAAGTACATAGCTGTGATGATTTTGAGGTTGGCCAGTCTACAAACGTACGTGTAGAACTGTGCAGGCACAAACCCATTCAACTTGAACACAGGAAGCAGGTGCAGAGCTACAGGCAGCTGTGCCTTATTATCCCTAGTGATGGAGCAGACTCTCTCACCCTAGCTCCCTTCCCCTCTTTCAATTCTGATGGTTTACTCACATGCAGGAGCCACCCCAACCACAATGTTCCTGGGAGCAGCCAAAGCGTTAGTGCACAGTGGCATTGACACAGATTTAAAACCAATCAGATAGAGACATACATCCTCAATGTTTATCCCATAACAATCTGGTCCCCTCGGCATTGTCCAAATTAGATTGGCAGGGCATTTTGGGCCTAAAACAACACAGCAGGCAGGAAAGAGCAGCAGTATAGCATTGGCGCACCGACACAAATGTTTAATATGGTCAGCAACATACAGGGCTGCTGCTACTGCCTCCTCTCCCTAATTATTTTTCCACCCATTAAAAGGCTGTGATTGTCCAATATAAATGAAAGAAGCATCTTGAAAATGTTATAATGTTGGAAGTGAATAGTTTTTCTTTGTATCAATTACTGAGAAATGTAACGTGGAAGAAAAGTAAAAAAAAAGAAAAAAGACTAGAAATTTGCGATTGTGGAAATCAATGAAAGTACCAAATAAAAACTCAATGTTTCATAAAGTAAAATATGGCTTGAAGTCTGGCATTGAATGAGAATTTGGCAGGCTTGCAAAAATGAAAAAGGGGGGGGGGGGGGAAATGGTAAGTGCAAAACTATGCATTATGTGTGTAAAAGTCATAGCAGTGTACTGCCAATTTTTCTGATCAATCAAATATAAGGAGTAATGCGTCAGCAATCTAAAAATACCTCTCATATTTCACGTGCATGTCAAACTCAGGTTCAGGCAGTGGCTGTTCAAAGACATGAAATTCCCTCAAACTAAACACTTCCTTGTAGGAAAGCGGCAAGAACGTTTAAAAAACCATCCTTTCAGCTGTCTGCAATTACTCTAGATGAGAGGCAATTAATTGATTAAAAGAACTCAAACAATACAGGAACAGTTTAAACATTATTAGAAAAGTACCAAGGTCTGTTTGTCAGGAGACATACCTCCCCTTAGCTGATCTCTCTCACTCTCTCTCACTCTCTCTCACTCTCTCTCACTCTCTCTCACACACACACACACACGCACACGCACACGCGCACGCGCACACACAAACAGAGTTAGTAATGTGATCTGAGGTGCCTGAACTTGAGGGGAAACACAGATGAATTCCAACCATTCTAAATGTGAGCCGGCAGGATTAAAGTTTGGGATCCATTTCCGAATAGTCATCTTACCATGTATAATGTTTAAGGCATTAACGTGACCCCCGACGCCAGTTAGTGGTTAAACTACCCATGTACCTCAGACAGAGACAAAGAGGAATGAAACTTCAATGATCAAATCGTCTTAAAGACTCAAACTTAAAATAACCACAACATATAAGTAGGGGTGGGCAGTATGAGTAAATAAATGGTAATAAGGCAACGTAAACTAAAAAATATCACAATGATATCTTAAATTCAGGAAATTGTAAATCATCATTATATATCATTATCTGCTAAACATATTTATCTTGAAAGCCTCATTTGTGTAAAGAACACGTTAAAGACATTGACCTTCTTGTCTTCACCATCTATCCAAACTTTTATGTTTGTTTGGATGTGAAAAAATGTGTGGATTCTTTGCAACAGTATATAATGTATGTTTAACTGAAATACATTTTATTATTTCGAGAGCATTTCTCAATAACATTCATACCACATCATTATGCAGCTTGATGCAGAATACTGAGCAATTTACCTATATTTGACATAAAGCCTACCATGTTCTAAAAAAACAAAGTCTACATGTGGAAAACCTTTATATAAAACTGTAGCTTATTTACCTTAAAGGTGACAGAAGCTTTGGTACAGTAGAAGCCTATGGAAACAATGGGATCTTTGTGTGCGTTTTGCTGGGGGCTGTTGGGGATGCTTCCATCCTCTCTCTGCTGGTAGACATCTTCCTCACTTTCCTCCTCTACGTTTACAATGGCTGGGACAAATGACCACGCCCAGGACATCCAGCCATCGTCTGCATCTTCAGGACCCCCAGACAGCATGTAAAGGTCTGTGGTGTTCTCTGGGCTTTCAACATCCGCATCCATCACTGAAGGGGAGAGAAGTCATAATTAGTTGTAATGCAAATGTAGGCAGTTAATGAGTCAGGGTTAGTGCATGTAGGTTGGTTTTTACCTCAATAAAGTCCTTTTGAGATTCTAAAAATAAATATTTAAAAAGTAGCAAGTCACCCTTTCATCACTTAAAGTACACAATGTAGATTTAATAAAATGTATATAAGTACCCTAAATAAGAATCAAACAAAAACAGAGGGCCATTATCTTGTCTAAGAAAGAAAAGTGTTACATAGAGTTGCCAAATTTATATTACATTCAAATCAGGGTTCCGATAAAAGATCATTCAAGTCCCATTCAATAGTATTTTACTCCAACAGATACATGCAAATCAAGTCTGTGAACAAACTGGTCAAACACAGACAAAGTTATTGATAATTGAAGTGTCTTTGCCCAATGTAGCACACTAGATGAATTTGTCCATGTCTTCAGGGGAGTTTAATACAAGCAAGTTTTTTCAGCTGTCAACTGAATGCACAAAAACGGCCTAACCAAGGCAGTTCCACAGTAGTTGCTGCCAATGCTCCAGAATGCAGGTGTGCATGAGTATTTTTGTGCTGCATGAACTCTACTGAGAGAGCGAGGGGAAGCCCATTCCAGTTTAGGCCAGAGGGAACAGCCTGTCAGCCAGCCTCCTGACAGAGGTGAGCCTTGACTTGGCCCAGTGGATCACTGTGGTCAGGGCTGTTTGAGCTGGACACAGCAACACCACATCCACAAACACTTTCAACGAGGGTCATATATTTATACAGAACCAACAGACTGAAATAATGACCAAAAGAGAGGCTGAGTTACTATGGTCATCAGCACAAGTTGAGCTTGGCTGAGGGTGAAGGTGACTGTGGGACTAGACAAACTAAGATGAAGGAGGTGGGGTGATTGGTCTCACTGTCTACGCCTAGACAGAGTACAAGGGGTTGAATGAAGCTCTGGCTTCTGTAAGGCAAGGGCCTCACATCAGGTGAAGAGGGTTAGTTTGTATAAATATGCACAAAATGGGACATTAGGAAAACAAAGACTAAAGAAAAAGAAGTTTAATGCCATCATCTGAAAACATAAGCAAATGTAAGGAAGTAAGTATGTGGATGACCAATAGAATGTTAGTCAGTGGACTGGCACTGTAGTGGTGTCCACAACAAAGGAAAAGCAGAAGTTTGTAGAAGCCTTTCTATTCTTTTTTCTTTCTCCCGTTTCTTAGCAATCTGGGGGTTCACAGGTTCCCCAAAACCACCACGTACCGCCCCAGTCCCTGATCCCTTCCTCTGAACTCATCCCATCGTGTCTGTTTCCATACACACAGGGAGAGAGGAAGCTGATGTCAATACACAAGTATGTGCAATCCCATTCCTCGTGGCCTCACGTCCTCTGTGTGAAAACAATATTGTCCGTGAGGTCACATCTTAGGAATCCCAGAGGCTAAGGCGGTGAAAATTATGACATATTTTAATTCAATCTTTCACTTTGTGAATTGGCAGTTTGAAATCCTGTGTTAAAGTTTATTAGTCAACCCCCTCCAACATCCCTGTCCTGTGTGTCTGTCCTTTCTCTTTTTTCCTTTTTGTTTTCACTCCACGAAGCCTTTGAGATGCCAGTTCAACAAGTTAAGCTCTTTCGCTTCACATCACTGCCTGATGAAGCCTATGTTTGAAATGCAGGGCAATCAAAATAAAAGCACAATTACCAATCAAGTGATCAAAACAGACCGGCTTAAGGGGACTTTGAAGTATTAATCCAAAGAAGTGACTGAAAAATTCCTAGAGAGTGATGCGGGCTGGTCAAAATATATGCTGCTCCGGAGTTAAGCTCTATCACCCTACAGGTGTAACATACAACCAAAACTGGTTTCTAATTGACCATGAGAGCAATCAGAGTTTCACTGCATTATTTTCAGGGACAACAAGCCGCATCAGTGTGTCCATGCACAGAGCTCAACGCACTATGAAATAGGATATGTTAGGGTAAAGTTAGTTTCCATGAGTCCAAAGTCTGCAGGCAGTGGTGTATGTTTGAGCTTGCAAGTTAGTGAAGAGCTAAGTGACAGTGATAGTAAGAAGGGAGGATTGAGAAAGGCAGTGCCCTCGCAGGCCAGTAGATGTCCCTCCACGTTTATAGAGGGAGAGGTGAACTGATCACTGAGCTGTGGCTTAGTGATCAGGTATTCAGTTCTTCATTTCATCTAATGCACGTACTGAGTGTATGTTTGATCGTGTGTATACAGTACATGTACATTCTGACAGTTTAATAGATATTCAGGGCATCTTACTAAAGTACAAAAGTACAAATTAAAATGTGACGCAGGAGCCAAACAAAACATGTCAATAGGGGTCGGAATTCAAGGGCCTACATATCGTCACACCAATACTAAATAGTGAGAGGGAAGAGGAAGAGATGATAAGCGAGATTTTAAAGAGAAGAGGCCCTATAAAGTCTGCATGGGAGAGCATTAGGTGGCCATTTGAGGTTCATTAAGAGGACATTCCTTAGCTGATAACTGTCTGATGGTCATTTCCGTTGTATGACCTTCTGAAGACAGAGAGGGTGAGCTATTCTACAAAATCCATCACATTACATAGCACTAAACATCTACCTACACTGCTGGACAAACAGTTACTCCCAGCATTCATACACATGGTCACATACAAAACACCCTGCCACACTCCAGCAGCCACACTCCTCAGTTCATAATTCTTCATATACTTGTTGAAACTGAACAGCTTTCGATGTCGTGACCAGCTGCTCCATTCAAGAATGTTAGTCATCTGTGTTTTCAACTGCTGTAATTTCAGTGACTTCATTGAATATCAGACAGTATGAATACTAGCCAACTTTTCGTGACTGAAAGGTTGCTTTGGTTAGTGACACACAAGTTTATCATACCCCAGGCATACTGAAACAATAATTCAGGCTGGGAATGCAACTCCATCCCTGGTTATCCTCACACAAACCCTCAGCCCACTAATTTTGTAGCTTACCCTATTTGATGATCTAACAGGTAGCAGAGTTGCTATAATGTTGGTCACTATGTTCATCTTGGAAGATTATTCAGATATTCAGATAATATAATATAAGCCATTTATGATTTATCTACAGACACAAAATAGCAATGCATATTACAGGAGATAATATAGGCTAATGTTTGCTACATTGTAATAACAGGAACCTATTGTAGATTATAATAATGTCAATAAGTTGGGTGAATGGCATCAGTTTTAGTGTGCTCACTCTCTCAATCCTAAAGGAGGGTAAACAAAAGCCATCATCTGCTTTCTATTAAAAACGCTTCATTTTTCCAACTGCTCATCAACAATGGATGATTGTTATTATTGATGGCCATCATCCAAGGCAGACCATAGCAAACTAAATGTTGAAAGACATGGCTGGCAGGAGCGCTGCAGCAGCAACGGTGTGGAAACACACATGCCTGCAAGCAACAACAGTTCAGTGAGGTAGCCGTTATTTAAAGCTCAAGTAAGAGTTGCGATTGATGCAGAGGTCTGTCAACTTATTCCGGTTTGTCATATCATCACTGCTCAGGTTGACTGTTCATGG